>NC_086115.1:48317206-48648456 GCF_963921235.1 Mobula hypostoma | reverse complement strand
TGTCCCCTCCTCTCTTTGGACCATTCACATATTGATTTAAGAAACCTTCCTGGCTAAACCTTCTCCTCTATCTTTTCTAAAGCTTTGTAAACCTGGTATATTAATCACCCATTCCTGCCCCTCTCTCCAGCAGGTTTCAGTAATCGCTACAACATCGTAGTTCCATGTACTGATCCATGCTAAATGTGAGAATTTGCAAAGATGTCCATTCCACCATACCATGCAGGAACTGATTATGACTAAATCACTCACATTGGCACACTACTCTGTCCTTTCTATCAGCCTGGCCAAGCTTCCACAGTGCATCCATAAATCCATAAGTGCCTAGTCTGGCCTGATCTGCACCATGACTTATATCTGTTAATTGATTTGCACTCTTGGTTTCTCCAGCAGAAAACAGGGGCTGGCTCAAGAAGAATGTAAAGAAGACACAGAAGCAAATGAATTGTAAACACAAAGCTTTCATAGATCGAAAGCATCATTGCAATATAAAAACTGAAAAGAAAACTGATCTACAGGGTTTGAAATGCTGGGGCCCAATAAAAAAATTTGAAAATGAACTGCAGATTATGAGTGGAAAGAATTGAGATGGTCCAACATCCAGCGTAAGTGTATGATGTGCAAAGGTTCTTTAGTGTAGTCCAGACAGCTTGAATTAAAATGGCTGACCATTGGCAGGCATGGTGGGCCAAGTAAAGGTGCTCGGTGAAGAAGTCACTTGGTCTACATCTTGTTTCACCAATGCAGCGTAAGTCACAATGGGCTCGTTGTCTTTGATGCATGTATCCTTGACTCAATTCCATACTGACCATATTCATTCATGACCCCAGTGCTACTCTAGCCTGAGAAAGAGTCCACGAAGCTATTCATCAGCCGAAAATCAACAGGGGATCTGGAGCAGACAACATCCCCAGTGAAATTATGAAAACCTGATCGAAAAGTACATCTGGCATTAAATCATGACCTCATTTAATTTGGGAAGAGAAGACCATGCTGGGAGACCTCAGAGATACTGTAATCATGAACACATTTAAGAAAAAAAGACAAGACTGATGTACCCATTGCTTCTCAACCTCCCATACATGCATTCAAAAACTCCTACTTATGAAGACAAACCCTTTTACACAGCTGGAACCTACTCTGGTTGAACTTTTAACTAACATTTAATTGAAGTCACAGGGCCAAATGCACTTCTTCTCTTTCATCAGTTTTGTGTGTTCCTGTACCAACAGGAGAATTCTTTCTGCCATACCTTCATCTTGTGCCTGAGAGATGATTATATTCTCCAGAGGCATTGGAATTCCAATTTGAGTGGAAAAAATGGAAATAAAATTCAGTTGGCGTTTTGTTTCCCATTACTCTTGGTGATCTCCTAGGCCAACATTTCCAGCATCAAGGCCCTGATATCATTCAGCAAGCTTCAATGGCAGTCCCACTTGTTCATATACCTGACCCCAGACTCTCAAGTCAAGCCTTCTCTGGCTCATCTCACAGCAGGTGATTTGTAGGAGTGGAAATACTCACAGGATGTCTTCAAAACATGTTGGAAAAAACTGTAACATCATCACTGATTCATGGGAATCACATCCAGAGACCACTCAGACTGGTAGAGAAGGATCCAGAAACATAAGAAGACAAGAACATAAGAAATACGAGCAGCAGTAGGCCACCTGGTCTGTCAAGTCTGCTCCGATATTCGATAAAATCATGGCTGATCTGACTGTGGGCTCAGCTCCATCTACCTGGCTTTTCCCACATAACCGTTAATTACCCTGCGATATAAAAACCCATCTAAGTGCAACTTAAATATATTTAACAAGGTAGCCTCCACTGTTTCTTGAAGTGAAATTGAAAATCAGGCTGAGTGGTGCCACAACAACAACCTCTCACTGAATGTCAGCAAGACCAAGGAGATGGTTATTAACTTCAGGAGGAGCAAACTAGAAGTCCATGAACAGGTCCTCATCTGTGGTTCAGAGGTGGAGAAGATCAGAGACTTTAAATTCCTCGATGTTATCATGTCAGAAGATCTGTCCTGGGTCCAGAACGTAAGCGGTGTTTCGAAGAAAGCATGGCAGCGCCCCTACTTTCTTAGAAGTTTGGGAAGATTCGACATGTTATCTAAAACTTTGACAAACTTCTATAGATGTGTGGTTGGGAGTATATTGACTGGTTGCATCATAGCCTGATATGGAAAAGCCTACAAAATTAATGGATACGGCCCAGTTGTTCACGGGTAAAGTCTTCCCTATCATTAAGCACATCTATACAGAGCACTGTTGCAGGAAGGCAGGATCCATCGTCAATGACCTCCACCCTCCGGGCCATTTTCTCTTCTCGCTGCTGCCACCAAAAAGAAGGTACAGGAGACTCAGGGCCCAAACCACCAGGTTCAGGAACACTTATTACCCCTCAACCATCAGGCTTCTGAATCAAAGGGGTTAACTTCAGTCAACTTCCCTCACCCCATCACTGAACTGCTCCCACAACCTACAGATTCATCCTCAAGGACACTTCATCTCATATTCTCGATATATATTGCTTTAATTATTTATTATTATTAATTCCTTTTTCTCTTTCTTTTTGCGTTTGCATAGTCTGTTGCTGTTTATTTTTTCACATTGGTTGTTGGGTACAATCTTTCATTGATTCTGTGGATTTTCTTGTATTTGCTGTGAATGCCCACAAGAAAATGTATCTCAAGGTTTTGTGTATATATATATATATATATATATATATATATATACACACAACCCTGAGGTTCATATATACTGGTATAATAACAACAGGAATTCTGCAGATGCTGGAAATTCAAGCAACACACATCAAAGTTGCTGGTGAACGCAGCAGGTCAGGCAGCATCTCTAGGAAGAGGTACAGTCAACGTTTCAGGCCGAGACCTAAGTCCTGACGAAGGGTCTCGGCCTGAAACGTCGACTGTACCTCTTCCTAGAGATGCTGCCTGGCCTGCTGCGTTCACCAGCAACTTTGATGTGTATACCTGTATAATGTTCATTATATACTCTGAGATTTATATATATGTCAGGGTGACATATATGCACTCTGATAATACATTTACTTTGAACTTTGAACATTGAAGTGACAAGTACTCGGAAGCTACCAAGCACCCTGAGTGCCTTCACAGGAGCACGTGGAAGTCATTCACAACCAACAGAGGGAACATGCAAGAATGGAATAATCATATTTACACACCTGGGTGAGGGCTTATTGATCCTGTATAGCCTTCATTCATCATCTCACAATCTACAAAATCATAGTGGAAGCAAGTCATCCTTGATTGCAAGGAATGGCCAAAGAAGTTGAATTGTTTTCAGAATTATCAAGTAATTTCCTTGTTGTATAAAAATACTGCTTTTACAGAGATACTTTAGCTTCAGTTGTTTGCATCTTTCAATAGTTCCACATTATATTGCTGATAATATATTTTTATTATTGATTTGCTCATGAGTTTAGATAAGTTTCCTTGAAGGATGGTAGTATTTGAATAAATATTTCTGGTAAGAATATTGCACCAATTACTATCTTGATATCCTAGAACTAAAACTGCTTGATTGCCACATGGAACCATGAAGTGGTTATGTTATTTATCCTAACCCAGTTTATATCCGTTATTTTCACTCCAACAGTGATTTACAGGCAAAGTGAAGCTATTCTAGGTATTAAGCAGAGAAGGAAAAGCTGATGTATGTGGAAATGTGACTGTAGCAGTTCTGTTTTATTTCTAACTCAATGATGATTTGTTTAATCTTTTCACAGAATGGGATTGAACAAATTCCATCTTGGAATTTTTATTCAAACACTCCCTGGAAAGCTGTTGTTTGTGGTGATGATTCAAACAGTAATTTGAATTTCCGATTCTCCCAGACTAGTGAGGATTGTGCTCGGCAGCCTGCAAGTGTCACCATGATTCCAGAGCTAACTCTGTATACTGTCATGAACCCCATGACGGGTTGAAAAGGACCAGCAGAAATGGAACACACCTGGAGTCTGGTTTACTATAAATTAAGACTATATTTATTACTACTACGAATTAATATTATTAAACCAAATAATACACTACAGGTTATACTATTATATATATATATCTGTATATGTGTGTGTGTGGATACGAAAAAATAATTGTCCAGGAGGTAGATATCAGTCTCACAGTGTCAGGTAAGTTTAAGCAGTTCAGTTCACTTTGTGTTGCGTCGAGTTGAATTGATGGAGAGAGAGAGAGTTAATTGAGTTGATGTTCAAGTTGGCAGCTTTAGTTGTTCCTACTTCCGAAGTCTTCCGAGTCACTTGGTGTGACCCCCACACAGACACAGATCGACAGAGCCCCTTCTAGGGAATGGTCTACTAACCCACAGCACGGGTTCACCACCAGCAGACCCCCACAGGCAAGCTCTTACCCGCACTGGTAATCACGGGTCAAAATTAATCGGTCCGTCGCCTCCACCCTTGTGGTGGTCTTAAATTCCACCAGTGGTTTTTCGGGTAGCTTCCGCAGTTCTCTTGTGTCATGTCTCCTCTGCTGTTATCAGACCGAAGGATCAACTTTTTATAATCCATCCAAAATTCCAGCGTCCGTTAGCTCAACCGCTCTAAGCTGTTAGTATGGTGACTTCCCAGCTCATGTCTCAGCTCGCACCGTACTCTCCTTCTCTTTTAATTGCCTCCTTGTTCATTAGTCTGCTGAACGTGACAATACCCACAACTCACAAAGCTGAACCATACATCTTTGGAATGTGGGCGGAAACTGGAGCACCTAGACGAAACCTCCGCGGTCACAGGAAGAACGTACAATCTCCTTACAGACAGTGGTGGGAATTGAAAACTAATCTTACAGCTTCCGCTGTAAAGCATTGCGTTTATTGCTAAGCTACCATGCCGCCCTAACAAGAAGACCATTATAGAAGAAATCTGTAACTCCTTAGCCATATCATGAGAAAGTTCTCATCTTCTGGATAGAACAGACAACTTATTTATCACTTAATAAAAAGGATCTGTGCCACTTTGTTATAAAGTGGAAAATAATGCCTAATTTCTGTTAAAGAAGTGTTTAACCCTGAAGTCAATTACAGGCTCATTTATGTTAGGCATTTCCTGAGGTCAATTGTTCCTCTGTTGATTGGCAGCTCTTTGCCGAACTCTAACTTGCCCAATATCAGTAGATGAACAAGAGAAATGCATTGACTTGCATTTTTAACAACTGTTTAACAGTTGAGATATTGCATCTGGCAAATGTATGTACATAGTAACAGGAATAAATTGTGACCAGCATGGATCCTACACTTAAGTTCTGGCACACGTCAGTGGTTGCAACAGATTTTTTGTGACTATTATTACTCTCCTTGTTTCCAAATATTCTGCTAATTTATCACTATTATCTTGCCACATACTGCAGGAAAATAGGGTGGTACTATTCAGTCTCAATTGCCATTCTTTTATCCCTATCATTTCCCAAACTAGAAAAGCTGTGGTTGTTTCTACTGTGTCCACAACCTACAAATTCCAACATGGACTAGATTGACGTGGATTTATTTACTGCCTGCTCATTAAACTTCAAAATTCAAAGAAAATTTTTCTATCAAAGTACATATATGCCACCATATACAATTCTGAGATTCATTTTCTTGTTTGCATACTCAATAAGTACATAAAATAATAACCATACGAGGGGTGTTTGATATGTCCATGGCCTAAGGTAGAAGGACACAAATTTAGAAAACCTAGCACATTTATTTTTCCTGCATTTACACACTTAGTCCAGCAGTCGTGGAGCATACGGATCCCTTCTTTGGAGAAGTCGGCGTCTTGGACCTCCAGAAAGTGGTCCACAGCAGGGCTGATTGATGTGTTCATGGCCTGAGGTAGAAGGAGATGAGTTATTAACTTCAAACTTTCTGCATAATCACTCAGAGTTGAACTGCACGTGCGTGTAATAAGAGCTGTATAACTCATCTCCTTCTACCTTAGACCATAAACTTATCAATCATCCTTACTGTCGACCACTCCTGGAGGTCCAAGACGCTGACTTCTACAAAGAAGGGATCTGTATGCTCCATGACTGCTGGACTAAGTGTGTAAATGTAGGAGGGGACTATGTTGAAAAATAAATGTGCTAGGTTTTCTAAAATCGACTCCTTGTACCTTAGGCCACGAACATATCAATCACCCCTCGTAACAGAATCTATGAAAGGCCATTCGACTGGGGTTTCAACCAGAGAGCCGAAGACAACAAACTCTGCAAATAGAAAAAGATGATTTCTAGTTGCTAGGATTAGATGGACCAATGGAGTTGTGAAGATGTACAACTGTTCAGCCCCCATCTTCTCACATAGTGTTATACATCATTCCTATGATTTGGAATTAACTCAATAAACGGAAGTGAATTAGTTTGCAATAAGCAAAGAATTATTTTTACTATAAATATTAAGTCATCACGATGGTGTTTCTAGTCCTTCTACAAAATTAGACATTAACAACTTCAGTCCCTTTATGTTGCAGTAATTTCATTAAAATTTCTTAGAAGTGCAACTTCTGGTCCTTTTGCCTTAATTCTCTTGATTGGTGAAACACTCTAGTTATTTTCAGTGAATGTTCTTGATATTTTCCTTGAATTTGTGAATCATACATCCATCCAACCATTGACAAAGAACAATTTACTAGAGTGCAAACTATTTGTTTAAAAATAAACAAGCCTCTGTTCCAAACGTAGCTATAACGTGTGGGTGATTTATTTGTTTGGGCATTACCTAGATACCAGCTCTGTGGTTTGTAGAGACCAGAAGTGCAGAGGTCAGAAGCACAGAGCCGTCATGCTTAACGCGTCTGGCATTTGCTGCTTGCTGCTCTCTTTTCCCCAGTAACTTTTTTTTCACTGAAAGTTATCAGTGAAAACTTGTTTGCACATTAGGAAGAATTATCTGCAGCTGAATTTGGAGATTTGCTCTGCAACTCCTGACATTTTGATCCAACTTTCTTTCTAAACCCAAAGACCTGCACTAATAACAGAATGAGGAAAGTATTAGAGAAACATAAACCATGAACTTCAATGACACAAAATGTTTGATGTAGAAAAAAACCCTGAAATACAATCTAATACCTACTATTGATGTCTGGACACCTTTAAGTGAATGGGAAAGGAGCTATATTAATTGACTTGATTACAAGGAGCTTTTGATGGAGCTGGCCTCTTCTTAGTTCAGATTTCAGGCCAGTTACTTTGTAAAAATGATTAACAGCTTGCAGGAGATAAATGCATTTCATTGCTGCTTCAAAAACTTCCTGAAATTGTGATCCTGACAAATTTAGATATTTGGGCTAAATCAGTTACTGCTTTACTTTGAACTTAATATGTGCTGTAGATTTCTATGTTCTGGGTTCTAAATTAAATTTTCTTCATTTTGTTTTACTTTTATCTATTAAAAATAAACTAGGAAGGGTGCTGAGGAATGGCAAATTGAGTCTAATTCAGATAAGAGCATGGTTTACATTTTGCAAAGTCAAATAAAGATTCACTATCACGGTGAACGGGAATGAACTGTTGTGCTTTGGTAAGTGATTTTGAACAGAGCGACCTTGGAGTTCAAGTACATGGTTCCTTGAAAGTGGATTCACAGGTAGGTAGGATGGTGAAGAAGGCTTTTAGCACTCTAGTCTTCATCAGTAAGGGCACTGAGTATAGAAGTTGGGAGGATGGAGACGTAACATAAAGATTTTTACTCCTCATGTATGTGAAGGATGTAAGAAATAAAGTCAATTCATGCAATTCAATGGAATTGTACAAGGTACTATTGAGGCCCCAGTTGGAGTACGGTGTTCAGCTTGGTTACCTGCCATAAGAAAGACTAAACTGAAAAGAGTACAGAAAAAGATGTTGACAGGAACTTGATGGACTGAGTTTTAGGGAAAGACAAGGCAGGCTCAAGCATTATCCATTGGAGTGCCGGAAACTAAAAGCCAATCTTATAGAACAGGGGTGGCAACATTTTTGAGAGTGTGTTCCTAAATTTGTGAAAATCATCTAAGAACTTCTCTAATATGGTAATTTTGATTATCACTGATTAATGAATTAGTAACAATAATTATGGACACTTTCTTAAGGAAAAAGGATGAATCCCATTGTCTATTTATATGTATTTATTGTTTTACTATTAATAGAAGTATAATAGTGACAAATTTAAATAAGTGAAAAATTTAGAAAATCTGTTCAAAAATTATTGATATTAATCTTTTCAAAAAGGCAATTGAAAAATAAATATTTATGGAGGTGCTAAAATACATACAGCATTTACTATCCAAATAATGATATTTGTGAGGATTTCAAAACGTATCATCCAACGTCACATATTCTTGCAAAATTGTCTATTTGATGCCAAGCTATTGTAAGACATTTCTTGTGAAGTCATCTCACTGTCTCTGATGGTATAAAAATCATTCACTGCTTCATTTGGCAGTAAAGATTATTATAGCGCATCTTTTTGTGATAGATGGGGTTTGAAGAATCAAGGGACACCACTGAATACATACGCACTTCAAGGACATGTGCTTAGCCCATTGCTCTACTCTGTCTACATCCATGACTGTGGGGCTAGGCACAGCTCAAATGCCATTTATAAATTTGCTATCGACACAATGATTGGTAGCAGAATTTCAGATGGTGAAGAGAATGCATACAAGAGCGAGCTATATCAGCTAGTTAAGTGGTGTTGTAGCAACAACCTTGCACTCAACGTCCGTAAGACCAAAGAATTGATTGAGAACGTTAGAAAATGTAAGACATGGTGACACACACCAGTCCTCATAGAGGGATCAGAAATGGAAGGAGAGAGCAATTTCAAGTTCCTGGGTGTAAACATTTGTGAGGATCTGTCCTGGGCCCAGTTACAAAGAAGACACAGCAGTGGCAATATTTCATTAGCAGTTTGAGGAGATTTGGCAAGTCACCAAAAACACTCACAAATTTCTACAGATGTACCATGGACAGCATTCTACCCGACTGCATTACTGTCTGGTACGGGGAGGATTGAAATAGGCTGGAGAAAGCTGTAAACTCAGTCAGCTCCAGCATGGGCAATAGCCTCCACAGCATCCAGGACACCTTCAAGGAGCGATGCCTGAAAAGGACCCCCATCTCCCAGGCTATGCTCGCTTCTCATTGCTAAAATCAGGGAGGAGGTACAGAAGCCTGAAGGCACACACTCAGTGATTCAGGAACAGCTTCTTCCCCTTTATCATCCAATTTCTGAATGGACATTGAACCAAACCATGAACACTATCTCTTTATTTTGACTCCCTTGCTGCACTACTTACACACACACACACACACACACACGCACACACACACACACACGCACACACACACACACACACACGCACACGCACACACACACGCACACACGCACACACACACACACATGCACACACACACACACACACACACACACACACACACACACGCACACACACATATATAGTATACACGTATACACATACATATCTATACACACTTCTTACTGTAATATAGTTTTTATTATTATGTTTTGCAATGTACTGCTACCACAAAACAAACAAATTTCATGACATATGCCAGTTATTAAACCTGATTCTGATTCTAATTCCAACAAAATCGCTTCACGTGCCATATTGGGCACAGGTGTCATAGGTTCATCAGAGGCATATAAAACCATGAGGAACAAAGATTAGGTAAATACACTTGGTCTATTTCCCAAGGTTGGGTAATCAAGAATTAGAGAGAAAAGGCTAAGGTGAGAGGGAAATGATTTAATAGAGAATTGAGGGTCAAGATTTTTACACATACAGTGGTACATACAGTATTTGGAATGAACTGCCTGAGGAATTGCGCAAGGCTGGTACAATGGCATATTTTAAAAGACAGTTGGACATTACACAAATCAGAAAGGTTTAGAAGGATATGGACCAAATGCAGGCTAATGGGACAAGCCTACATAGGCATTTGGTCAGCATAAACCATTTGGGCTGTAGCACCTGTTACTGTGTTGGATGACCCTATGACTCAACACAATCTTCATATATTTCCTTGTGTCTTGTAAAGCTTCAGAATTATTTTCCATTCAATTCCTACAAAACAACTGTTTCTTCTTCAGAGTTTTGCTCCTTGGATAGATTCTTTCATGTTGGTATATAATGATGAAGGTTGATTGAATAATACTTGTTTATTTGGTATTTCTAGAATTCTGAGTGGGTGATCTTGATATCTGTATGCTACTTAATTGCATTTTCTTCATGAATTTGAATCCTTTAATCTAATGGCAGAAATGCAGAACCATGTTAATGTATTCCACAGAATTGTCTCTTCAGTGTAGAGAAACACTAAAACGTAGACAATGCAGTAATGCAAGGTATGATTCAATGTTTGGACAATTTAAATGCTGGCCCAGGTAAACTAGAAAGGCAGGGTGTTGAGAGTCGGGCCAGGCTGGATTGCTCAGCACACCAAGTTGGTTTGGAGAGGTCAAGAACGGCTTCTTCAGCAGCAAAATCGAGGCCACGGCAGTGCCCAGGTCCCAATGTGAGATACGATCTGCTGTTCGGACAATTTAAACACCAGCCCAGATAGTCTGGGCTCTCTTCTCTCCCGACACTGAGGCTGCTGTGCTTCGTGTTTGCGAACTTTGTGGCAACTTGAACTGCGAATAGGATGAACTGAATACTGAGAGGCTTTGGGCCTCTCCGGGCTATTCTGGGCATTTAGATCTAAGGACTCAGTTTGGTTCAGAATGCTGTTGTTGTTTCACACTTCTACTGATCTTGATTCTATGTTAGATGCAATTTATAGATCATTTTCCTGTGACTGATATGCACCGAAACATATGCTGAGAGCAAGCTGTGTTCAAAGTACCACTCTTTATACAATTGCACCTAGACTGGAATTCACTACAGAAAATAGTATTTAACATCTTGCTTCAATAAAAATTATGAACTAATTTACTTCACCCAGTCTTCATGCTTAGTGAGTGCCTTTTGAGAAGAAAATACAATGGAAATGGTAAAGCTGGTTATTAATATGGAATCAGTTTTGAAATAAAGGCCAACATTCATGAGCAATGAAATAATTCTATTCAGTCTTCACTTTCTAATTATTTTCACTGCCTCATGTTACATCTGAATTAGCAGCGCTCTGCAATACTGCACGTGCTCAGATGAGTGCAGGATAAAAGATGACGGGACTGTAATGATGATTACATTGATCCAAGCCAGAGGTTCCAACTACTGTATACCAGAATTTACATGTAAATGTATGTCAGGAAACTGAAGAAAGAAAGCTGTACATTCAGGCAACGGTTAGTTAATCTCTAATACACAAAGCAACCAATCCATTCAAAGCTCACGGCGGGAGGAGAGAGAGCAGCGCGCCATGCGTGCGCAGCCCTCCGGTGAAAAATGATATCGTATCCGTTAAATAGGGGCCGTAGACAATTCTGATTTGATGGAGACAGACATGAAAGCACAGAGGAAAATCTGGAGAAATTTCTGAAATGCCAGTTCGCTGCTGTTGTTACTGCGCGGTCAGGAATCTTCCGGAGGGAAGGCCTCAAATTCCCCGGCTTTGCCTGCTGTTGGCAACCGAGATAGAGGTCGAATCGTTCGGACAGAGATGGCACTCAGTACTTGGTGTCGGACAGCTGATTGGAGGCTCGAAGTTTTCGGATGACTCAGAGTCGGACTGTGGTCGGCATGGCAGGGAGAGTTTTTCTTCCTTCTCCTGTCTGCATGAGATGTGGGACATTTGAGAGACTTTGAACTTTTTACTGTGCTCATGGACTTCTTCATCAAGTTATGGTATTGTTGCACTGTTGTAACTATATGTTATAATTATGTGGTTTTGTTAGTTTTTTCACTCCTGGTCTGTCCTGTGTTTTGTGATATCACACCGGAGGAAATATTGTATCATTTCTTAATGCATGCATTACTAAATGACAATAAAGTTGGACTGTGTGTCTTCATAATCTAATCTAATATCACTGCTGACATTTTCTCAGTGGTCACTTTATTAGGTACCAACTTGTTAATGCAAATACCTAACTGAGTTAATGATGGTGAAACCTTTTATTAATACAACAAAATTGTAAAGGAACAGTTTATCAAAATGCACTCAGTGGCCACTTTATTAGGTACACCTGCATGTTAATGCAAAAATCTAATCAGCCAATCACATGACAGCAATTCAATGCATAAAAGCATGCAGACAGGGTCAAGAGGTTCAGTTGTTGTTCAGACCAAACATCATTATGGGGAAGAAATATGATCTAAGTGACTTTGACTGTGCAATGATTGTTAGCGCCAGGCAGGGTGGTTTGAGTATCTCAGAAACTGCTGATCTCCTGGGATTTTCACACACACCAGTTTCTAGAGATTACAGAGAATGGTGTGAAAAACAAAAAAAAAAAATCCGGGGTGAGAGCACCTTGTTAATAAGAGAGGTCAGAGGAGAATGTTCAGACTGGTTCAAACTGACAGAAAAGCAACAGTGACTCAAATAAGTACACGTTACAATAGTGGTGTGCAGAATAGCATCTCTGAATGACAACATGTCGAGCCTGGAAGTGAATGGGATACAGCAGCAGACGACCATGAAAATACACTCAGTGGCCACTTTATTAGGTACAGGAGATGCCCAATTAAGTGGCCGCCGATTGTAGATTTGAAAACCAGGAAGATCTAAATGAAGCAGCAAAAATAAATTAATGGATATTGGAAAACTTGATATTAATTCAAAGTTTAAAGTAAATATATTATCAAAGTATATGTCACCATATACCACCCTGAAATTCTTATGGGCATACTCAATAAATCTGTAGAATAATAACCATAACAGAATCAATGAAAGAAATAATAAGAATAAATAAATTGACAATAAATATTGAGAACTTGGATGAAGAGCCCATGGGTTGTGGGAACATTTCACTGACGAGGCAAGTGAAGTTGAGTAAAGTTATTCCCTTTGGTTCAAGAGCCTGATGGTTGAAGGGTATTAAATGTTCCTGAACCAGGTGGTGTGAGTCCTTTCTCCTGATGGCAGCCACGAGAAGGGAGCATGACCTGGGTGATGGGGTTTCCTGACGATGGATGTTGTTTTCCTGTGTTAGCATTTCATGTAGATGTGGTTGGACTGGGACTGGAATATAAAAGCAAGGATGTAATGGTGAGGCCTAACTTGAAGTGCCCTCTTTTCAAAGAACGGATGTGCTGACACTGGAGAGGATTCAAAGGAGGTGAACAAAAATGATTCCGGGATTGAAAGGATTGTCAAATGAGAAACATTTGTTGACTCTGGGTATCTACTCACTGGAATTCAGAAGAATAAGGGATGACCTTATTGAAACCTATCAAATGTTGAAAAGGCCTCAAAAGAGTGGATGCGGAGAGGATATTTCCTATGGTGGGACAGTCTAAGACCAGAGAACACAGCCTCAGAATAGAGGGATGTCCTTTTTACAATGGAGATAAGGAGGAACATCTTTAGCAAGAGGATGGTACATCTGTGGAATTCATTGCCATAGGCAGCTGTGGAGGCCAAGTCATTGCGTATATTTAAGGCAGAGGTTGATAGATATTTGATTAGTCAGGGCATGAGGAGGTACAGAGAGAAGACAGGAGATTGAGGCTGAGAGGGAAAATGGATCAGACATGATGAAATGCTGGAGCAGCTCGATGGGAGAAATGGCAGAGCAGGCTTGATGGGCCAAATGGCCTAATTCTTCTCCTATTTCTTTTGGTTTCATGGTCTTTACCCATGATGGACTGAGCTGTATCCACTACTTATTTTTCAAGCTGCCATATTGATAAGCCATTTCAGTTCTGGAATGGCTGCATAGTAGCTGTGTGCCTTTAAGAAAACCGAGAAAGAAACTTGCCTTGCCTGGCTTTATGTATGGGCTAACTGTAGTATCTGTGCAGACGACTCAGTAGGAGATTTCTACCAACAAACACAGGGCAGCATTGTCTCCAAGACAGTTTCTATCATTACGGCCAGCACCCAGATTTGTGCACAGAGTACTGCTACAACATCTGCCACATTGCACTGACTCAGAAACATTCTGTGATGGAAACGCGTGCCCTGTTACTTCCTGACACATTGTCACATATTAATTGCTCTGCTGGTTAGTTCCTACAGCCTGAATACATGGCAAGTCTCTTCAGCGACATTGTACTATATAAAAAAACAAAAAAAAAAGCAAATATCAATATAACATAAAAAATCGTGCTGAGATGTTGAAGATCTACAAAGATATATAAAGATTAAAGCATAATCTCTTTAGAATGATCCCTATGAATCACTTCTTTGTGTTTAATTTCTTCTGTTACCATATTGTCCTGAAAGTTTTAAAGAAAATATATTCTAAAGAACAATAATCCTTTGTAAATCAGCTTTTCAGGCTGTGGCTTACAAGCAATTCAGTAAAACAATCTCCTAAAAGTCCGTCAATGGACTGAATTTCAACATAAAGAAATGTAGTTATCACTAAGGTCGTAAGATTTGCAGATTTTAATTAAACTATCAATTGTATATGGAAAACTGTAATATGTCTTGGGACAAAAACAAGGTGCATTAAAGATAAAAAGAACTGAGTCACAATCTGCATCTGTTAGTAGTTCCAAAATGATGAACTTAACATACACCCTTAATGTTCAATTGGCAGTACAGAAGTAATTTTGTTAAAATTTGTAAATAGCCTTAAACTGCTTTGTGTTACAGGCATAAACCATTCACTTTTATTCCCTCTTAAAGGAGAACAAAAAACAGTTCATACTTCTATTTAGCATTGAACTGATTTTATATTAAGTAAGGAGCTTGAATAGATCAGATTTAAACCTGACTGGGCTTTCATTGCAGTCAAGAAGTAAATTGAAGTGAATAGTATCATCCATAAGTAACAATGCTTCAGACGTGCCTGAGTTCAGATGTTACCTATGTGGGTGATGAGATGATCCACGCAGATACTATACGGTTACTGCTTGAACACTGAAAAGGCCATTAATTAGTAGAGCTACTAGGACTTGATGTTTCAATCCCTATGGTAAGTCGGCACTCTCGATGTTGGCAGTGGGCTTGGAGTGGTGACAAGGAGGGAGGGTAGGTACGTCATCGCGGTCATCAGGTGGGCACCCTCCTTCTTTGACATTTCGTTGATAAGCCCACGACGTCTCCAGAGGGCTCAACGCTGCTACCTGGCGTCCCAGATACACCCCCTCAGTTCCATACCCTCCTGTCTTCATCTTGCAGCCCAGTTGTTGTCTTTCCTTTTAATCCAAATCTAATTGCTGCTTTCTTCTGCTGCATTTGACAAGGACTTGATTGCTTGTTGGAGGGAGTGACCCCTCACCCCCATCTTCTTCAATAGACTGGTCATAGATGTAACAACGAATCCCCTTCATCCCACTTCTACAGGGAAAATCTTGGTCTTCCAGCCAAATATTTTACGTTGAAGTTTAAATGTCCTTTCTTGTAATTATAATCATTAGCAACTTTGTAATGAGGCTGCTATAAGGATGCCTTGGTAGCGTAGTGGTTAGTGCGATGCTATTATAGCTCAGGCTGTTCCAGAGTTCGGGGTTCAATTCCAGCACCGCTCTGTAGGAAGTCCCTGTAGATCCTCCCCCGTGGAATACGCAGGATTTTTCCGGGCCTTCCAGCTTCCTCCTACAGTTCGTAGATGTACCCAGCAGGTTAACTGGTCATTGTAAGCTGTCCCCTGATTAGGTTAGGGTTAACTGGGTTAGTCAGGGGTCACTCGGGGACATGGTTCAAAGGGTCAGAAGGACCGACTCTGCACTGTGAAATGTTATGGGAAGAGCAGTAACATCTTATCCAGTTTCCTTGCACAGAAATTGGATCACATAGTTCAAGGTTTTGTAGGCTATACAGTTTCAATCAATGAAATATTCCAAGGAAAATCAAGGATTGTGTACGTTCTACAAAGTCTTAGATTGTCCTTCCGAGACTCTGATGTGCTAACAGATGGAGAGGGCCAACAGTTCACAAGATACGTCACGTCCGTGATTTTCATTCACGTGGAGACAGCCTGTGGATTCATGTACGCTTTTGCAAAAGCAGAACACTTGGGAGATTTGCTTTGTTTATTGCCTGAATAGGTACCAGCCCATGGAGTTTGGCTCTAATACCTTGGATAAAATACTTTGATAATTGAGAAGACCCTGAGCTATTAGGTTCTCTAACTGTACATCTTTGTTCCTGTATCTACTCTGAAGGTACATATTGGTTCCAATTCACACTGACCTCTTTGTCCCAACACATCTATTGTCTTCTGTCCCTGCACTACCTCCACCATTCCTGCTTACCCCTTGATCTGACACCACTCCTGTTTCCTGGCCTTGAACTCCCTGCACAATTCTTCCCTCCCTCTTCAATGCTATTGCTATTCTATGCTTCAGTAAAAACAATTCAAACACGGTTTTCTATTAGCAGGCCCAATGCCAACAGAGAACATCTGAATTCAATCCAAGTGAAAGACACTACATTTATCTGAGGATTAGTTTAAGTAGAATTGAGATTATGTCTTCATTGTTGTATCATAAAATTTAAATATTTTGCTCAATAAGATAAAAGTGTTGAGAATTATTGTGGATAGTAAATATGACATACTTAATCTACCAGTAACAACACATTGGGAAATTAGTTTATGACCTTTTTCAGAAAAAATGCCACATGGAGTGCCCATTGATTCAAGATTCCTCTTTCACAATGCCAAAATCAGCAAAGTATTGTTTATGTACAGTCCACTCACTGCTGTTACATTATTTTGACAATGTTGGATTAGGGTCATAGAGTCATAGAACATGACAGCATAGAGTAGGCCCTTTGGCCCATCTAGTCTGTCTGCCTAGTCGCATCAGCCTGTACCCAGGACATAGCCCTCTCATTGATGTGCCTATCCAAATTTTGATGGACTGTATAAATGAAATTTTCCTTATAGTTTAACTTTCTTATGCCTGTTTGTGTTTTGATATAACTGTAATTACATATATACATGTAATTGTTCAGTCTGTTTTTAGTCGATGCAGATGATTTTTGTGTTTTTCTGGAAACATTTAGTTTCAGTGGTGGGTTTTGCCTTTCTTGAATAGTCCCGAGCTTATTGATTAACTGGAATTGGAATGGAATGTGTGGTATCAGCAAACTGGTATAAAAGTACCACATCACTTTTGCTCTTTCTCCTTCTTCTTTGTTCTTCCTCCCTGCCAATAGGCTTTGCTTTTGCTCTCCACTACCTTTCCTTTCCCCTTGTTTCTCTGTTCCTGTAACACTTACTAAATGATCATAAGCAACATTTCATGCCTCTTTCTTGATGTCCAAAAAACTTTGGGTTGAAAAAACATCAAGGCCCAACAACAATCTGTCATCTATTGGAAGTTAGAATGCAGCAACCAAGAGGCCTACTTCTGCTCCTTTGTCTTGTGATCTTGTGAGCAACTGTAACCATATCAATTGAATATTGCAATAGCTGTAGTTTCAAATTTACTATCATTTCAATTTGATGTCAGTGAAAACATCTACTACTTTCAAAACTTAACTGTCAGAATATGATTGAATGATTAATCAGATTGAAAGCTACAAGGTATCTTAGTGAATGTTGGAGGAACTCAGCCGGACACTCCCCACTGAGTTCTTCCAACATTTGCGTTGCTCTCGATTTCCAGCATCAGCATAACTCCTTGGGTTCAGAGTATCATGGAATTGTACAAGAGAGAACGAGGTCACTTGGCCCATCAAACCTGTTGGCTCTGTCAAAGAGTTCTACAGTTCATCTCCCTATTCACTCTTACCCCATATCTTTGCTTACATTTCTCTATCAAGTATTTACCAAGTTCACCCCGAAGACTATAATTGAAACTGTATCTGCCACCTGTTAATCTATGGATCCAAATCCTAATATATCACTGCTTAAAAAAAGTCTTTCCTTTCTGATCTTAAAGTTTTTTGACAATAAATAAAAATTGATCTCAACTGGTATCAATCCTTCATCCATTTTAAATTGTTACTCTGTCTTTACTCCGATCAGCATCCTTTTAATTTTAAACACATTAATCAAATTGCGTCATATCCTTCACTATTCCAAAGACAGCAAGCCAAGCTTCCTCAGCGACTCCACGTATTTGTAAATCTGTATTCCTGCAACTAGTCCAGTCGATTCCTTATACAGTGCCTTGATAAAGTATTCAGCCCCCACAACATTTTACTGTCTCATATTCTGATTTTAAAATATATTGAAGTAGGGCTTTTGAGCTTATCTACAAAATATTGTGCATCACGTCAATTCAAAGGAAACCTGTCAACAATTTACTAAAAATTAAAAACCAAAATTGTGAGGCTGAAACTCACCAATTTGTTGATGTAGAAAATTGGAGGATTACCTGTCTTCAATGAATTCGTAAGAATAAATAACATCTCTCTCTGTAAGGTCCAATAGTATGGTGAATTTTCAACAGAACAACCCAAAATGAAGACAAGAGAGCATTCAAGACAAGTCAGGGAAATGACAATAGAGAAGTACGCATCTGGGGAACAGTACAAAACTATCTCAAAGGCTTTGAACATCCCTCGGAACTCAATCCAGCCCATCGTGTAAAAGTGGAAAAAATATGAAACCACAGAAACACTGCCTATGTCAGGCCATCGCTCTAAGCTTAATCGTTGGAGAAGAATTGCACTTGTAAGAGAGGCTACTGTGATGGCAACAGTCACTTTGAGTGAGCTGCAGCTACAACTGGAGATGAAGTTCATGGCTCCACAATATCTAAGGCTTTGTACAAAAAGGGTATTTAAGCAAGAGTGGCAAGATGAGACTTGTGGTCAGATGAGACTAGAGAGACCAGGCTAGATGCAGGAAGATTGTTCCCGATGTTGGGGAAGTCCAGAACGAGGGGTCACAGTTTGAGGATAAAGGGGAAGCCTTTTAGGATCGAGATTAGGAAAAACTTCTTCACACAGAGAGTGGTGAATCTGTGGAATTCTCTGCCACAGGAAACAGTTGAGGCCAGTTCATTGGCTATATTTAAGAGGGAGTTAGATATGGCCCTTGTGGCTACGGGGGTCAGGGGGTATGGAGGGAAGGCTGGTGCAGGGTTCTGAGTTGGATGATCAGCCATGATCATAATAAATGGCGGTGCAGGCTCGAAGGGCCGAATGGTCTCCTCCTGCACCTATTTTCTATGTTTCTATGAGACTAAAGTGGAACTTCTTGTCTGCAACACTAAGCAGTAAGTGAAGCATTAATCTAATACTATGCTTCAGCTGGGTAACACCGACCCTACTGTAAAGTATGGTGGAGGTAGCATCATGCTATGGGGATGCTTTTCAGCAGCAGGGAATGGAACTCTGGTCAGGATTGATGGGAAGATGAATGCTGCTAAACACTGAGATCTTAGATAAAAACCTGCCATCCTCGGCAACAATGCTTAATCTGGGGAGAAAATTGATGTCCTTGAGTGACCCATTCAGAGTCCTGATCTTAACCCAACTGAACATCTCTGGCAAGGCCTCAAGGTTACTGTCCACCACCACTCCCCAACTAACCTGGCACAGCTTGAGCAATTTCGGAAGGAGAAATGGGCTCCATTATATTGTGAAAAGCTAAGAGATACTTATCCAGAAACACTACTGGCTGTAATAGCTGTGAGAGGTGGTTCAACTCAGTACTGAGCAAATGGGGATAAATACATTTGGACTGCTGACATTTCAGGTTTTGAATTTTTAGTTTCTCTTACCTTACAATTTTCAGTGCTTTTTCAGGCTCTATTGTGCAAAATGGAGCATGTGATTCATAGATAAAAATTCTCAGTTAAATTGACCAAAATCCCTGGTTGTAATACTCATATATGTGAACAAAGAGTCAGAGGCTGAATATTTTTACAAGGCGCTGTAGACCAGTGGGGAGTTGGCAAAAAAAAAGGCAGGAAGAATCTAAACTGAGCTAAGAACTTTACTGGTTTTACTCACCAAACTGTTCTTTTCTGGAGGTCTAAAGATTGGAAGGAACTCAACTGATGCAATGTGGTAAATGATATTTTCCAATTCTGCTAACAAAAAAGTTATTCTCATGAACTGGAACAGTTAATTACAGAGATACTTACAGTTATATCTTTGCAACTTTTAATCCTTAGTTTTGTTTCCAATTTTACCCACAAAAAGGCCACTTATCATATTTCTAATTTTCTCACGCCACAGAAAGACTCCATTCAGCCAACGGGAACAATTCCACCAACTTCATTCTGCCACTTAATTCCTATAGCTTGTTCTCTCTCTCACGGCCATCAGTTCCACCCAGGTTCTCCACCCACCTGCACTGGGGATAATCTGAGGTAACTAATTAACCAACCATCTTTAGACTGTGGGAGGAGACCAGCACATCCAGGGGAAAATTCACATCGAGGTCAGGATGGAACCCAAGCTGATGGAACCATGAGGCATCAGCACTACCAACCGTGCTACTATGCTACCCACATGCTGGAGATCAGGACGTGTGATTGATCTTGCAGATAGCTCTGAGGAGCTAAATGAAGTTAACCATTCAAGTGCATAAATATAGTGAGTCAATCAATTTTGTGTGTCACATGCTGTAAGGTTTCACTGCTCAGGCTAAGGTAATGGCTTCTATGTGATGTTCCACTGTTAAGGTAATGGTTTCTCTGTAGCAGCAATGTTTGGCTTATGATTAGAGATAACGGGACTTTGGAATTCAGTGGCTATCGAATGAGAGAAATGTTGGTCTTTTTTGTGCGTCTGGGAGTCGGGTTTTTCGTGGTCTTTTGTTGAGGAGAGATGAAGAGGGAAGACGCGTGTGGAGAGAGCTGGTAGACCACCGGACGGAGTGGACTGGGATCTGACGGTCTGAAGGTCGGCAACATTCGGAGGAGACCGATGGTGGAAGAATGACTACTGAGCGAGCTCCAACAAACCTTTGACTTTTCCTTGATTTGGGCCCTTTTTTTAATTTTCATTACTAACCCTATATTCATATTAAGATTTATAAAGTTCAATCATTTAATTGCATATGGTGTACTGTCTGATATTTTGTGTTGTGGGTTTGTAACTGGGGGTACATTACACAGCATCCACACAGACGTGATTACTCAGCTTGGCGGGGCCGAAGGTTGTTTCCCCCAGACGAACACGAGCTGGGCGAGCCTGAGGGTTACATGTGGATTAACTCCTAAGGAGGGTAAACTATGCAGCCTTGGAGTTCAAGTCTGTTAACAGTTGGTCAGACAGGTGTTACTTGGCATCTCCCATCAGCTGCTGTGTGACTCACTTCTTAAAATAATGTGTCAGTTGTTCACCACTTTAAGCCCTCAGGGTGTCTGGTGATTGGACACAATTTATGAAGGCACGGAGACATTATAGCTGTCTCTTCAGCTACTTTCTACGAAACTGCAGTCAGGATAAACTTAAGTGGGTGAAAGGTCATTCACTGAATTAAGTTTCATCCTCTTCCAAAAAATATAAGGACATTGTTCTATGAGTTATTGTAAAGCTGCCAAGGGAGTTCTTACTATAATAGGGCTAATTACTGAAACATATTCAGATGTTTAAATGGTGTGTATCATGAATTTCTTACATCTTGTGTACTTTTATTGACGTTTGCAGTTGGATCTATTTCAAGATACATTCTGCTTCTTGTGTTTGCCCTGAAATATAACCTTTGTTAAGTTTCAGATGGAGTGAGGGAATATTACGTTTACAGTTTTTGGAGAAAACAATTCTGTCAATGTCACAGACTAAACCATTTAAAAAAAATAAATGAGTTGAAATAATCAGGTGGCTTCAGACATTGCAAGAGGACGCAGCACCCCTCTAAAAAAATAATTAACAGCAACTGAATACAAAGCCTGCTAAAACACGATTTTGCCTGAAGGATTTGCAGTGACAGCTTTCAAAGGCCACTTGGGAAGGCAGCTACCACAGAAGGAAAAACTTCCCTCTTCCCTCCGGACTGACTGCTGCAGACAGACTATTCCTCGGACCACCAGGGAAACTGAACCTCATAGGTTCTCAGGCTAGTGAAAATCAGACACTTGTCGCCAACTCAGATCTACATTCGGTTTTCAGGAGGGGCTGCAGAGGAATGTTAAGGGAATAGTTATAATAATTTTGATAAAGCAGAGAATGACAGAAAAGGGAAAAGTTCACATGCCTTTGATGAGAGGGGCCCACATATTTTTCCTACCCTATGCATCCAGTCTGTAGGCTTCAAGGCAACTGTTATGATTTGTTCTTCTCCAGATATTGTTTCCTGAGACCAATATATAAGTCACATACCTTAGGCTAGCCCACATTTCGTCTGAACTAAATTGAGACCCTCTGCATGAAACAAAATAGGAAGGCAACATTAATGATTAACTTGCTGTCTCTACACTTCTATAAAAGATTGTTTGTTGTTTGTTTACCTATAAAAGATTTGTTCTGTATTCTGTTTTATATTTAAAACATAATTAATACAGGTCCATGTAGAAATTTTACTGACAAACTAATTTGTGGTTTACATCTGCTTCATAATGGCATACAAATCATGAATGTT
Source organism: Mobula hypostoma (assembly GCF_963921235.1). Taxonomy (NCBI): domain Eukaryota; kingdom Metazoa; phylum Chordata; class Chondrichthyes; order Myliobatiformes; family Myliobatidae; genus Mobula; species Mobula hypostoma. The sequence goes on along the minus strand of NC_086115.1, from coordinate 48,625,867 downwards.
AGCAACAAGTTAGTAAACACGAGAAAGTCTGAAGATGCTGGAAATCCAAAGCAACACACACAAAACTCGGGAGGAACTCAGCAAGTCAGGCAGCATCTATGAAAATGAGAAAAGTATTTACATTTCGGGCCAAGACCCTACTTCAGGATTGAAAAGGAAGAGGAAAAACAATAGTCCTAGTCACAGCATAGACTGGTGTTATGTGAAGCTATGCCTTAACCCTATCAATTTCTCAGTCTTCCTCATTGCAATGCTTCACATGACATCCAACAAGCTTCCTGGCAGAATGGAACTAACCTACAGAAGCTATGGAAATTGCTTCAACTTCCACTTGCATTACTTTCACTGAAGAATCAAAATGACCGATCAAGATGCAGTCGACAGATGACAACTGCTCCTAAACACATTTAGAGGCCAAGCGGCTAGAATCACCGGGCTCCCAAACGGATGCTCTATACTGAGTTCTGTTCCTGCAAGAGAGATCATTAGGAGGATGGTGGAAAATATTTAAAAATATTCTCAATGAAAACTTGAAATAATTAACATCCTCACTGACCTACAGGTATCTCTGAACTTTACCAGCTCATAATGAAGAAGCACGTGAGTGACAGTGAAAACATCTGGACTGCACAGAAGTCCAGTGTAAAGGGGGCTTCTCAAATTACCCAGCTGCCTGCCCCTTCAAGGATCCTTTGCCCCACCTATGTCAGAGACTGCAAATTCCACAGTTGCCTCTTCAGCCACTGCAGGACCCATGGGACTGGAATGGAAGGATATCACCCTCGGTCTAGGTAGAATAGGAATGGAGAGTTTATAGATAGAAGGAGCACAGATCTCTGTGAATTAAGCAATTAATCAGGTTTGCATCACTTGAAGCAACAAACACATTAGCTCATTTCAAGAAAATGGGCAATCCAATGATTGAAGTGAAATATCCTCCGTGAACCGCTTAAATAATTTTAAAAACAAAATTACAGAATTGGTTCAACCTTGACAAATATCAAAATTGTCAGATTAATGCAATCATAAAGCTCTTATCCCACATGTCTCAGCAAGGCCGTAGTGCCTTATTTGAATAGCTGACAACTCATTGTTTGGAGACTGGCATATCCCTGGCCACCTGTGTGTGTGAAAAGTTCTGAGCTGGACTGGATTGGACCTGTTGGTCTGTGGCTTCAATACGCTGTTGTGACAGGGGCGGCTCCCAACGACTCCGAGGTCTCATTTTCCAATGGAGTTGAGTGGGCTGCAAGTGTAACTAGGCTCCCAGGCAATAGATACTGAGCCCTTGCCTCTGTGCCATTACGAGCAGGCAAAGACTATGCCAGCAGCTCTTTGGACTGTGGGGATTTTTCATAGGACAATCAAGATTAGCTTTGTCTGACTCCTGATTGAAATCAGGGGCAAGAGAAAAAGGCAGAAGGCACACTATATGTATAGTAACAAACAAGGGAATGCAATGTTCCAGTTGACCAACATGTCTCCCATCAGATTAGTGACAATAATAGAGCACCATTGTAGCGTATGGTTAACACGAGGCTATTACAGCTCAGGGCATAATTCCTGTGCCATTCTATAAGGAGTCTCCATCGAATGCATAGGTTTTCTCCAGGACCTCTGGTTTCCTCCCATAATTCAAGGACATACTAGACGAGTTAATTGGTCATTGTAAATTGTCCTGTGACTAGGTTAGGGTTAATTGGGGTTGCGGGGTTGCTGGGGCAATGTGGCTCGTAGGGCCAGAAGGGCCTTGCTGTGCTGTATCACTAAAGAAAATAAATAAGCATTTGCCAATTAAGTATTACTGTAAGAAAATAAGGTTGGTTTTCCACTCCCTCCCATCTAAGGATCAACATAAAAGTAGGACTTGATCTCAGCTGAATCCAGATGTTGCTTTACGTTCAGTTTATTTTAAAGGCTGATCAAGCACCATGTGGGACTGTTAATATAGAAATGCCAGTCACTATAAATCAGCACCCGGAAATTATGCTGTATTACAGATCTTAAAGGACTGCAGCATTATGTATCTCAAATGGCATTTTAGCCTTGGCCTTTGTCTGCTGTCTCTTATTCTGCAGCTCTGTCACGTTAAACATTCAGGAAATCCTGGGAAGTTGTCACTGACACTTTGCAGACCTCTTTATAGGCACCTGGAAGAACTTCCAGGAAACAGAGGTGGTTTTCTGTTGGAGCTTTACCCACGTAATTTCTATTCCCAAGAACAGCACAGAAGATATTTTGTTTATCCAAGAGACTAATATCCACAATCTGTCACCCTCACATCGCAAATCAGAGATGTCTTCTAGGTATAAGCCAAAAAACTTTGCCTATTCACAAAGAATTGCAGCAATTTAACCATTTGTGTAACTCAACGGAGACATACAACACAGCACTCACAATGCACTTTATTATGTGCAAGGTCGAAGCTTGGAAATGTGATGAAAAAGAACCATTACCAGCCTCAGCAATGTGCCACCAAGATGTCCAGTGAACAGGCTGCCGAAGTCTGCATGCGCTATATATATTGGTGTGAGATGAGGAGGAATTTCTTTAGCTGGAGAATGGTGAATCTGTAGAATTTGTTGCTATAGGCAACTATGGAGGCAAAGTCTTTATGTATATTTAAGGCAGAGGTTAAACAATTCTTGATTGGTCAGGGCATAAAGGGATACAGGGATAAGGCAGGAGATTGAAGCTGAAAGGAAAAATGGATCAGCCATGATGAAATGGTGGAGCTGACTCGATGGGCCAAATGGCCCAATTCTGCGCCTATGTCTTATGGTCTTAGTTGGATACTCAGACTCCTAAAGGAAGTTCACTCCTCCCAGCTAATGCTCATAATCACTGACATTGTTTTCTGACTCTTCCATTACTATCTGGGCAGGCTGCAGTTCTACGTCATCTGAAATGAGGAAGACACAAGGTGAGATGTCTCGCGACGAGGTGCAAAAAGCAGAACTACCTAGTGCACCAGCTCCAATCTGTAAATCAGAAATGTCTTTACGATGAAAAATTGGCTCAAAAATAAATGCAATTAGGCATAAGGATAGCATCAGTTTTAATGATTTTCACCATGGCACAAGTCACAGTCACTCCAATAATGGATTGCAATGCAAGGGTTCCCAAGCTGGGATCCACAGAACCTTTGGTTAATGGTAGAGGTCCATGGGATAAACATCTGCTTCATAGGGTGAAAAACATATCCTTTACATATTTCCATAAAACCATAAGATATAGGAGCAGAATTAGGCCATTCAGCTCATTGAGTCTGTTCTACCATTCCATCATGGCTGATTTCAGTTATAATTTTGCAGTATTTGCTATTCTTCCTTTGCCTTTTGATATTCAGAGACACTTAGCTTGAAACTACACTTTCAAATATTGATAAATATTTGCTTTGAAAGTCATCTGATTGTAGCACTCAGCCAGCATATCCAAACTGTTAAGCTGATTAACTCCTCAGCACAGATTTCCATTTTAATAAATGATCAGCCAACGTTGTTCGCTCAACTTAAGCTTGTCCGCAGCTTTTTCTCTGAAATGGTGGAACAGCGAGTGGTGGCAAATTCAACTTTCAACACGTTGACAAGGAAATGGTACAACACAGGAGAGAGTGCACATCCCACTTGTCAAATGTTTTCATCTAAATCTCAGAGGAGGAGATAGAAGGGAATGACTTGGTGTTCTGGACGCACTGAGGAACCAGACAGCCCTACAGCCATTGTGAGGGCAAGAGGGGGTACTTTCAAGGAGAATGTCCAGAAGCATGCCATGAGTATACAAATGCAGTGTTTGTCTTCACATTCTTGGTCAAGTTTAGTAAATGTATATTCATATATTATACTTACATTACTGCACCAGCCTCCCCTCTGTGGACTCTTGTCTATATTTCTTGCCTCAGTAAAGCAGCCAGCATAGTCAAAGACCACACCTACTCTAGACATTCTCTCTTCTCCCCTCTCCTCAGGCAGAAGGCACAAAGGCCTGAAAGCACATACCACCAGGCTTAAAACCAGTTACTATCCCACTGTTATCCGACTCTTGAACAGACCTGTCGTATGACAAAATGGAACCCCGACCTCGCAACCTACCTCATTATGATCTTGCAGTTTATCATTTACCTGTACTGCACTCTTTTGCTAGCTTTTACCTTATTCTAGCTCAATGCACTGTGTAATGATTTCATCTGTATAAACAGCATTCAAGACAAGCTGTATCTTTGTGTATAAGGCCGTTTTTTTTTGTTGTTCCTCTCCACGCCTTCTGGCAACTTTGCTCTTTCTTTAGCATTTTGTCGGTTTACGAGGTTGAGTTGCTAACTCGATGCTCAACCCAACACGGATGGAAAGCACACAAGGAGACGGCCAGATTCGAACCTGGGACCACTTGCCTCGAAGTGCAGTGCAGATGCCACTACACCACTGGCCGGTTTACGTAAGACTATAAAACCATTAATATATAGGAACAGAATTAGGTCATCTGGCCCATCGAGTCTGCTTTGCGTTCTCATCATAGCCTATCCATTTCCCTCTCAGCCCCAGTCTCCAGCCTTCTCCCCGTATCCCTTCATGCCCTGTCCAATCAAGAATCTATCAACCTCTGCCTTAAATACAAGTGATGATAATAAACCAATATCAGTACCAGTGGCCTACAAACTGCTCAGTTCACCATAATGGCATAACTCTCCCATCCAATAAACAAGAATCTTACCTCATTTGCATACTGATCCCCTCAGTCTCGTGCATTTAGTATCCTTGCAAAACTCCTACTCGTATCGGAAAGCCGGCATACACTAATGGTTGAAATAGTATGACCCTGACGTGCTTTCCTCTCTCCTGAGGTAAAATAGAGCAACTAATTGACAGGCCTTGGCTTAACTGCTTATTGTATTATAAATCCGTACTTTCTATCCAATTCCGTCCAATTTATTCCATGTGGTATTTATAAATTCATCATATATAAATCCTGGCAATAAAATTTAAAACCACAGAATGCTATAAATCCACATTGTAGGTCAGTGGGCATCTGCAGCAAAAAAAGACTGGGAACCATATTGTAGTGGTTAGCACAATGCTTTACAGTACGAGCAACGCAGGTTCTATTCCCGCCACAGCCCAGAAGGAGTTTGTACGTTCTCCCCGTGACCGCATGCTTTTCCTTCCAGTGCTCCAGTGTCCTACCGCAGTCCGAAGACGTACCGGTTGGTAGACTGAGTGGTCATTGTAAATTGCTCCGTGATGAGGCTGGGATTAAATTGGGTGGCATGGCTGGAAGGCTGGAAGGGCCTATTCCACACTGTACCTCAGTTTAAAAAAAAAGATAACAATACATGAAAAACGTGTCCTTTGTACATCTCAGTTATAACATTGTGGTTTTTGCAAACTTTCCTTTGTCTTTTGTGATTCAGAAACATTTAACTTGAAACTACAAATACAAATATTGTTAAAGTTTTAAATGTCACCAGAGTTTATAATAAAACCTGCAGTAATAAGCCAAGATTATTATGCAGTCTCAGCTGTACTTAGTTTCACTAACCTTCATGAATCTCTGTGCCGACAATGAAAATTTACCTTTAATTGCTTCCAGCCTTCTCAGCTGCTTACAAGACTTTTAAACAGTGCGGAGTGTGTAACCTCAATAGCCAGGAATGGTGGAGGCAGCAGCAAAGGACAAAGCTCACAGATGTACAACATCCTATTATGTTTACAATTCAAGGGAAATATTATGGGGGCCTCCAGTCTACCTCAGCAGGGTCTAACTTCTCAATGAAAAGCCTGTCAGAGAAAGTTTCAATAAGAACCTAAAATGGTGGCAATATTGAACTAAGCAGATTGAAAGATCATGGATATATAATTATCTAAGGAACAAAAATCAGAGAGGAAGATGATTAGTTGATTTTTAGACTGGAGGAGGATATAGGTTCCTGCTAATTGGATTTCACTCATTTCTACTGCACTAAACACGTACTAGTGCCTAACCCATTAGAGGTGGGATCTCATTGAAACCTATTGAATATTGAAAAGCCAAGATACAGAAATGTTTCCTATAATGGGGAGTCTTGAACCAGAGGGTGCGGCCTCAGAATAGAGGAACGACTATTTCGAACAGAGATGAGGGAAAATTTCATTAGCCAAAGGTGATGAATCTGTGGAATTTATTGCCACAGGCAGCTGTGCAGGAGAGGTCATTGGGTGTTTTTAAGGCGGAGATTGATAGGGTCTTGATTAGTCAGGGCATGAAAGGCTACGGGGGAGACGGCAAGAGAATGGGGTTGAGAGGGAAAATGGATCAGCCATGATGACGCGGTGGAACAGACTTGACGGGCTGAATGGCCTAATTCTGCTCCTATGTCTTATGGTCTAATCTGATCTCTCACAATCATGAAATGCTGATCTACACTCAGAAACAAGTACTAATACCAGCCAAAGCATCCTGGATGGAACATCGCCTAACTTAGTGAAGGTGGAAACACTTCAGGCACAGCAATCAGAGGAAGATACCGGTCTTTAAAAATGCAGTCCCATCTCCATTGATGTCAATAGACACTCTGGATTTGGGTGGTCAATAAACACATACAAAATGCCAGCAAGACCATCACTGGCAAATATCAAAACATGCAACAAGGTATTTTTTTAAGGCAGAGGTTGATAGATTCTTAATTAGTCAAGGCACAAAGGGATATGGAAAGGCAAGAGATTTGGGCTGAGAGGGAAGTGGATCAGCCTTGATGAAATGGCAGAGTAGACTCGATGGGCCAAATAGGCCTAATTCTGCTTCTATATCTAATGGTCTTATGGTCTTATGGTCTAAGAGAATAAAAGTAGGTGATATATCCAATTCTAATTTGTTAAGGACCATGGAGGAGCAAAGAGGTGATGACAGAAGTTGACATAGCTGTCGAAATGGCAAACTGTATCTCTCCTTTATGTAATAAACATAAACAAATGGTGCATAAATGTATAAAAGACTAGTGAGGATTCAGCTGGGATATGTGACCATTTCAGGGCACATTACTTTAGGAACGATGTCAAGATATCACAGATAAGACTGAAGGGAACAACATTAAGGATGAAAGACAATGGTATGCAGATAGACTAGGAAAACGGAGATTGCTTCTGATCGACAGAATATGTTAAGGAGAGATCTGAAGGAGTTGTTCAAAATCACAAATAATCAAGATAGAGATCAGCTTCCAGACACAGGCGAATTGAGAGCCACAGACGAAGAACCAGAGATAACATGAGGAAAAATAAAAGTTAAGCTGTGCGTTGAAACGGATCAGGATTTACTATAACCTTCAAAATGGAACTGGACAAATAGTTGAAGGGGAAAATACTTGGAGGGTTCTGGGGAAAGAGCAGGGAGTGGCTCTAATTGGACGATCTTTCAAAGAATATGGGCTGAATACCCTTTCTGTACTGGACCATTCTCTAATTCTGGAAATATTCTAGAATAAAAACACATTTTGGGGGAAAAAAACTCCAAAGCTGTTTAAACTGAAAAAACAAATTGCACAACTGCCTCTTCTTTTGGCAACCTACATCTGGCTGGCCCTTACTTGGCAACCAGTTTGACATAAGTTTTCAAAATGCAAGAGCCTTTAATTGCCCCCAATATGTGCAGTCCTTGAGTAGTTTTATCTGCTTAATAGACAAGGCTTTGCATAATCTGCACAGCAAGGGGTAAAGATTAACAACAACCAGAAAGGTATATATTTTATAGTTTCCTTTTCCAAATTAACTGAAATGGGATCCAAGAACTATTAGGATCTCAGCACTGATAATGTGAGGCAAAACCTTCCAGACAGTTCAGTAATTGAGTCCTACACTTTCTGGCTATTTTCACTTAGTTTCCGATGCTCTGTAGGCTTCCTCAGATTTGGATTTAGTAACTAGGTTCAGTGATAACAGAAAAATCATTTTACATTATAGATTATAAATCAATGGAATGAAATCCAGCCGGCTTCTCTCATGGCCATCTGATCTGTTCAGTCAATGTATTGGCCAGTTAGGGAAACACTTTTTTTTGTTACCATCCTGAGGAAAACGACTGCAAGTAAAATAAAGAGAAAAAAATAAATGCTTAGGGGACTCCACTCAATAGCTGTCCCCACACTTCTAAAGGAAAAACAGTTCCTTGGATTCTGATACTGGAGACCTCTGAGAGTATAAACTGGTGGATCAATATGATCCTCTTAGCTTTTCCTCCTCTCTTACTAACATACTTCATCACTCAGTCATTCACAGACGCATCAAATTTTAACTATTTTAGTAAGTTTCTTGCTTCAGCTTTAGCTATGCATTAAACTTGAGTTTATTCTGAATGGACTCTGCCAAACAGACAAACTCTACCAGCTTCATCAGAAGCATCAGTCATTGAAACCCGTATCCGGCTGGAAGCCCAAGAAAACTTTATTCATCATATACATCGTGAAAGCATGAGATCCATTTTCATTTAAGTTTCCCAGGCTGAGACACGAAGCAGTTGAGAGAAGGAGAGAACATTGCTTGTACATCAGTAAAACGCAGGATTGCCTTCTCTGGAGTTGTAGCCCTCCAAATTAAATAACATTCCACTTTTCTGTCAATTGTCCTCTGTCCCTCCAACAATCGATATCCCTTATTTCTCTTGAGTTGTAGCCCTTGAAACTAAATACCATATCACGTTTCTGACAATTGTTCCCTGACCTCCAACAATCCACATCCCTCATTTCAGTGCCCAAATTTCGTTCTCAACTCTCTTCCAACTTCTCCAAACAGGACGATCACTCTCTTTTCTTCCCGAAGCATGCTCCCTTCCCCATGCTGATCATCTCTTACTCCCTCCTCTACCTTCCTGATAAAGCATGCTTCTGCCCACCAGCTAACTAACCTCTCAATCTGCTTGGGAAATGGAGTCAAAAAGTTTAAGTTCAGCAGTAGCTGCAGAAGGTCTATTTCAATAGGTTTACTGAACTCAACACTTCACATACCCCAATTTCTTCCTCCCTGCTCAACCAATTCTCCTTAATTTTCTGGGCCACCAATGTTAAAAAGCACAGCCTTTTTTTGACAGGAGGATAAGATTAAGAAGACAGCTTAATGAATCTATTGTTGCCCAGTGATCTGCTCCCATGAAGGTGTCAGAACATAGTGAGGGAGTGCCTTGAAGAAAGATAAGTGCTAGGATTTGGCATGAGTGTTCTGCTTCTGAAAACCATGCCTGAACTGGACTGAATACACTGCCTGTTTATCTGCTGATTTATGAAAGTTTAGTATGTACTCTGTGGTTCAAAGTTGCATAAATCTCAGAGAAATTTCTTTAAATAATATTAAGATGAGGGACAGTTAGCTATGATTTTGCAAGATTTTAGCAAACATAATCTTATAAAAAGATAACTCAATTCCTGAGACATAAATGGTTGCAAAAAATATCAACTGGATTCATCTGTCTTCAAGGGCTGGAACAATTCACATTAGCCTGTGAATTGTCCCAAATGTAACATTTATTTTGACTCACTGAAAGTTTCAACAAAAGACTTTTCTGCCTCATTTGGTCTTGAATTCATGTTTTTGTAGTTCTATGGAGAGTTTATGTTCTGCCAGTCGATGTAGGAAATTGAATGTGGCACTAAAAACAGGAAGTAGCATGTGCAGGTTTCTATGCCAAACCTGCTGTTCAGTGACATCACATCTCCATGTGGTAAGAAATACAATGCAAATACATATCCAGTGCTCTGCCAACAATAGCATTAGCACAGAGCATTCCGATGATTTTGATCAAAAACTTATTGAATATTTAAGATTGCTTTCTAAATACACAAGTTTTTGAATGTAGAAATAACACAGAAACAGCAGGCTGATATTAGTAACAGCTTTCTCTGGTACAGCTTGGCAAATCTGAATTTTAAACTCTAGAAGTGGGATTGCACCTGTTTCTGATCATCACAAGAAACGTCACCATCAACACGGTCAACTCACCATTCTATAGGGTGGTCAGGACCTCTCCTGCAACAACAGGCCAGCTACACTCTCTGGGGGGGATTTGAGAGCTGGTGAGGTCCCACTTTCCATTGCACAAATTTCCATGAGTTGAGTGAGTGAGGCCTCCATCAGTCAAGGTTGACCATGGATGTTGCTCCCTCGCTGTCTAGATGTGCAAGCCCGGGCAGTACGATATGGAGAGCAAGCTGTTGCTCATGTAGCAAGCTCTCCCCCTCCATGCAACTGATGAACCCAGATGCATGGAAGAGACTGATACAGTTTGTTACCAGCAGAACTGCTGAAGTTGCCAGTCAGCACTAAACACAACGCAGGACTGCCATTGGGAATCCAGCTCCAGATCGTTCACTTGGGGTTTGCTCTTGAAGCCTTCCCCATGAGTGGGTATAAATACAAGGCAGCAGAGGTTTGAGATCAGAATTTTCCTTCTTCTAGATAAGCTACCAACCATGGCTGACGAGCCCCACCTACCTGAAGCGACTGGTTTTAAGATGCCTTTGCCCCATCTCCTGTCAGTAGAAATGGTTCCGCTGGGCTCAGTAGCAAAGCCACATGTGAAGTCCAGGAGCCGGACTTGGTTGTTAGAGGCTATTTGTAGCACACACCATTGGGAGTATTTAATAGGTAGTGGGGGCTAAAGCTGTACAAAATCATTCTACTAATTTCAGAACCTTCATTATTGCCAGTGGCATTATCAGAAGATAAAAAATACAGATTGCTAGAAAACCTCTGGAGGTCTGGCAACCCTAGAGAAGGGTCTTTGACCTGAAACCTTAACTATTCTTATGCCAATTGATGCTGCCTGACCTGTTGAGTATTTTTCACTATATTTTCTGCTTTTATTTCAGAATTCCAAAATCTGCAGCTTTATATTTGATTCTCCACTGTCAACATTCCTAGGGTTACTAATGAGAAACACTGGTTTCAGTGTTCCAGTGTAAATAATGTAGTCCGGGTACTTGATATATTGCAGCAAGAGAGATACCCTTTGAGACTACCCCTCATCTGCAGTGTAATGGAATAGTCCCTGCTTCTCTGGTTCACTGGAAAATCTTGCACCACCGAGGTATAAGGCACGTCAGACTAATGAAACATTGCTGTGTTTGACTTTGCTTTGTTATAAATGATTTCAAGGTACCAAAGGCATTCTAGTGTTTAATATTTAATGCATCTAACATCCTTCAGTATGCAGGATTAAGTTACACTAGTGTGGTAATTACGGCCATTGCAGTCATCTGACAGCAGTCTTCCCACTGCTGCCATCAGGAAAAAGATACAGGAGCCTCAGGATTCCAGGTTCAGGTTCAAGAACAGTTATTACTCTCAACCACCAGGTTCTTAAATCAAAGGGGATAAATTCGTTTAACTTCACTTGCCCCATCCCTGAAATGTTCCCGCAACCTATGGACTCACTTTCAAAGACTCTTCATGTCATGTTCTCGAAATTTGTTGCTTATTTAGTTATTATTATTTCCTTCTTTTTGTACTTGCAGAGTTTTTGTCTTTTGCACGTTGGTTGAACGCCGATGCAGTCTTTCATTGATTGTTATTCTATTGTGGATTTACTGAGAATGGTGACGCACTCAATAAATCCATAATATGTGTACTTCGATTATAAATTTATGGACTTTTCATCTCATGTTCTCAATATGTATTTCTTATACTTTAATTATTATTATAACTACTAGTTCTTCTTTCTTTTTGCATTTGCAAAGTTTATTGTTTTTTGCACACTAGTTGTCTTTCATTATTCTATTATGGTTATTGGATTTATTGCATATGCCCACAAGAAAATGAATCTCAGGGTTGTATATGTACTTTGATAATAAATTTACTTTGAACCTTAATGCCTCACTTAGAAAATCTGCTAATGTCATGTGAATGTTCTCGAGACCATCTTTGTTTTTCGCAAGATATTGGATAATGCTTTTCCATAAAAAAAATGACCCTGTCACTACAGCAGGGGACATGACCGTGAAGACATTTGCTTGCTGCTGCCGTTACAATGTAAAGATTTATAGATGAAATGAGAGGCGAGATACTTTACTCGAAAGCAATTGCTTGTGAAACTACATTGACCACACCGAAATGTGAAAGGAATAGAATTTTCAGCTTCTGCCACTGATCGATCAGTTCTTCCCCATGGTGTAACTTGAACCAGTCAGTTGATACAAAGGGTTTTTTTCAAATTGTTGATTGACTCTTGGCTCTCATGCCATGAAATGTCAGTAATTCCCTCCCCCCATTGCATGCCAAGTTTGTTAATGTATTGTGCTGTGCAATAGTCACAACTGCTCTGGATGTAATGGTGAACAGCGGACCAGCGCTTACAATCTTTCGGGCATTGTTTTGGCTTTCAGAATAGAGTTCATCTGCGCAGAGGCCAGAGAGCTTTAAGTGAGGCTCCACTTATTAAGAGCTACAGCGACACTGTATTTCGATCAGGGAATGGCATACACTAAAGGTTATGAAGGAATAATATGCATCGTGTCATTTCTTCCGCCTGATTGAATGACTGAATGAATGAAATTTATTTCAGTCAGTAGAAACATAACGAAAAGCATCATTTTCAATGATGATTTCATAGGACAAGATTACAACAAAAAACAGATATTCTTTAAAACAGACCAAAAGGGTGTAGGCTGAAGCTACAGCTTATTACACCTACCCTTCTTACTTATACAACATATTTGGCGTCAATCTTCACATCGAAACAAAAAATTTCATAATTTTTTAACACAAAATCTAATTCCAAGTATCATTTATTACATTACTCCCATTCATTTTATATCATGTATTTTATATTTGTTCATTAAATTATCTTTAAATATTTTTTTTAACTTGTTAAGTGTGGTGCGTGTTTTTAAATTCTCACTACAACTGTTCCATAGATTCACCCCTCTGACTGAAATACAATGATTTTTGACATTTGTTCTTATCCCTTGGTTTTGAAATATACATGTTCCTCTCAAATCATGTTTACTTTCTCTCATTTTAAACAACCTTTGGATACTTTGTGGTAGCTGTCCATTTTTTTACTTTATACATAATTTGCATTATTTTAAAATCTACGAAATCGCTGAATTCTAAAGTGTTTAGTTGTATAAATAGCGGATTGGTTGGCTCATTATAATATGTCTTATTTACAATTTGTATGACTTTCTTTTGGAGTAGAAAAATTGAGTTTATATTTGTTTTGTATGTATTTCCCCATATCTCTACACAGTAAGTCATGTATAGGACTATAAGTGAACAGTATAATGTATACAAAGGTTCCTGATTTAAGAAATCTTGCACTTTGTACAGTATTGCAATAGATTTTGATATTTTTGCTTTGACATAATTTAAATGTGGTTTCCAACTTAATTTATTATCTATTACCACTCCTAAAAATTTTCTTTCAAATACCTTATCAATTTCAACATCATTTATTCTAAGTTTACTGTATGAGTTTGGTACACGGTGTCCAAATATTATGAATTTAGTTTTACTTAGATTCAGTGATAATTTGTTAGTATCAAACCATTTCTTCATAATTTTTAGTTCTTTCTCCACTGTACCCAAAAGTTGTTTCAGATGTTCCCCACTACAAAATATAGTTGTATCACCAGCAAATAATATACATTTTAATGTCTGAGAGACCATACATATATCGTTTATATACAGAATGAACAGCAATGAACCAAGCACTGAACCTTGTGGAACCCCACAAGTTACCCTCAAAAGTTTTGAATTCAAGTTGTTTATATGTACAACTGTCTTCCAAATAACTACTTAACCAGTCATGTGCCACCCCTCTAATACCATATCTCTCTAATTTTGTTAATATTAATTTATGGTCAATGGTGTCAAATGCTTTTTTTTAGATCAAGGAATATTCCCACTGTGTATTCATTTCTTTCTATTGTGTTTGATATTTCTTCTACAAAATCTATTAATATTATTGTAGTGGTTATGTTTTATTCTGAAACCATATTGCTGTTCACAGAGTATATTATGTTTTGTTATGAAACCATTTAACCTTCTTACAAATATTTTTCCAATATTTTGGAAAACTGTGAGAGCAGAGAAACTAGTCTATAATTTGAAAATACATGTTTATCTCCAGCTTTGTATATTGGAATGACCTTGGCTACTTTCATTTTATTGGGAAATTTTCCAGCAATCAAAGACTGATTACGAATATGAGTCAGTGGTTTCACAACACAGTCAATGATGTTTTTAATTAAATACATATCATTTCCATTCCAATGTGTTGATTTATTGCTCTTTGATTTATATACTATATCAATTATTTCTTTTTCCTCAGTTGCTCTAATAAACATAGTGTAAGTGTTTATATTGATAATATTACTGTTTACTCCATCTTTATTGCTGGTTTCAATAATTGATTTAGCTAATTTAGTTCCCACATTAACAAAGAAATCATTCAACCTATCTGCAACCAAATTAGTATCCTTTATTACCTTATCATTGTTTGAATTAAAGTAATATGGGTAAATTGTTTTTCTTTTATCCTTTTTAATAATTTCATTTAAAGCTCTCCAAATATTTTTAAGCGCAAACATGAGGAAATCTGCAGATGCTGGAATTTCAAGCAACACACTTAAAAGTTGCTGGTGAACGCAGCAGGCCAGGCAGCATCTCTAGGAAGAGGTACAGTCGACGTTTCAGGCCGAGACCTTTCGTCAGGACTAACTGAAGGAAGAGCTAGTAAGAGATTTGAAAGTGGGAGGGGGAGGGGGAGATCCGAAATGATAGGAGAAGACAGGAGGGGGAGGGATGGAGCCAAGAGCTGGACAGTTGATTGGCAAAAGGGATATGAGAGGATCATGGGATGGGAGACCTAATTATTTCTATTATTCTCCAATAATTTACTATAATAACTCCTTTTACTAGATCTCGTAATACTTGTTAACTTATTTTTATATATCTTGTATTTAATTTCACCTTCCCTTGTTCTATGTTTTAAGAATTTCTTATATAATACATTTTTCTTTTTACAAGCATTGTAGATATAGGTGATGGTACGTGTGTTATGCCGGTGGGGAGGACTTGATCAAAGAGAAGGTAACATTACAGACCTTTACTTTGCAAGCTCTGCTGATGAACAGGCCTTATGAATCATTACCCGCACTGGAAGGTGAGTGCTGACAAATCCCACTGCCCCTCTCCCCTCAATGAAATAAAAAAAAAGATGAATTGCCTTCATGATTAAAGCAACCTCAGATATTCCAGAGAGCATCACATTTAGAAATATAACCCAAATCCACTACTGGCGACAAGAATGATATTGTAACTAGGGAATTGACGGCCACTGTCACCATGACCTCCAATCAGAGTTCTGTCTAAGCGTGGAAGCAGATATGAAGTTCTAACAGAATGTCACATTCTTCATCTTGAAGACATTGAAATCCTAAGACTCACATTCATCACAGAGGTCCATTTACAATGACTGAAGCTACACAAGGAATTTTCTTTGCGGATGGGCATGTGTTTGCCTTTTGCACTCATGTCCTAAGCCTCTGTCACAGGTATGGCAATGGCCCTGCGAAGGATGCCAATGAGTCAGCAAAGACACTACTGAACCACCATGTATGAAGCCAGCCAGAAGCTGAATGCAGGAAAAAAATGCTCTTTGGTAGTTGTGGTCTAGTTGGGAACCTTGGAGAGTCCTGGAGAGGTGTTGAAGTAATCTGCAGGTAGTTTCAGGATGCTGGTTCAATCTGTTTGACATTGGAAGAGCACTCCTTCAGTGGAGAGAACAACAAGAATTCAGTGTGGGGTAATCTGTTGAGACCGTTCCATGATATTTATTGAGTGATGTCTTAAGGTCCATTTTATGTGGTATGGGTAGAAACATGAGTTGCATGGCCAGTGATATCATGAGGTGGCTTCCTTACAGTCCATACAAGTTGGCAAACTAATAAGTATGTAAATGAAATGGACATGACACGACAAAACTACTAGATATTCTAATAGATATATTTTTCTGAATTGCAATTGCTGCAGTCTGCAGCCTGCAATTTCCATTTTAAAGACGTAGCTTTGAACCAACTAAACAAACGCACATGCAGTTTCCTGGGGGATTCAGCGAACTTGACTCTCAAGAGTGCAGGTAAGGATGGGTCGGCCGTTACCGGGGGTGGCTGCCGCGTCAAGGCCTGACAGCAGAAGATGAACACATGGTCGGCTCCATTACACTGCACCAATTAAAGTGTCGAGCAAGATTACAATTGTCCAGGACGAGAGCAGAAAATGAACAGGTGTTCAATGCCGTCTGCCTGCATTGGAAAGGTCTCCCTCTCTTCTTGCTGCTGTAATGGAGTGGGAGGTTCTGAAGTCTTGGGTCCCACGCTACCGGATTCGGGAGCAGTTGTTGCCCTCACTCGCCTCGTTGCTGAATGGGCTCCGCAGCTGTGGACTCAGTTTTGGGGACTCTGCAGTTCATGTTCCATGTGTTTTATTTACTCTGTTTTTTAAACTATCTACATGATTTGTCCCTTTTTGTAAGTTGGACATGTGATGGTCTTGTTGTGTGTGTTTTTTTTTAGTGAATTCTTTGTTTTGTGGATTGTTGCAAGACGAATCTCAAGGATACATTTGCTATACATATGTCGATAATAAATTTGAACTTTGAACTTTGACATGATGTCACCCAGAATGATTATTAACTCATTCTGATTGGTGTGATAATCAATACTGGGGTGTGCAGTACTTGAAAAATGCAATGCAATCTAATTTCTGGGTTTAAGTGCTGCACTTCCAGAAAAAGATATTGCCAATTTATTTTTCTGTGACCCAGGTACCAGAATTTCAAAGTTTTAATGGAAAAACTAATTATAATTAGCGTCAATCAAACTTTAAAGTGTATCTACAATCTGAGCACATATAATGTAGATCTATTAACTTCTTTCACTCAGTGGATTCATATGTAATTATGTTAGGTAATCTGTTTAACCTTATACTCTTTACTAATGGAAAAAAATTGGTGTCAAACTGGAAAAATAAAAATCCTTAAAATATGTGTGGCCCCTAATAGTAGGTACCATTGGAGTTTGGAGCTTTTAACTTCAACAAACAATCATTACATAAACAGGAGGATGCTTAAGTGTGCCACAGTATTACTATTCTGATACTCTTACATGCTGAATTGCAAATTTTCCAAATTAGCAGACCATACCACTCTGTATTCTAACATCCCTATCCTTCTGAGATGAACACTCACTGATTATCTTACTGGCTGGATCCACATAACTGTGTAATTTCTTTATCAAAGTAAAATAAATTAGAAACATAAACCCTGCTTTTGCAAAATACTGCATTATTTATTCACTGGAGAGCAATCCACTGTTAAGTTCCTACAACTATTTGTTAATCACACACAAAATTGTGGTCTATGGATTTCTACACAGCAAGTTTTCCTCTTGGGGAAAAAGAGGAATCCTTTGAATAGTTAGCTAGGCTGTTCATTGTGCAAAACCAAAACCATATATAGAATTTGTGGCTTTACATGAAGACAAATATGAATGTATGATATTAATAACTGAATATACATCCACAATGGGCTTCTAACAGGATACATGACTGAAAAGTAACCCAAATTACCAATATGTTTTACATTACTGCTTAAATGGGGCAGATCTTCTGCTGTGAGAACATCATCCACATGTCCTTAAGCCGCTACATTTCTTTTATTTTGCTCTTGGGAAGCTGGGTCCTACATCTCTGCACAGTGTAAGATCCTCCTTGTCAGATGTGACAATCTACACTGTGAGAATGGCTGTAACAGCTGGTGAGGTCCCCTGACTTTCCAGTTAGGCTCACCACCCGTCTTTGACATCATGAGTATTCAAAACAGCCAGGGTGTACAGTAGTATGCAAAAGTCTTAGGGACCCTAACTATACAGTATATACTGTATCTGTGCCTAAGATTTTTGCACAGTACTGTATATTAAAATAACTACATTAAAATGTTAAAAACAATTAAACAATTAAAAAATAACTGAAATAAGTATACCAAAATGTCTACTTACAATTTCCCAACAGCTGTGATTTCAGTGGGTTCACGGGGCTTGCTCAGCCTAGCGCTTGGTGTGAGAGAGAGCTGGGAAATCGGAGAAGTCTGAGCTGCCCAGATGGATTTCATTGGTCCGCTGGTGCAGCACATACCCAATTGATAGCAAATAATACAGGTCAGAAAATGGAATGACAGCACTGAACTTAGAACATCTAATGTGACGTATGGTCACAGAGTGGCTGACGTGCTGGCACCCAGGTGAAAATGACCCAAAACTATTGGATTCAAATTCAGGTCATTTGTAAATGTCTCAGATAGCGATAACACAAATTAAACACCAGGCCGGATACTGCTGATCGTAGCTTGCTGACTAGACTCGCTTTGACGGTATCTGTCCTAGTGGACTTAGCTTGCTTGGGTGTGGAGGGCCGAACAAGTTGACTCTCCATTATACACAATTGTTCACTGAGGTGAACATGCTGTCAAAGGCTTTTGAACACTTTTAAGTCATTGGGAACATTTAAAATCTATTCTAATAGACTTAAATATTTACATACGATACTGTGCAAAAAGACTTAGACACATTTATACAGTGAGGGGAGCTAATACTTTGGCACAGTACCGTGTTTGTCAACCTGGAGAGCAAGACTGTAAATCTGGCAGGAGCAAAGGATGTTGGGAATGGTGAGGGTGGAGGGGTGTGGGACAGGAGGCAGAGAGGGAGTGCCAGGGACAGAGGGCAGCGTGGATGCACCCAGCCCTGAAACACCAGGCAAGATCATTTGATTCCAAACAGCTGGTTTATTGATCATTACAGAACACCTCTCTGGTGCTTCCCACTCCCTTCCCTCTCCCTTCCCCTTTTCCCAAACATGATTCCATATATATACCTTTCTTTCTTTTTCTTTTTAAATCTTTTTATTGAGTAAGTATACAAAAAAGGTAAGCCATATAAACATTAATACAATGTTAAAGTATAATAAAATTCCAAAAGATAACAATACCAAAAAGAAAATACTACAAACAATGTAATTTAAGCATAAGAAACCAAGATAACATAATAGTATACTAGATTTTATATATATCAATGGAAAAAAAAAGAAAAAAAAACCCCCCAAAAAAAAACCCACCGTGCAACTAACTAAAAGCAAAGCAAAGCAATGGGCTAACTTGAAACCAAACAGAGTTAAACTTAAAATCACGTCCTCAATCCCGACCTCCATTAAAACAGTGAAGAAAAAACAAGAAGGGTAAATATTACATTAAATGAAAATATCGAATAAAAGGTCCCCAAATCTGTTCAAATTTAAATGAAGAATCATAAAGGTTACTTCTAATTTTCTCCAGATTCAAACATAAAATCGTCTGAGAAAACCAAAAAAAGGTAGTTGGAGCATTAAGCTCTTTCCAATGTTGTAAAATACATCTTTTCGCCATTAAAGTAAGAAATGCAATCATTCTACGGGCTGAAAGGGAAAGATTACTAGAACTTTTAGGTAGTCCAAAGATAGCAGTAATAGGGTGAGGAGAGATATCTATATTTAATACCTTAGAAATAATATTGAAAATATCTCTCCAAAAAGTTTCCAAAGTAGGGCAAGACCAAAACATATGAGTTAAAGAGGCTATCTGCCCCGAACATCTATCACAGAAAGGATTAATATGCGAGTAAAAACGCGCTAACTTATCTTTGGACATATGTGCTCTATGAACCACTTAAAATTGAATTAGGGAATGTTTAGCACAAATAGAGGAAGTATTAACTAATTGTAAAATCTGCCCCCAATCATCCACAGAAATGGTAAGCCCCAATTCCTGTTCCCAATCTACCCTAATCTTATCAAATGGAGCTTTCCTAAGTTTCATAATAATATTATAAATCATAGCCGATGCACCTTTCTGACATGGATTAAGGTTAATTATCGAATCTAAAATATATATAGGAGGAAGCATTGGAAAGGAAGAAAGTATAGTACTTAGGAAATTTCTAACTTGTAAATATCTAAAAAAATGTATTCTTGATAAGTTATATTTATTAGATAATTGTTCAAAAGACATAAGGGAACCATCTAAAAATAAATCCAAAAACCGTAAAATACCCTTAGTCTTCCAAGTTTGAAAAGCGCGATCCGTAAAAGAGGGAGGAAAAAATATGTTACCTAAAATAGGAATCGCTAACCCGAATTGATTAAGATCAAAAAATTTTCTGAATTGAAACCAAATGCGCAAAGCATATTTAACTATCGGGTTAGAGACCTGCTTAAGGCGTTTCGAATCAAAAGGAAGAGAGGAACCTAAAATAGAACCAAGTGTATAACCCTGAACAGATTGTAATTCCAATGCTACCCATTTAGGAATAGATAGTATGTCCCGGTCAAGTAACCAAAATTTCATATGTCGAATATTAATAGCCCAATAATAAAATCTAAAGTTAGGTAATGCTAAACCTCCATCTCTCTTAGCTTTCTGTAAATGTATTTTACCCAGTCTCGGATTCTTATTCTGCCAAATAAATGAAGAAATTTTAGAGTCAACTTTATCAAAAAAAGATTTAGGAACGAAAATTGGTAATGCCTGAAACACATATAAAAATTTTGGCAAAAAAAACATCTTAACTGCATTAATACGACCAATCAAAGTTAAATATAAGGGAAACCATTTAGATGAAAGTTGAGTAATATGGTCTATTAATGGTAAAAAGTTAGTCTTAAATAAATCTTTATGTTTACAAGTAATTTTAATCCCAAGATATGAAAAGTAATTATTAATCAATTTAAATGGAAATTTATAATATAAGGGAAGATGTTTATTAATCGGAAAAAGTTCACTCTTACTAAGATTTAATTTATAACCTGAGAAAAGACCAAATTGTGCTAATAACTCTAAAACAGCAGGAATGGATCTCTCAGGATTAGAAATATATAAAAGTAAATCATCAGCATAGAGTGATAATTTATGGGACTTTAATCCCCGAGTTATCCCAGTAATATTTGAAGATTCTCGAATAGCAATTGCAAGAGGTTCTAATGCAATATCAAATAATAGGGGACTAAGAGGACAGCCTTGTCGAGTACCACGAAAGAGAGGAAAAAAAGGTGAGTTTAAGGAGTTAGTACGAACCGAGGCTACAGGGGAGTGATATAACAGTTTAATCCAGGATATAAATTTCAAGCTAAAATTAAACATTTCAAGCACCTTAAATAAATAAGGCCATTCTACTCTATCAAAAGCTTTCTCGGCATCTAAAGAAATAACACACTCAGGAACATTTTGTGAGGGAGTATAAACGATATTTAACAATGTACGAATATTATAAAAAGAGTAACGACCTTTAATAAAACCCGTTTGGTCTTCCGAAATAATAGAAGGAAGTACTTTTTCTAGTCTATTTGCTAATAACTTAGAAAAAACTTTAGAATCAACATTTAATAAAGATATTGGTCTATAAGATGCACATTGAGCAGGGTCTTTATCCTTCTTTAGTATTAAAGAAATTGATGCTCTATTAAAAGATTCCGGAAGTTTACCAAGTTTCAAAGAAGCCTCAAAAACCTTATAGAGCCAAGGAATCAATAAAGAAGCAAAACATTTATAAAATTCAACGGTAAACCCATCAGGGCCAGGAGCTTTCCCCAGATTCATAGAAAAAATAACATTCTTAATCTCATCCATTGTAATGGAAGTATCTAATAAAGAAGACATATCCTGTGAAATCTGAGGGAAGTCTAACTTATCTAAAAAATCATTCATATATTTAGAATCTCGAGGAGACTCTGATTGATATAAAGAAGAATAAAAATCACAAAAGGTTTGATTAATCCCCACATGATCCAATATCAATCGATCATTTTGGTTATAAATCTGATTGATTTGAGATTTAACATAATTAGATTTCAATTGATTAGCCAGCAGCTTGCCAATTTTATCACTGTGAACATAAAAATCACTTCTTGTTTTCTTTAATTGGTTTACAATCGAGGACGAAAGTAGTAAACTGTGTTCCATTTGAAGTTCAGTTCTTTGTTTGTATAGCTCCTCAGAAGGAGCCATAACATATTTCTTATCAATTTCTTTAATCTTGTCCACAATTGCCATCTCCTCCTGCTTCTGTTTCTTCCTCAAAGCAACGGAATACGAAATAAT
This sequence comes from Mobula hypostoma, assembly GCF_963921235.1. Classification (NCBI taxonomy): domain Eukaryota; kingdom Metazoa; phylum Chordata; class Chondrichthyes; order Myliobatiformes; family Myliobatidae; genus Mobula; species Mobula hypostoma. The sequence goes on along the minus strand of NC_086115.1, from coordinate 48,603,724 downwards.
CTGACCCCGAATATAGGCTTTAAAAGTGTCCCAAAGAGTGTTAACCGAAATATCTTCTGTATGGTTAATTGTAAAAAAAAGCTCAATCTGTTCATTCATAAAATTAACAAAGTCCGAGTCCTGAAGCAACAGCGAATTAAAACGCCATTGTCTATTGCTTGGTATATTGGCCATAATTTTAATAGAAAGCTTAAGTGGAGCATGATCCGAAATGGTTATAGAATCATAATCACATTTAATCACTGAAGGAATGAGACGAGAATCAATGAAAAAATAATCAATTCTTGAATAGGAATGATGAACATGTGAAAAGAAGGAAAAATCTTTTTCCTGAGGATGCAAAAAACGCCAAATGTCCGTCGACCCAGAATCAGAAAGGAAAAAATTAATCAAATTTGCAGATTTATTAGGTAAAGTCCGTAAAGGAGCCGAACGATCCAAAGCTGGAGATAAACAGGTATTAAGATCTCCGCCCCAAATCAATGAAAACTCGTTCAAATTCGGAAACTGATCAAACAATGATTTATAAAATTCCGGACAATCCATATTAGGAGCATAAACATTAACCAAAACTACTTTTTTATTAAATAGTAAACCACTAACCAATAAAAATCTACCATTCGGATCAGAGATAATATCCTGTTGTATAAAAGTAACTGAGAAGTCTATAAAAATAGAGACGCCTCGAATCTTAGCATTGGAGTTCGAATGAAATTGTTGTCCCTTCCAGAATTTGAAAAAACGTAGTCTGTCCCCCCTCCGTACATGGGTCTCTTGTAAAAATAAAATTTGTGCTTTAAGTCTCCGGAACACTTTAAAAACTTTTTTCCTTTTAATAGGATGATTAAGACCATTAGTATTCCAGGAGACAAAATTAATAATAGACTCCATAAATCCTAAAGTCAACCCATAACAAGGAGGATTGACAATAGGCGCGACCCACAAACCCGGAGAGGAAACAGAACATACAAAAGATACCGGGGAAAAGGACGCAACCAATACTTCAATAATGTATATAGCCCAAAGAGAAACAAACTAAAACGTGAAGCCCCTCCCACCACCCCCCACCCCAAGACCCCAAGGCGAAATCTAAAGCAGACCCGCCAGAAAGAAGCAAGCGCTAAAACTACCCCCATGACTTCCGGCATACGCTCCCTAAAAAAAAGGTACAAATATGAAAAGGATCAGCTAATTGTAAAACAGTAAAAAAATAAGTAAAAAAAAGTTAGCTCAATTAAAATACACACAGAACAGAACAAAAGCCGGAAAGTATATATTAAAAAAAAACCACAATAAACCTCAAACTCATGAATAGACACAGCAACAAAAAAAAATAGGATTATTAACATAAAATGATTATAAAAAGCAAAACAGAATAAAATTTAAAAAAAACTACAAAATTTAAGGCCGCACAGGAAATACGTAAGATGACAAAAGGGAAGTAACCACCCAGAATCCCCTGGGAAAAGAAAGAAATGACGCAGTTAAAAAGAAAGTTTAGCAGCCATATTAAGAAATCGAAAGTAAACTTTTCTGCCCAAATAGGGCACAGAAAAGTTAAAACCAACCAATTCACAGCCTCCGATCAACGGAGAAAATTAAAAAAAGGCAATTAAGATGTTGAAGATGAAAGTTGATCCAGATAACTCTGGGCATCCGATGGAGAATCAAAAAAACGAAGGGCTCCATCTAACATGCGAATCCTTAGACGTGCAGGGTACAGCAGCGCTGGTCTTAAATCCATCTTATAGAATTCCGACATCACGGATCTGTAACGGACCCGTTGGTCCCAGATTGGTTTACTGAAATCTTCCACAAATCGGAACTTAAGATCCGAAAAATCAATGAAACCTTTAGATCGAGCGAATCGAAACAGTCTCTCCTTGTCTTGAAAGTAATGAAAACGTAAGATAACATGCCTAGGTCTATCTGACCTAGACGAGTATGATGGGATTCTGTGAACACGATCCAGTAGCGGTGGTTGGTCAGGAAATACAGTAGGGAATGCATCTTTTAAAAGTTGGGAGAAATATTTCATAGGGTTGTTAGCTTCCACGGCTTCCCTGACGCCAATCATTCGTAAATTCTGCCGTCGCATTCTAGATTCCAAGTCAGAGTTTTTAAAAGTCAAAAAGTCAAGTTTCTTCTTCATTACATTAATTGTTTCTTCGACTTTCCCCATCTTAAGCTCTATATATATACCTAAGACTTTTGCACAGTACTGTAACATAAAAATACTAGAAAAATTAGGAAGCATAATTTTACTTAAAAGTACCTTAAATACTAATAAATCAAAAAAAGTGAAAAGAAGAAAGTACTTAGGTGTTTCCATAGAGTTGGACGGTCAAATAAATGGAGGTGTGTTCTTTTTTAATCAGCCATTCCTGACATAAATGTGAGCTGCTGCTTGCAGAATGGACCTGACTTCTCCCCCTGGCCCTTCAGTAATCTGCTGCCAGGTTCAATAGTCCACTACAGATGATGGAGGTCAAATGCACCGGCACCTGATACGGGTACTTCCCGCTTCGCAGATTTCCACCCTTCATCGAGTGCAGGTGAGAACCTGAGAAAGGTTGAGATTCGAACACCTGACCGGTAGTGTTCAGTCAGGAACTATCAGTCATCTCACTGTGGCCCCTTAAGTGCGTCTCAGTTCCCAAAATGTCTTGAGAACGTCCAGAGCCGGCCAGGATTCCATTAATTTCAGTGAACAAAGCTCTATTTTTATGATTCGTGGCCTGAAATAATTGCCCTGAGTTTCATATTGCAAAAACGAAGAAGAACAAAAAAGGCAATTAGCCCTGTGGATATGCTTACTGTGCTGGAATCCAATAAAACAATATAATTCAAGGAATGGTTGTTCTGCTCTATCGTGCTAATGCACAAACTCCCTGCAGAATGTATACGCCTTGTCATAATTACATCACATATTGACATACTACTTTGACTGTACCATCAACACAGACGCTTAACAGAGGCAAGGGCTGGGGGCTGAAACAGCCTGTGCCCACACCCACAAGCCATCCAACATTGTTACACAGCACCACAGGCAGTAGCAGACTCGGTGTTTGGATAAGTAGGTTTGGTCTGTCATAATTCTTATCTGGCAATGTGATGATGTCTGGTTAACATAAGAATCTTTAGATGCATAAACAGATCATGTTTCATTTTAATGCCAAAGCCACACAGTATGTGTTTAATTTAATGACTGTCAAAATCAGCAAACGCCAGCCACTGGGCATTATTTCCAGAATCAGGAGAGACTTGGCAGGAATTGCTACTGTGATCCTCCCCCACAGCACATCATTCTGAATTGTTACTTGATGTCGCAAGTGCCAAGGTTCATCGTCTATAGAACTGGATCATAAAATCAAAAAACTTGTAACAGCAGTGAGAAAACTATCAACGATACACTCTGAATGTGAGAGTGAAAGGCACGGCTCAAGGTTAGGCTGACAAATCTTATTCTCTTAACGGCATATGAGACAACCCACTGTTTTCTTTGCTGAAAATTTGCTTGTTTTGAGAATAACAAGCAAACCTGAGATAACATTTATCAAAAGCAAACTTGCTGGATTTCCTCTCACTATTCTGAGAAAGGAACTTTTTGTCTGTAGTCATCAAAACTGTCTGGAGTGGGACAGTGCAAGTGACACACATAGACAGAACCCATAGCCTTCTAACTTGAAATGCTGGTTCCATTTTTCAATATATGTAGACTTTTTACTACCTATCAATTGACCTTCTTTTTCTTTGTAATGACACTTAAGTGCTGCACCCAGTACAGAACCTCTGAAATAATAACACCAAGGAATTTAAATTTGCTGACCTTTTCCTCTTCTGATTCCCTGGTGAAGATTGGCCCATGGACCTCTAGTTTCCTTTTCCTGTACTCAATAATCAGCTCCTTGGCCTTGCTGACATTGAGTGAGAGGTTGTTGTTGTGGCACCTCTCAGCCAGATTTTCAGTCTCCCTCCCTCCTATATGCAGAACTGGAGAGAATAACCTCACTCACCTTCTCTCACCCCAACACCAAACTGTTTCCACAACCTATGGACTCACTTTCAAGACGCTTCACCTCATGTTCTCGATATTTATTGTTTGTTTATTCTTGTTCATTTTCTTTTTATATTTGCACAGTTTGTTGTCTTTAGCACATTGGTTGTTTGACCATCCTGTTGTGCACAGTTTTTTATTGATTATGTTATGTTCCTTTGTATCTGCTGTAAATCCCATAAAAATAATCTCAGGGTTGTATATGGTGACATGTATATATTTTGATAATAAATTTACTTTGAACTTTGAACTGTTCTTGAGCGTGAAGTCTTATATACACCATCTAACAACTATTCAATCCAGATCAAAGAGTATTGCTTAGAAATTGCTGTATGTAGTATATTTTTGTTGGATGGATATTTAATATACAATTTCATATATTTAGGTTAGCACTTCAGTAGAGGTGCAAAATGATTAAATATCTGTGATAAAGTAGTGGAAGAACTGCAAAAAAAGTGGATTAAATCTTCAAATTCCAGGCTTTCTTTTCTCCCAAAGAATACAGGATACAAATAAATTGAATTGAGATCTGGTATGTTTCAACGCATTGCATTTCTCAAGTTGATCTTATAGAAATAGCTTAGAACATAGAACAAGCACAGCACAAATTCTACAGCCCACAATGTTGTGCTGATCTTTTAACCAAGGTCAATCTAACACATAGCCCTTCATTTTTTGATCATCCGTGTGCCTAAGAGTCTCACAAATGTCGCCATAATCCCTGGCAGCATCTGCTCTGTTTACCACTCAACGTGTGAAACACCTACCTTTGATATTCCCCATAAAAGTTCCTCCAATCATCTTAAAAATTATGCCTCTTGTACCTTGTTACCTTGGGAATAGGCTCTGGCTGTCCACTCTGTCTGCACTTATCATTTTCACACCAATATAAAGTCACCCTCACTCCAAAGAGAAAAGCCCTAGTTTGTTCAACCTTTTCTTATAAGACATACTCTCTAATCCAGGTACTCTCAGTCTAAATCCGTCCTATAATGAGGCAACCAGAACTGAACACAATACTCCAAGTGTGGTCTAACTGGAGTTTTTCTAGAGCATCAACATTACCTGATGTCTCTTGAACTCAATCCCCCAACTACTGAAGGCCAACAGATCATACACGTTCTGAATTTATTCTTGTCTTATAACATAAATTGAATCCTTTTGTCTTAGATTTCTCAATCCTTAGAAATTGCTTGTTTTCACTGATGTGCTTGGCCTTTCAACTGACTGCAGTCTTTTAGGAAATAATGGATGCTGTCTTTATTGATAAGATTTTGATTAACTTGACAAGCAGTTAAAATTTTTGGCCTAACTTTTCATTGCCAATATACTATCTAGGGGGACACTGTTAGCAACATTAGCTGGATCTAAAATGTTTCCTTTAAATGCTGGATGCTTCAAAACTTGTTTAGGTTCCATTGCGTATTTAATATATCTTGAGTAATCTTGTAAATATTTTGTTGGTTAAGCATTCTTTCTTCATTTGAACAATTAATTATGGGCTAAATGTAAAGATACATGAATTGCATATGTCATCACGCTACCAAGTGATACGAGCGTGCCTTGCTTAAAAGTAACCTTGAAGTTAGACCCGCATTCCCGATCTCCCGTGTGTTTCTTTGAATTAGTTTAATGTTTTGAAGTTACAAAACATAACAGGTTCTATATGTTCCAGCTGTTCATTATACTTTCATTTATTTTGATCATTCTTTTTCCTAACAGGTCTTTCCTTATGCATATATATTTTTTGCCCTTGTCTGACAATTGTCAAGTTATCCAAGCTTTTCACAAACATGACAAAATCTGCAGATGCTGGAAATCCAAAGCAACACACACAAAATGCTGGAGGAACTCAGCAGGTCAGGCAGCATCCATGGAAAAGAGTAACCAGTCAACATTTCGGGCTAAAGTCCAATCTTGTTCATTCTTTCATGAGGGTATCCACTGATAATAGTAGTAGAAGATGTTGTCTATAATAAGGTAGAACAGCATGCACGTTCAGAAACATTTGCCATCTTTAAGCATTGAATTAGTTGCCAAGATGACTATGAATGTGACAAAATGTACTTGAATAAATGAATGTATTTACCAAAATATACAGACATTAAGTTTTCCAGTATTTGATCTAGGCTATGTCTCAAATGAAAATATTTAGTCTAGGAGAATCTTCTGAGTAATGTAACATATGTAAAGATTATTGCCTTGATGTTGTACAGAAGAACTGTCTGTGAGTTAAATAAAGAGAATATGAACAGCTGATATGATTCATTATGTTAATCTTCAACATACCATTAAGCTTGGGGAATGTTGTACTTGGGAACAGGATACCTTTCAGTCTGTGCCAGAAATTATTATGAACATCAATATGACATTTGCATCACAAATTTTAAAATCTATAGTATCTAGATTTCTACATTCTCAGGAAGTAAAATTATAATGGTCAAAATTACTTCACATAACACAGCCACTAGTGTTTGGATACTGATTTCATGTAGCACTACAAATTTAGATTCATTGCTCTAACTTTCATGATAAAAACAAACTTTCTCTACAGCTTAAAATAGTTACACAATGGCAGATGCTAGGGTGCTTAAGATTTTTGCACAGTGCTCTATTTGTCCACGTGGAGTGGACAGCGAGTTTGTTAATCTGACGGGAGCAAAGGATGTTGGGAATAGCGAGGGTGGAGTGCCGTAGGAGGTGTGTGGGACAGATGGCAGAGAAGGAGTGCTAGGGTGAGGGATGGCATGGGTGCAGATGTACCCAGCCCTAAGACACCAGGCAAGGTCATTTAGTACGAAACAATTGGTTTATTGATCATTATAGAATGTCCCTTTGGTGCTCCTGATCCTTCCCCAACCACAATTCCCCTTACCCTGCCCCCATCCCACTCTCATTCCGCAATAGAGACCCATATCAGAATCAGATTTATCATCACTCACATATGTCATGAAATTAGTTTTTTTTGTGACAGCAATACAATGCCATACAAAAAAATACTATTGCACTGTGCAAAAGTCTTAGACACCCTAGCTATATATATGTTCATAAGACTTTAGCACAGTACTGTAAAATCTGCTCCAATGTATGTATTCAGTAGCAAACAAAATAATGATGCAAAATACCTATGAGCAAAGTAGTCCCAACAACAAATTTGCCTGAAAACTCTTTGATCAAGTTACAGTCATTTTAACATTAACAAATTTCACATTATTCATACAGTTCTCGTGGACTTTGGAACGTGACCAACCCACACTGTTCTGTCAAGAGCAGAGATCCATAAAAAATGAGTCTTCTGATGTGGCAGATTCCATGTCTGTTTCCCGCTGGTGTGTGAGGGAGAATTGAATCTGGTGGGATGTATATTGGGAGGATAAACAGGAAATTGAATTCACGCCTCTCTCCAAAACCTAACATTAAAATGGTCTGCTCAGATACATTTGAATTTTGTTAAACCTATTAACAATGAGGATGATACTTCCCATCAGCAAATATGCAAATACATTCAAACGTATGAATTATGAACAAAAGTAGGCAACTGGGCCCTCAAAGCTTGCTCTGTCATTAAGTAAGATTGATCTGAACTCTGTCACTTAATAGTTGATCTGAACTCAATTCCAGATTCCCATCTACCTGCATTAACTTTCACTCTTTTGCTTACTAATTATCTAAAACCTCCGTCTTAAAATATAGTTATAAACTTTGCTTCCACAGAGACATTTCTAAAGACTTATGACTCTCTGAGAAAAAATAAAATCGCTTCCCCAGTTTTAGACTTTTGCTCAAGAAGAAATATTTCCTCCATATTACCTCATTCAGGTCTTACATGTTTCAATCAATGGAGTTTTAAAAAAAACGAGAGGACAAAAGCTACAGATGTTGAAAACCGGAATAAATAAAAACAAGCTGCTGGAGGAACTCCACAATCCAGAAAGTATCTGTGGAGGAAAGTGGATAGTCAATATTTTGGGTAGTGGGACATGAAGCATCCCCAACCTGAAATATCGACTGTGCATATCCCTCCAAGAAAGCTAACAGACTGGCTGAGTTCAGGAAACCGCTGGAGACTTTCCCTTTACTTCTGAAGACAGTGTTAAAGGCTAGCATTGATTTCAGGTACTCACCCTAGTGGAAACATCAGGCCTAATTTTATCCCTCTTGACCATCTACAACACATACAGTACATTTCTATCCATGAACTGTAACTAGAAGTACGATTTTTTCTTTCACCACCACAAATATCGTCAGCATGCACACAAACGCTTACTGAACTCAGCAGATCAGGCAGCCTCTACAGAAACATTCAACAGTCAATATTTCGGGCTGAACCCCTTCATCAGAACTGCATAGAAAGGAGGAAGACTATTTCCTTTGCTCAGACTGGTTTCTCACTACAGATCAAGACTCAAAAGCAATGGTTTTGCATCAACTAATAGTGAGAATTTTTTGTTTTTGATCCTCTGGTAGGAACCATTCTTCCCTGAAACATTTATTTAGCAAAGAAGAAAATGATTATGAAAAAAGGGCAGTATAAAATAAACCAAAATTGTCAGAGCTAACTTTATAAATACTTGTGCAAGGTCAAAGGATGAGGTAACTGTTACCATAGCATCTTAAGAATCAATTACAGGCATTTCTGATTTTTGGTTAATTCTCTCTAATTCTTTTGAAGTTTTTGTTAGGATAGTGAATGTTAATGTCATCACCCACAGAGCTAACTTTATAAATACTTGTGCAAGGTCAAAGGATGAGGTAACTGTTACCATAGCATCTTAAGAATCAATTACAGGCATTTCTGATTTTTGGTTAATTCTCTCTAATTCTTTTGAAGCTTTTGTTAGGATAGTGAATGTTAATGTCATCACCCAGAGGATTAATCTGCGTGAGTCAAAAGCAAAAAATCTCTAGATGCTAGAACAGTGAAGTAACAGAAAGATACTGGGAATACTTAGCAAGTCAGACAGCATGGGTGAAGAGATAAACAAATGTGAAGAAGCTACTTACATTGCAGATTGTATGATAATGAACAATAATGCAGTTAGTAATCTTGTAAACATATGTTTACTATATATGTGCATATATCTATATTTTTAATTTTAGTTATTTGTTTATTTAGAGCCAGAAGTAAAGAATATCGCCATTATATTCTGCATGGAGGCCGGTAACCTTAGGGATCTGTTCTGGGATCCCTACTCTTTGTGAGTTTTATAAATGACCTGTATAAGGAAGTGGAGAGATGGGTTAGTAAAGTTGCTGATGACACAAAGGTTGCGGGTGTTGTGGATAGTGTGGAGGGCTGTCAGAGGTTACAGCGGGACATTGATAGGATGCAAAACTGGGCTGAGAAGTGGCAGATGGAGTTCAACCCAGATAAGTGTGAAGTGGTTCATTTCGGTATGTCAAATATGATGGCAGAATATAGTATTAATGGTAAGATTCTTGACAGTGTGAAGGATCAGAAGGATCTTAGGGTCCAAGTCCATAGGACCCTCAAAGCTGCTGCGCAGGTTGACTCTGTGATTAAGAAGGCATATGATGCATTGGCCTTCATCAACCGTGGGACTGAGTTGAGGAGCTGAGAGGTAATGTATAGAGCTGTATAGGATTCTGGTCAGACCCCACTTGGAGTGCTGTGCTCAGTTCTGGTCGCCTCACTACAGGAAGGATGTGGAAACCATAGAAAGGGTGCAGAGGAGATTTACAAGGATGTTGCCTGGATTGGAGAGCATGCCTTATGAGAATAGGTTCAGTGAACTCGGCCTTTTCTACTTAGAGTGATGGAGGATGAGAGGTGACCTGATAGAGGTGTATAAGATGATGAGAGGCATTGATCGTGTGGATAGTCAGAGGCTTTTTTCCAGGGCTGAAATGGTTGCCACAAGAGGACACAGGTTTAAGGTGCTTGGAAGCAGGTACAGAGGAGATGTCAGGGTAAGTTTTTTTTACTCAGAGAGTGGTAATGTGTGGAATGGGCTGCCGGCAATGGTGGTGGAGGCAGATACGATAGGGACTTTTAACAGACTTTTGGATAGGTACATGAAGCTTAGAAAAATAGATGGCTATAGGTAAGCCTAGTAGTTTCTAAGGTAGGGATATGCTCGGCATAACCTTGTGCTGTAGGTTTTCTATGTTCTATGTTCTAAAAGTCTGGAATACTCTACCAACAGAAATATGCCAGGCTAGTCCTACGGACTGTTTCAAAACTCTTCTAAAAACCTACTTTTTAAAAATTTGGCCTACTCTTAGGATTACTTACTGCTTGTTGATGTTGATTACATTTATATAATTTGGTATATTGGATTACATTTTATTCTATATAATGTTTGACTTTACTTTGATTTTTAATGTTGTCTCGTATTTTTATGACTAGATTGAGTTGCCTTTACAATCTATATAAAGAACTTTGAGCCCACATCTTAATGTATGAAAGGAGCTGTATAAATAAAGTTATTATTATTAGAGATACAGCATGGAGATTAGAGATCCACCCTAGCCTAGGCATGGGACAACTTACATTGACCAATTAACCTACTAGCCATATGTCTTTGAACTTGGGAGGGAACTCATGCATTCCATGGGGAGGATGTACAAACTCCTTGCAGAAGACACCAGGATTGAACTCTGAACTCTGACACCCCAAGCTGTAATAGCATCATGTTCACCACTACACCACCGTGGCGCCCTTGTTAATGTTTTGATGTTCTGGTCATGCACTGCACATAGCAGTACTGACACTTGAGACAATTCAATCAGAAAAGGGTAATGTAAATTCAGTGCTTCAGCTATGTTTGGTACATGTCATTACAATTATTCAAAAATTAAACTATTTAGTTGGCGAATGATTAATTAGATCTCAGGCTGGTAAGTCTTTTTTTCTGGCTGATTAATAAAGTTGTCTTTATTTTAATACTGTTGAATTATATTGAAAAAAATTATACTGTTCCAGGGTGTTCTGATAATTTTTGTATGAAGGTATGTAAGAGTTGTGCTTTACAGTACTGTAAATCCCATTTTGGTGCAGTGCCACATTTCTAAGTCCACTAATAAGACACATCTGGACAGGATGACGAGTGACTTTTCCCTTCTGTTTTACTTATTCTGTCCAGCTAATGCTATTACAAACAACTGTTTCATCTGTGGTTTGCATATCTGCAATATTCACTCTTTTATTGATTTTGCTACTTTAATCAAAATGTGGCGGGGTGGAGATACTGTACGTCTCTACCAAAGGAGCTGTAAGGTGTTTCTTCCCTCCGCTAGCTTTCAGGTCCCCTTTGGGGCCCCTCCCCCACCCCACCCCAAGTCAGGGTCATGTGAAGCCATGGGAGCAGGTGGTGGATGGGCGTATGATCAGCTGGTGCATATCACAAGTCCTGGTTATGCGACCATTGATGCCAGCCAATCTCTAAGAGATAATGACTGGGCTCACCCTTCTTGTAAAGGCACTGCACGGAAGAAGGCATTGGCAAACCACTTCTGTAGAAAAATGTTGCCAAGAACAATCATGGTCAAAGACCATGATTACCCACGTCATACGACACAGCACATAATTATGCTGATGACTTTAATCAAACTCCTGAAAATGCTAACTACAGTTACCATTTACATACCAAAACAAAAAAAGGTATGTAAGAGTAAAACAGTATTTGATTTCAAACTCCTATATTTCTTTATCTAATCTACAAATAAATCAAATGAATATTTTGCTTATTCTCATGGGCGCTGAAAAGTAAAAGATCATCAGGACCGTCACAGAGGCTACTGAGCAAGTTTCCTGATGGTTATGGATCAAGAGGTGTGACTCAGGGACCAATGCTGCTGGGAGGACCAATGCTGCTGGGATCTGATTAACCCTGACTGGGTTGCCTGGATGAGGGTGTCTGATTTTGAAAGACCTGAAACACCTGATGACCCCAGGTTACATCACTGATGTCCCAGAACATTCTACAAATAAATACAAAGTAAAAACAAAAGATAAATGATCAGTTGAGCTGTGATTCTAACAGGAAGACAAATTAATGCTCTGAGTGCAGCACTTCTCCAAAGTCAGATAACAAATCTGCCCTATGCCCAGCAGATGAAGGAAGGGAGAAACTTAAAGGCAACTAACAACAGCATGGAGCATAGATTCTGTTCTGACTGCAAGTGTATTTAATGGCGATGCCTGAAGAAGGAATGAGCCTCCATCTTAATAACACCTTCAATGGGTATTGACTTGGAACTGTGAGTTGAGCCCTTGTAGACAGCAGCAGAACAAAGGAATGCTGACAGCTGCTTACATAGTGGGCACAGTACAGTTGTTTGGTGAGGGATTGCCATTCATTTTGATTGATGAATATTTCATGGTGGAGAAGAGCCAGTAGCTTCCCAAAATACACTGGTTAACTGCAAGCTGTCAGATGTAGATAATATCATCTGGTGCTGCAGAAATGCAGATGACGGTTAAAAAAAATTGAGGGCCACACTGCTTTGGGGTTGCAGGCAGGGTCCTGGTTTAAAACAGTAGATGAGGCTCATGAAGGCAGAAGCTACCTTCTTAGAACATAAAACATTGGAAGTACAGCACTGGTCAGGCCACTCAGCCCACAATGTTGAGCCAACCCTGATGCCAAATCTGCTGTGTACCATCCATATACCTCCACTACCTTTATGTGTCTATTGAAAAGCCTCTTAAACGCCACCAAATTGCCTGATTCCATTATTAACCCTGGTAACATATTCCAAACACTTATCAACGTCTGTGTAAAAAACAACTTGCCCATCATGTCACCTTTAACCCCATCAGCATGTCCTCTTCTGTATGACATTCTAAACTGGGGAAATATTTCTGCCCACCTACCATATCTATGACTTTCATAATTTTAAAAAACTCAGTCAGGTCTTCCCTTAGTTCTGATGCTCTTGGGAGAACAAACTGAGTTCGTCCAACCTTTCCTTACAGCTCATAAACATTCATCTGGGCAGCATTCCAGTAAACGTCTACTGCACCCTCTCCTCAATCTCAACATCCTTCCTATAATGAGGCAGTCAGAACCGCATGCAATATCCCAAATGCAGTATAACTGAAGCTTTATATAACTGCAATGTTCCTCCCTTATTCTGATACCCATCACGCCAACCAATGCAGGAAAGCACACTGTACACCTTCTTTACTATCTTACCCATTTGCTTTGCCACTCTCAGAGAATGATGGACATGAACCCCAAGATCCCTCTGTCCCTCAGTGCTAATGATGGCCTACAATTGACTACATCCTTACCCTTTTCATTTGACATCCCAAAGTGCAACACCTCACACTTGCCCAGATAAAGCTCCATTAGTCACTTCTCTGTCCATATCTGTAACTGATCTATATCACACTGTATTCTTCGATGGTCCACAACTGCACCAATATTGGTTTAATCCGTAAACATGCTAATGCACCCATCTACATTTTCATCCAAGTCATTGATATATCAGAAACAACAGAGATCCCAGCACTAATCCTTGCAGAACACCACTGGTCATGGACCTCCAGCTGGAATAACAGCCCTCCACCCCTGGTCTCTGCCTTCACCAATCTGAAGCCCACCTTCCTGCACCAGCTCCTTATCCAGGTGTTGAACTACACCACAATTCTATTTCTTACCTCCCTTGCATGCTGCATGGGCAGTAATCCTGACATTACCACCCTGGAAGTCCCTCTGCAGGAACTCATGTCTGTTCCTTTGTGTCACTGATACCCATACATCCAGTATCCACTGTGAGACATCATTGACCTAGCACCTAGGAGTCAACATACTATACTGGAGTCTTGACTACGACCCCAAAAGCACCTTTCTATGGTTGTTATATTGAGTCCCTTATCACTATTGTTCCTGCTTGACTTCATTGTTCTCTTCTTTGCCTCAGAGGTGGGCAGAATGCCACTAACCCAGCTACTGATCCTGGTCTCTGAAAGGTCATTCCTCCAACAGTATTCAAAATGGTATACGTGAAAGAGGGGAATGGCCAAATGATTCTTTCTGCACTATCTGCTTTCTCCAATTACATTTTTTTTGGGGGGGGGTCACCTGTCAGCTTACACCTGAGGTGTGACCACCTCACTGAACTCTCACCTTCAGGCTCCCAGATGATCCTGCACCTTCAGTCTGGTGACCCGGTCTGTCAGGAACTGCACTGAGTGTACTTCCTACAGATGTGGTCATCAGGGAGACTCCCAGGTTCCTTGACTTCCCACATCTTGCAGGAGGTGCATTCCACTGCGCTGACTGCTATTTTGTCTACAAAAGTCAACAATGAAACAGAGGCACCTCACTAATTACTTATCTTTGAGGTTGAGCTGAGATGTGTCCTTGCTGAAAATTCACTGTGCTTAAAGCCTTCTGTACAAAGTTTTCTTCCTCCCCATCCAACAACATCTGCAGCTTCCTCCTGCATTTCTTGTGGTTCTTATTGATTCCCTATTCCCTAATTTACTTGCTTCAGACTATCCATATTTTCAGACAGACATTTTATGAGATATAGAACCACCAGTTGAACAATAAGTAATCCACGTCGTCAGCAGAAACAGCAAATTTGCTTCTGCAGACAAAGTAGATTTAAAATTTATTCAAACTCAACCACACCTGGAAATTAAAGCCAGATATAGTGAGCTGGAAACTGGCATGTGAAAATGGCATGAATCACTTCAACATAATGTGGAAAGGGAGCTTCTTGCCAGCAACATCAGATTGAATAGTGTGAAGTCAACACAATGCAGACAAACAACTATATGACGCAAAGTGTGGCCACACAACTGCCTAGATTATTCCTAATTTAGAAATCTGCCTATGTGCACCCCCTTAAAAGAAAACGTACCGATTTTGTAAGCTCTAGGCATGTTTTGTTAGTGCTGGACGCATGAAGACATTTGCAGGCTGCCGAAGCATACCCTCGGACAGTATTTGTTGTTGATCCAAATGACATATTTCACTGTAACTTTCAATGTTTTCATGTATATGTGACAAATAAAGCTAATCTTTAATCTTAATCTTTAATATGATGCAGCTGCTCTCTCTTCAACACATGTGGCAAGCCTTGCGTCTGTTATTTAAGATCCTTTTTGAGCTGTGTGATTAGTAAAACAGGCCCAATGCAGATGAATTTTAGGCCCTTAATTTAGGCCATACGGCATTGTTGTCATAGAATAACAAAATTTTTACTAAAATTGTTTCCACATTTTACAATGCAGTTTGAGAACAGATTTTTAGTTTGTGCAGTTAAACAAAGCAAGCCCAATTGCAAAATCTTTTCTATGTTATCCATTTTGAACAAAGTCCAAGCCGTAAGGAAACACTTCATTTAAATCATTTAGGAAGGTCAAGTAGAGCGCCACTACCTCTTTCTTTGGAACTTTCAGGATGAGATACATGTACTTAACTTTCTCAGGTCATAAGCAAATTAAATCACTTGCAGTTCTGTAAGGTCCCAGAGGATCTGTGTCTGAACTGAGGTTTACAAGTGGAAACCTCTCTCCAGAGTAATGTACCTTGAAAACATCTGGAGCATTCAGTATCAGCAGATAGCTGTGATTCTGTTTAACATTTTGGTAAATATTTGTCTTGAACAAGGATCAACAAACAAATAGTCCTAATTTTGTAATCAGAATTATACGTATCTCTTCTTTGAGGTTGCTTAATATAAATTCAAATATCAGCACTGATGCCAATAACTTCTGCTTACACTACACAAAGTCAACTACACCATTATTAATAATTCTTGCTAAACCAGTCTGAAACCAGGAGTCACCAACATCTACTTTTTTAAGCTTATTGTCAGATGTGCTTCCTATCGTGGGGGAGTCTAGTACCAGAGGGCACAGCCTCAGAGTACAATGATGTCCCTTTAAAACAGAGATGAGGAATT
The DNA here is from genome assembly GCF_963921235.1 of Mobula hypostoma. Classification (NCBI taxonomy): domain Eukaryota; kingdom Metazoa; phylum Chordata; class Chondrichthyes; order Myliobatiformes; family Myliobatidae; genus Mobula; species Mobula hypostoma. Next base: position 48,587,781 of record NC_086115.1, on the reverse strand, counting down.
TCTTTAGCCAGAGGGTGGTGAATCTGTGGAATTCATTGCCACAAGTGACTGTGGAGGCCAAGTTATATTGGGTATATTTAAAGAGGAGCTTGATAGGTCCTTGATTAGTAAGAGCATCAAAGGTTACCGGGAGAAGGCAGCTGAATGAGATAAGAGAGATAATATATCAGCCATGATGGAATGGCAGAGCAGACTTGATGGGCTGAATTGCCTCATTCTGTTTCTATATTTTATGTTTAAGTGAGCTCTAATTCAAATCAGATTGTGCTTATATGTCCCTATTTTCACTTATAAGATGCACAAAGGGCCAACATGATTGGATGTGCTTGATGGTGTTTGCTGTGTCCCTGGTGACAGAAGAAAAACGCGAGAGAAATTACCATTTGCATGAAGTGAACTATTCATACGGTATGATACTGGTGGAACTCCAAATTCCCGAGCAATTTCCTGTTCATTGCAGCATAACTTGTCCTGTCTTATTTCTCTGTGCTTCTCGTTTAATGTTTTAACAGGTGTCAGCCATTTTGCCGTTGGGTCTGTGAACACATTGATATATCCAAAGCCTGGGTCACTGAGTTAAATTTTTCATTGCATGGTCACCTGTCTGCACAGGTCTGTAGTCCACTCATCTCACTGATCAAAAAAAAAATTATCAACATATTCAATGTTTGTGAGCTAGTAACAGGACAATTAAATAGATGCCTCTTCATAATGAGGTATCCTGCCATCTGTTGTATTGACCGTCCACATATATAAGCTATTTTACGTGCTATATTTTAAAATTATTATTGCGTTCTTTATTTTATTGAATTTTCTTGTGCTGCATCGGATTTGGAATAACAATTACTGTATTACATTCTCCTTTACACTTGTGTTTTGGAAGTAACGTTAAACAATTTTGAATCTTGAATCTCATGAAGGGTCTCAGCTCAAAACACCAACTGTTTATTCCTCTCTATAGATGCTGCCTGGCCTGCTGAGTTCCTCCAGCATTTTGTCTGTGTTACTCTGGATTTTCAGCATCTGCATAATCTCTTGTGTTTAAGATCACCTTCCCCACTTCCTTTTGTCAAATCTTCTTCCGAATGTTGATTGCCAGTTGGTGGTATAGGATGATCCCTCATAGTCATAGTCAGAGTCAGAGTCATACTTTATTGATCCCGAGGGAAATTGGGTTTCATTACAGTTGCACCAACCAAGAATAGAGTATAGATATAGCAATACAAAACCATAAATAATTAAATAATAGTATGTAAATTATGCCATGAAATAAGTCCAGGACCAGCCTATTGGCTCAGGGTGTCTGACCCTCCAAGGGAGGAGTTGTAAAGTTTGATGGCCACAGGCAGGAATGACTTCCTATGACGCTCTGTGTTGCATCTCAGGGGAATGAGTCTCTGGCTGAATGTACTCCTGTGCCCACCCAGTACATTATGTAGTGGATGGGAGACATTGTCCAAGATGGCATGCAACTTGGAGAGCATCCTCTTTTCAGACACCACCGTCAGAGAGTGATGGTGAAGCTGTCCCTCATCTAACCACAAATCTGTCAACCTAGTCAACGGTGAGCTTCAATCTTCTTCCAGAACAGTGCTAATAGAAGAAGCATGCTTTGGCAATTGTTACATAATGACATTTATTTCATTTTACTTTAATTTGAGATACAGCGTGGAACAAGCATTTCTGACCATTTGGGCCGCACCGTCCAACAACCCCCGATTTAAATCTAACCACAAGACCATTTACAACGACCAATTAATCTACTAATTGTCGTTTTTGGACAGTGGGAGGAAACTGGAGCAGTCAGAGAAAACCCACGCATTCCACGGGGAGGATATACAAACTCCCGGCAGAGGACACTGGAATTGAACTCCTAACTCCGACGCCTCAAGCTGTAATAGCGCCGCGCTGACCGCTATGCTACCTCGGCACTACAGATAATCACAGAAATGCCTGTAGGTTCCAAGATTTCCAGATAAACGTGAATGTCCCGACAAGCTGCTCAAATGCAGCCAGCATTTCTGAACACTGAATGGAATCTTACAGTGGAAGGTCACAGCACTTAAAATGGAGAAAGGACCATAAGAGATAGGTGCAGAATTAAGCCATTCACTCCATTAAGCCTGCTCCTCCATTCGATCATGGCTTATTTATTTTCCCTCTCAACTCCATTCTCCTACCTATTCCTGGTAACCTTTGACACCCTTTCTGATCCAGAACCTATCCACCTCCACTTTAAATATACCCAATGACTTGGCCTCCGCAGCCATCTTTGGCAACGAATTCCACATATTCACCATCCTTGACTAAAGAAGTTCCTCCTCATCTCTGTTCTAACAGGAAGTCCTTCTATTCTGCCCTTGGTCCTAGAATCTCCCACCATTTGAAACATCCTCTCCACATCCAACCTATCTAGTCCTTTGAATATTCAGCAGGTTTCAATGAGATTTTCCCTCATTCTTCTAAATTCTAGTGAGTAAAGGTGGAGAGCCAACAAATGTTCCTCATACATTAACCCTTTCATTCCTGAGACCATTCTCATATATCGCCTCTGGACTGTCTCAATGTCAGCAAATCGTTTTTTAGATATGGGGTCCTAAACTGCTCACAGTACTCCAAATGTAGTCAGACCAATGCCTTACAATGCCTCAGCATTACATCTTTGCTTTTATATTCTAGTCCCTCAAAATAAATGCTAACGTTGCATTTGCCTTCCTTACCACCAATTCAACCTCCCATTTAACCTTTAGGGAATCCTGCACTAGGAATCCAAAGTCCTTGTTGCACTTTCGATTTCCAAATGTGCTCTCCATTTAGAAAATAATCTACACCTCTACTCCTTCAATCAAAGTGCATGATCATACACTTCCCTACCCTATTTCATCTGCCGCTTATAGCCTTTTCTCCCAATCTGTCCAAATCTTTCTGCAGACTCTCTGCTTCCTTAACACTACCAGCTCCTCCACCTATCTTTGTATCATCCGCAAACTTTGCCAAGAAGCCATCAATTTTGTCGTCCAGTTCATTAACGTATAACATGAAAGTGGTGGACACAAAACAGACCTTTGCGGGTCAATATTAGTCACTGGTAGCCAACTAGAAAAGGCCCACTTTCTTCAACTGTTTGCCTTCTGCCATTCAGCAATCTTCTGTTCATGCTAGTAAATTTCCTGTAATACCATGGACTCAGCCGCATATGCCACACCCTGTGAAAAACCTTCTGAATATCCAAGTAACAACATCCACTGACTCTCCTTTGTCTATCCTGCACGCTATTTCTTCAAGATCTCCTCCGAGAACCTGCTCCATGTTAGTGTTGATATTTGAGCTCCAAATAAATTCATTTGAAAGATGATTCTAAGGTTTTGAGAAAGAATAGTAAGAAGAAAATGAGCTGTGCTGTTTTAAGTATTTGTGTCTGATTTAATATTTTTAATTGTTTAAAAGAATTTTAAGAGGATTAATCATTTTTCCAGATTTTTAAATATTTTTAACATACAGTCTACAGTATTATTCTGGCTTGCTCACATGACTTGATGCAAGTGCCTTCTTTGCAATTGTGCTTGGCAATTGTTTGGTTCAACCTCCTGATATACTGTATACTACTACTAATGTTTAGTTAAATGGTCTAAAGTTTTCCAGATTAATTAATGCCTTCTTTTCACAGACAGGAATCACTGGGGCACTTGAAACAAGTGCTGCAGAAGGCCTTAAAATTGTTCTCCAGGACTGTCTCCATCAATAAGATTGGCTACTCATATTCAGGTAGGTTTATGCCTTTAGTGTATGCAACTGGCGACTGCGGGCGGTCAATCCTACTCAGTAAAAATCAAGCCAATGAAACAGTAATTTTGAGAGTTTCAGATATTAATAAGGTCCCAACCATAAATTCTATCTATTAGTTCAGAGAGATGGGCTGTATGTTTTTGGAAGCTCTCACTTATTAAAGAAGTTTTTGTTTGTCTTCTTACAAAGCAGAAAGTGGAAAAACAGTCTCTAAATAAATAAAATCCATCAGAAAAAGGGAAACAGCCAGGGAATGGCAAACTGCACAAGTAATTCCTGTCTGTAAAATGAAGACATGACTAATCTGGAAAACTGCAGACCATTTACCTAAACATCAGTTGTAGATATACAGTTATGTTGTGATATGTATACTTATCAGGAGGCTGAACTGAAATATTGTCAGGCACAGTTTCACAGATTGCAATGAAGCTTTTTCTTGTTGTCTGATCATTATCATGACTTAAACATGTAACTCTTTCTAACAAGATATAGATTAATTACATGAGTGAGCAAAAGATTCAAAATAATATCTTTCAGCACCAGTTAAATTAGACTGAATACTTTAAAGATATTCCGAACTTCTGAAAGTGGAGGTGCACATTGGCGGAAGCATATACTAATCATTGACTAATCAAGTTTGGTCAGAGAAAAGGTGTGAGAAACAGTGGGTACTAAAGTTTTTGAGCACCATGCTGGAAACATTGGTGGAAGCGAAAGAGATGTGCCATAGATTTCCAAGGCTTCAGGCACATGCTTAGGGGGCAGCGCGTGAAGACAGATTGAGCCAGGAGCCCGAACTGAGAACCTCAATCCAATTGCCAATAGAGGTTCTAAGACTTCACGTGAATGATTACACTACATATGCAATGTCTTTCTAGCCACATCGCTGCACTAAGTCTTCACAATTCATCACCCAATGGTCCTTATTAATTGGGTTCATCCACAGCCTCCAAATGGTCCACCTCAGCTTTACATACCTGCTACAACTGTAAGTATCACATCCATAGCTCATAGTGTACACACAGTGCCAGCTATTTCAATATTATGACCACATCACCCATACCTATTGCATGAAACAGAAGTCCCTCTTTTTTGAAGGCTAGAAAAATGGGAATCGTGTTTATGCATGCAACTGGAGGCAGCAGAAACTGTGTGTGCAATCTTCATTGCAATCTGTGAAACTGCACCAGTCTGAAATTATAAGGACAGCTTCACAAACAAGCACTGTCTATAACGCAGAGCATGCTGGCCCACAGCACCTGGGCTGACCATTCAAGACGGACAGCATAAGACAATGGTAGATGCTAATTTACCTTCATCAAACCATACACCACTGGGTAAGTTATTTAGCTCAAGGAAACTTTGATCTGTAGAAGTTCATAGCTGTTGTGTTTAGAAAGCTGAGCTTGGCAAAAAAGAATAGCCTCCTGGCCCTGGACTGGATAGTTCAAGATAAACTTGATACTATCACGCAGCACATCAAATAGCTGATTTATTAGTAGTTGGAAGGTTTGTGTACTCAGGGTATCAGCATTCCTAGCATTAATTGTAAGCATCAGGGAACTCTGTCCCCAGAAGCTTCTAGAGAATCTTTGTGAAAAAATATCACACGTTTGTGAAGTTGTCCAAGGGGCTGATAAACCATATAAATGTAGAGAGCAGTCAAGCTTATTAGGAATGATTAAGAACATCAAGAAGAACTTCCCGGTGGCCAAAGATTTTTATTTTGATTCCTATTCCCATTCTGACATGTCAGTCCAGGGCCTCCTCTTGTGCCAAAGTGAGGCCACCCTCAGGGTGGAGGAGCAACACCTTATATTCCGTCTAGGTAGCCTCCAACCTGATGGCATGAATATTAACTTCTCCTTCCGGGGAAAAACAAATCCCTTCCCCCACCCTTCTTCTATTCCCCACTCTTGCTTCCTACCTCTTCTCACCTGCCTATCACCTCCCTCTGGGATGCTTTGGATTTCCAGCATCTGCAGAATTTCTTCTGTTTAAGAAGAATGACAGAAAGACAGGAGACTAGAATCCATTCCTCTGCCTTTGATTTCCACAATGGACGATTCAAGGTCTGCAACTCGTTAGGTAGTAGGCCTTTTTAGCTTACAGGAATTGTACCTCTGTTTTGGAAATCCTTTGTGTTTCAGAAATGGTTTGGACTTCGGAAATCTTTTCCAAAGACAGAAATCCTCAGTAAGTTTTAACCGCATTTTAAGAATTTTATCTGAATTTAAATATGTATCACTGAAAGTAAATGAACTGTATTTAAGCCACTTTGTTAACTGGAGGTATCCCCTCTTTGGTAGGGAGAGGAGACCCACCGCTCAATATATCGGGTTTTGGCAGCTAAACTTACCATGGAAGTGAACTAGTCCTTGAAGACTGGGTGGTTACAGTATAACCTTCCTCTAGTGAGGGTACCTGTAGCTATCTATATTGGACAGGGCTTAAGATCTTCATTTCAGTTCAGAACTCCACAGCCAGTAATCCCATACCATCACAACATGTGCAAAGTTAGACCACGGCCTGCACCACGGAAGAGTGAGAATAGGCTAAGGTGCCAAAGGTGCCGGTTTGTAGAGGCCAGACATGGTCCCTTTACAAAAAAACTGTACTGATAACTTCACTGACGTGAAGGGAACCGATGGGTAGGCACAATAAAATGGTTCCCTGTGAGACGCAGCAATACAGGTGCACCAGGACAGGAACACAGCACTAAGGGAATGAACAGCAACATACCCAATGAATCCTGGTAAAAGGTCTTGGCTCAAAACATCAACTGTTTACTTTTTTCCTTAGATGCTGCCTGACATGCTGATTTCCTCCAGCATTTTGTGTGTGTTGGTTTGTATTTCCAGCATCTGCAGATTTTAACCAAGAAAAGCAAGATGACTTGCCTAATGACTGCCATCCAGTGACTCTAACATCTACCATCATGAAATACTTCAAGAGGTTGGTAATATTATGCCTGAACCCTAGCTCTCCAGACAATGTCAACCCACTGCAGCTTGCCTGTCACCAAAACAAGTCTACAGGGAGTACTATCACCCTGGCCCTAAACTCATCTCTGGATCATCAGGACAGCAAAGACACCTACATCAGATTATTGTTTATTGACTATAGTTCTGCCCTTAATACTATTATTCCATGTAAACTTTGAACTCTAGGAGTCGCTGTCTCCCTCTGCTTTTGGATTCTTGACTTTCTGACCAAAAGACACCAACCAATAAGGTTAGACAGCAACATCTGCACCATGAGTATTCTAAGCACTGCTACTCCACAAGGTTGTGTCCTCAGCCCCCTACTCTACTCCCTGTACTCCCATGACAACATGGCCACATGCTGCTCTCACTTCATGTACAAGTTCGAGAATGATGCCACTGTTGTGGGCCACATCTCAAATAACAATGAGTCAGAATCCAGAGAGGAGATAGAAAACTTAGTGACATGGTGTTATGACAACAACCTTTCCATCAATGTCAACAGAAGAGCTGGTCATTGACTTCAGAGAGGGGCACAGTACACATGCTCCCGTCTGCATCAACGGGGTTGAGGGCTTCAAGTTCCGAGAAGTGAACACAACCAACAGCCTGTCCTGGTCCAAACATGTCGATGCCACAGCCAAGAAAGCTCATCAACATCTCCACATCATCAGGAGACTAAAGAAATAGGCAGGGCCAATCAACTCTTACCAATCTTTATTGATGCACCATAGCATTTAGCCTGGATGCCTAATGGCTAGGTATTGAAACTGCTCTGCATGTGAATGCAACTAATTGCAAAGAGTTATGGACACTCACAACACACTGGAGGAACTCAGCAGGTCGGGCAGCATCCGTGGAAAAGATTGGTTGACGTTTCGGGCCGGAACCCTTCGTCAGGACTGAAGAGGGAAGGGGCAGAGGCCCTATAAAGAAGGTTGGGGGAGGGTGGGAAGGAGAAGGCTGGTAGGGTCCAGGTGAAAAACCAGTAAGGGGAAAGATAAAGGGGTGGGGGAGGGGAGGCAGGGAGGTGATAGGCTGGAAAGGTGAAGAAAGAACAGGGAAAAACACGATGGGTAGTAGAAGGAGGCAGAACCATGAGGGAGGTGATAGGCAGCTGGGGGGAGGGGGCAGAGTGAAACTGGGATAGGGGAAGGAAGGGGGAGGGAATTACCGGAAGTTGGAGAATTCTATGTTCATACCAAGAGGCTGGAGACTACCTAGACGGTATACGAGGTGTTGCTCCTCCAACCTGAGTTTAGCCTCATCATGGCAGTAGAGGAGGCCATGTATGGACATACCTGAATGGGAGTGGGAAGCAGAATTGAAGTGGGTGGCTACTGGGCGCACCTCCATTCTGTCCACCAAAACAGACAGGATCTCCTCATTGTGTTTTCCCCTATTCTTTTTTCACCTTTCCTGCCTAGCACCTCCCTGCCTCCCTTCCCCCACCCCTTTATCTTTCCCCTTACTGGTTTTTCACCTGGAACCTACCAGCTTTCTCCTTCCCACCCTCCCCCCACCTTCTTTATAGGGCCTCTGCCCCTTCCCTCTTCAGTCCTGACGAAGGGTTCCGGCCTGAAACGTCGACCGATCTTTTCCACGGCTGCTGCCCGACCTGCTGAGTTCCTCCAGCGTGTTGTGAGTGTTGCTTTGATCCCAGCATCTGCAGATTATTTTGTGATTAAGAGTCATGGACACAGCTCAGCACATCACAGGAGTCAGACTCCTCTATATGGACTCTGTTTATACTTCTTGCTGCTCAGTAGCCAGCACAGTCAGAGATCCCAAATATCCTGGATATTCTCACTTCTCCCTTCTCCCTTCTATCATCGGGGAGAAGATACAAAAGCATACAAGTACATACCGGCAGGCTCAAGATCAGTTTCTATCCCATTATTCTCTGATTCTTGAAGGAGCCTCTTGTATGTTAAGATGGGCCCTTAGCCTCACAGTTTTCCTCACTATGATCTTACACTTTATCGTTTTCTGTGTGTTCCTTTGGATTTCCAGCATCTGCAGACTTTCTCATGTTTACAATTGACCACCAGGTAGTGTTCTAATTTGTTCTGTATTTCATTTAAAAACATAATTTGTTACTCAGTTAAACGGCAGTTTATCTTTTTTTTATACCTTTCAAACTATTTTCATGAAACTTAAGCTAATTGGGGCAGCCATGTAATTGGGCCAAAATGTACTGGTCCTGGTGTGTCCCAAGAACTGGAAACCACCGTACTTCCATTGGGAATGCCCATTCTAAGAGCTGCAAAGCCAATTGTGAACTATTGGGAGATACGATTGTTTGATTGAAATCTGCCCCATAAATGTTCATTATAACTGTAACTGCACTGTGTAACAATATGATCTGTATAAACAGTATACAAGACAAGCTTTTGACTGTATCTTGGTACATGTGACAATAATGAACCAGTACCAAAGATTATTTTATTTCATATGCATTTTTGCATGATTTAATTCGTAACATTGATTGGAATATTTGTTTTGCAATAGTTTGTTTTTCTGTACTGGTCATAATCAAATAATCTATTGGTTGTTGACGGGGTAAAGTTAAAATGTATAGGACCCTAGGCGTATTGTTAGCGTTTATTGTTTATTTATTTAGTGATACAGCACAGAGTAGGCCCTTCCTGCTCCAAGAGCCACGTTGCCCAGCAACCCCACAACCCCAATTTTACCCACCTAATCACAGGACAGCTTATGATGACCAATTAACCTACCTGGTACATCTTTGGTCTGTGAGAGAAAACTGGAGTCCCCAAGACTAAAAAATGAATTACAGTATAGAAAGGTTTTCAATGATATTGTTATAATTTGACAGAGACCACTATCAATAAACCTTGAACCCTTGCTTCTTTTTAGAAGACCTGATTAAAAGCTTTAGAATTGTAACATGAATGACAAAAAAGGATGTTTTAATCTTTTGTAAGATAAAACAAGGGCATTAGTACAACATAGCCAGATCAAATAAAGGTTTTAAGTGGAATTTACTTGCACATCAAAAAAAGTGAATATGGAACTTAATGTCAAGTGGAGTGACAACATTGATGCTTTCAAGGATAGCTTGCTTCTTATCAGAAACAGAAAATAATAGGGAAAAAAACAGAAGGTGGGAAGTGGAAGTGAGAGTGTGAGGAATCTTTAAGTGCAGTGTAACACCAGCTGAACAGCTTGATTATATCTTATAGATTCAGTACAGAGAGGGTTCAATGTATTCCATCAAACGCTGTGATGAGTACTGTTTTAATTGAGGCTGCTACATGCAGTGAGCCTCCCAGAGGGTGTTTTATGTGCATGTTTGTTTTTTTTTGTGTGAGGATTTTTCTGTCAGTATTTCAACGTACTATGCAATCAGACTTTAGAAAATTAGGAGAAGAATACACATTTTGGATTTGGCCCAAATGTAAATAGCACTAACTAACAATGCTGTAAATTCCTACTGGAGATAAAAAAAGATACAGAATTGCATTTATTTCATCAAAAGTAAATCAGAACAAAAATCTACTTATTTGGTTAATAAACTGTAGATATACTTCCATGAATAGCATGAGGAGTTGCCAATGATTATATAAATCTGACCAAGTCATGGTTAATTAGTGCTATTATCAAATTTTAAGAGAAATATATTTTCTTTGACTGATATTATCAGGGTTTAAACAGAAGCAGCCAAGAGGAAATATTGGATGAACTCAACTATTTTTATACAATAGATAACATAGCTGGTGAAGATTCCTATATTTGTCTGCTGAATGCAGCACCAAAAGAAATGATGTCAAAAAGCACAAAATATTTAATAACTGCATTATGAGAGAATCAGTTCAGATCAGAAATGTCTGCCTTGGTTAGTTTGCCATATGATTATTTCTGATAAGATTATCATGTATTCAAACTTTAGTATGTAACCTACAGTACTATGCAAAAGTCTTAGGCACATATACATGGCCAGGGTGCCTAAGACTTTTTGCACATTCCTGTAGTAATTTTATGCACTGCACTTGACTGCTGCCATAAAAAAAACTAATTACATGACATATGTGAGTGATGATAAACCCGATTCTGATATGGATCTCTATTGTGGAGTGAGAGTGGGAATGGGGCAGGGAGAGGGGAATCAAGATTGGGAAAAGGGAAAGGGCGAGGGGAGGGAGAGGGAAGTACCAGGGAGACATTCTGTAATGATCAATACACTAACTGTTTGGAACCAAATGACCTTGCCTGGTGTCTCAGGGCTGGGTGTGTCTGCACCCACACTACTGCCACCCCCCAGTCCCTGGCACTCCTATACCACCAGTCCCTCACCCCTCCCATGGCACCCTACCCTCGCCATACCCAACATCTTTTGCTCCCACTAGATTTACAAACTCGCTTTCGGCTCCACGTTGAGAAATACAGTACTGTGCAAAAGTCTTAGTCACCCCAGCTATATGTATGTGCCTAACACTTTCGCATAGCACCGTACTTCACTACAACACTGTCTGATTACAGTATCTTCTTTTGGATAGGATGTTAAAATGAGAAGCAATGTACCTGCTCACAAGTGTAAAAGATCACATGAAGTTATTTAAAAATATACTTAAGATTGTTCTCAATTTATTTCTAAAGAAACATGAGATCAGCTATTCCAATAATAGAAAAATTGGCAATGTATTCTGTAAATTCCACACATTGGGAAATCAGAAGGGGAATGGCCAAAGGCCAGTGCAATACTCTCCCACTAGTTGCCATGCTGGTATTTTAAGCTACAGAATTGCTGCAGTCATTTTTTGATGCGGGCTCAATATTTTCTACTTCTGTAGATGAAACTGCAACATTTCCTTTGATGGGGGATCTTGGTCACCAGTGGGCCACTGAGTCAATTTATGCTCAGTTACCAGTTCCTATTGAACAGTGAGATCTCTGTGCCAACAATGACATTCTAAGGCAGGGGTTCCCAACCTTTTTTATGCCATAGAGCTCTACCATTAACCGAGTGGTCCGTGAACCCCAGCTTGGGAACTCCTGTTCCAAGGCATGGTGGTTACCACTTTCTCAAATTCTACCTTTTTTATTCAGTCTCTACATACCAATAAATTCTCATGTTAAAGGGGTTCCCATTCAACCCAAGCAATAAGAACATAAGAACATAAGAAATAGGAGCAGGAGTCGGCCATCCAGCCCATCGAGCCTGCCCCGCCATTCAATAAGATCATGGTTGATTAGATTAGATTAGATTATGAGGACACGTAGTCCTCTTTTATTGTCATTTAGTAATGTATGCATTAAGAAATGATACAATTTGTTCCTCCAGAATGATATCACAGAAACACAAGACAAACCAAGACGAAAAAAAACTGACAAAAACTACATAATTATAACATATGGTTACAACAGTGCAAAGCAATACCATAATTTGATGAAGAACAGACCATGGGCACGGTAAAAAAAAGTCTCAAAGTCTCTCAAAAGTCCCATCATCTCACACAGACGGTTGAAGAGAGAAACTCTCCCTGCCATGAGCTTCCAGCGCTGCAAACTTGCCGATGCAGCATCCTGGAAGCACCCGACCACAGTCCGACTCTGAGTCCGTCTGAAAACTTCGAGCCTCTGACCAGCTCTCCGACACCGAGCACCGAGCACCATTTCTGCCGAGCGCTTTGACCCCAGCCCCGGCAACAGGCAATAGGCAAGGCCGAGGACTTGGGGCCTTCCCTCCGGAGATTCTCGATCGCACAGTAGCAGCGGCAGCGAAGCAGGCATTTCAGAAGTTTCTCCAGATGTTCCTCTGTGCTTCTCACGTCCATCTCCATCAAATCAGGATTGTGCACGGCCCCTACTTAACAAATACGATATCAATTCGGAGTGGCCACGCACGCTGCGTCGCGTCGCCATCTTCTGCTCCCATAACCTCTGTCCGTAAACTCAGCTCCATCTACTTGCCTTTTTCCCATAACCCTTAATTCCCTACTATGTAAAAATCTACCTAAATGTGTCTTAAATATACTTAGTGAAGAAGCCTCAACTGCTTCCCTGGGCAGAGAATTCCAGAGATTCACCATTCTCTCGGAAAAGTTTCTCCTCATCTCCGTCCTAAATCTTCTTCCCTGAATCCTGAGAGGCAATATCCCCAAGATACATTAAATGGTTCATGTGCTGTTTGAGAATTCATTGTGGACAAATCATTAAATCTGAAACTTAGTACTAGCTACTAGTAATAAGGGACATGCTTAGAACACACTTGTCTCCTTGAGAAGCTATCAAAAATATTTAGTTTAATCATATTTTCCAATGAAGATACAGGAGCCTCAGGACACACATCACCAGGTTCAGGAACAATTATTACCATTCAACCATCAGGTTCCTGTACCAGAGGGGATAACCTCACTTGCCCCATCACTAAAATATTCCCACAAACTATGGAAATATTTCCAAGATGCTTCTGTTGTGTTTGTTATTGAGGGAGAGTGCAGAGCACACCAGGATGCCAGCATGCAGGACACCAAGCTGAACTTTATTGACAACCCCGCTTGTACAATACGTGAACTCCTCTCATGTGGGAGTGGCTAACTGAGTGGCATGGGAGTAACTACCACTGCATCTTCATCTCATGTACTTGATACTTATAGTTTATTTATTTATTATTATTATTATTTCTTTTTTCTTATTTTGCATTTGCACAATTTGTTGCCTTTTGCACACTGGTTGTTTTCCCACCCTTTTGGGTGCAGTCTTTCATTGATTTTATTATGTTTCTTCGATTTATTGAGTATGCCCACAAGAAAATGAATCTCAGGGTTTTATATGGTGACATATATGCATGATAATAAATTTACTTTGAACGTTGAATTCTATTTTAACCGTAAATGCAGGTAAGCCATTAAAATTAGCTGCCTAGAAATTGAATTTACCCCATATTTGTATTTCATTCAGTGCTCAGGGTGTGGTTTCTTTGATATTGGAGAAACCTAACATAGACTAGGTGACTACTTTGCTGAACACCACCATCCAGTAGCAAAAGATTCCCCTTCATTTTAATTATCCATGCCACTTCTACTCTTTCAACCTGTTATAATTGTGTATTTTTGCTCTGCTAAATGTGCCAAGTCAAAAATTTAGCATAAAATTACAACATTTGGACATCCTTGCCTTATGAAATCATAGTTTTGGTTTACTCTCTTTAAAAATTGTTAAAAACCTGATTTGTCTAATTCACAGGCAACATGGTTTCCTGAGGAGGCCTCAGCCCAGGCAGGCATGAAGGTGATCTTACACGGTGAGGGAGCGTGGATATCATGGAAAATGGAAGTGGAAGGGAAACCAGGAGGGGGGGCAGGGGCAGTTAGCCTGTATCAGAATTGAGGGCTGCTGGCAATATAGTTTTATATCAATAAGAGTTACTGTGGGTAATTTTTAATACACAAAAGACTCCTGCTTGTATCATCATAGAGCAATAGGGCCCTTCCTTGCCTATGTTTTTATGTCACTGCTGGGGCAAAGGAAAGCTAGAATATGCAAGAAGCTGATATTGGAGTAGTACAGATATCTGAGGACTCTGGGACTATGTGAAAAAGTTGTGGTGATGACAGCCTCTCAGAGTATTGAACAATAGTATGAGAGATACAAGGGGTGATTGATATGTTCATGACCTAAGGTAGAAGGTGATGAGTTATACAGCTCTCGTCACGTGCACATGCAGGTCAACTCTTTGTGTGATTATGCAGAAAGTTTGAAGTTAATAACTCATCTCCTTCTACCTTAGGCCACAAACTTATCAATCACCCATCTGTGGACACTTTCTGGAGGTCCAAGATCCGTATGCTCCACGACCGCCGGCATAAATGTGTAAATGTGTAAATGTAGGAGGGGACTATGTTGAAAAATAAATGTGCTAGGTTTTCTAAAATTGACTCCTTCTACCTTAAGGCCACGAACTTATCAATCACCCCTTGTAATTCTATAGAGGTTGTATGGTAGTGTAGTGGTTAACACAAAGCTTTACAGTACGAATGACCTGGGTTCAATTCCCGCACCCCCCCCAACTCCGTAAAGAGTTTGAACGTTCTCGCCATGACCGCACGGGTTTTCTCCGGGTACTCTGGTTTCCTCCCACAGTCCAAAGCTGCATTGGTCGGTAGGTTAGTTGGCCACTGTAAATTAGACTAGGGTAAAACCAAGGGTTACTGGTGGCGTGCCTCGAAGGGCTGGAAGGGCCGGTTCCATGCTGAATCTCAATAAATAAATAAAAATAATATTCCATATGGAGACGTTCTGTTACCCTCAGTGTGAAGTACTCCTCACTGACCTGTAAATTAATTACAAAGCTTTATAAATTCCAAACTATAGACCTAATTTCTATCAGTAAGTAACTAATGAGTGCTGTGCACAATGATGAAGTCAGTCAAAAAACACGTCTAATGCACAGCTTATCGATTAAAAAGGTGCAAATGTTTGTCTACAATCCACTTTCCAGGCTAACACTTAACAGCTCAACAGTTACTGTGCCTGAAACAATGTTCCTATTAATAAACCAACTTTTTGAGTTGTTAATAGAGGCAAAGAGATGTCATCTGGGGGAATTAGAACACAGCCTGTAAATGAACAGTAATAACAAGCCCTGATCAACAAACGCAATTAATATTGTTGTTTAAGAGAACATATGCATTATATTGAAACAGGTTGGGCAGCACATCAGCATACCTGAGATCTTTTGATTTCAGCAGACCATAAGACCTGTAAAGCCACTGGCTAGAGGTGTCTTTGTACAGTACGTACATATAAACTGGGCAAATCCAGAGAGTTCCCAGAGATGCCCAGAGGATGAACAAAACCTGAAGGAAGACGGAAGAATCGATGAACACTGCTTTTAAAGACACCTAAAGCTATAATTTCACCAATGACCACAAAGGCTTTTGATCTCTACACTCCTTCATCACAAATTCCCCTTTATGTTCGAAACTAAATTAAACATCCAAGAAATAAAATAGGGGACACACATGTTCTGAGTGTCAGAACATCAGCTGCTGGGTTATACATGCTTTCCATTATTCAGTCAAAGTCAATGTATTTTATGTGAGTAGTCAAATGTCAAATATCTTTCAAAAATTAACACTGTTAAAATCTTAAGTTACATATAAAATTGTATGCTTCTATTTATGTTGGAATGAAATGTGATAAAAATTGAAAATAAAATTATGCTAGCCCTACTCCCTCATCCTCACCACAAATTCTTTCCTTTCAGATATTAACCATAAACACAAGAGATTCTGCAGATGCTGGAAATCCAGAGTAACACACACAAAATGCTGGAGGAACTCAGCAGGTCATGCAGCATCTATGGAAAGGAATAAAGAATTGAAGTTTCAGGCCTTGACCCTTCATCAGATATTATCAAGCTTTCTTATGAAAACTACATTTGAATTTGCCTCCCTACTGCCCCAGGCAGCTCATTCCATACCGTACCATTCACAGCATAAAAATATTTTTTCTCATATCAGTTTTGGTTCCTTGCAAATCATTTTAGAATGCTCTGCCAGCAATCAATATACCTGTTATACCCTGATGATAAATTACTTAAGAAAGACTTGCTCTTTTTACCTTCATGTCATCACCCAAACCACGTAGCAGTTGTAAAGACAAAAGTTTTCTTTTTGAAAATAGAGATTTTCAAATTTCTGTTAATTTACAACCCACTAAAGCATCATGGTTGCAAGAGAGGGTTCATAAGAATTCAAACTCTTACAGAGTAATAAAAGCTAACATCTGCAATAATGATTCTTTAATGTTCAACAAGCATCCAATGAGCCACTGATCTGCTGTGAATATGGAAAACTTTGTTAGTACAGCTGTTCGGTGCATTAATATGACTCACCAGTCCCTTCAATTGCTGATGGCTTCTATCATTAAGAAACATCAGAATTTTTTTGGGCTGGAGGACAGCCCCAAAGATCCTGAAATGCCAAGTGAGTTAATCATGATTAGTTCCTACTGTGATCTTTCCCGACTGTTCTTTAATATTGTGTGGATCTTGGAGTGAATCTGAGTGACACTTATGGAATTCTGATGAACCCAATGAAGACAATGCTATTTATGGCAAATGTTCTGAGCACATATGGAGATGGGTCTGATTTACTAAAGGTAAAATACACCTTCATGAATATTTGATCTATTTAACCTCAGTTTATGTCTCTGGTTTTATTGTTTTGCTTATCTTTTTTCCCCACTTGCTGCAGACTTTCTTCTGCCTGTCACAACTGCATGCAAAGTTATTCAGCAAGCTATAATACCCTTGGCGAATTCTGCAAGCAAGACTAAGCTGCAGTACACCTCTGCTCTTTCCAGGCATCTGAAATGTTCTTTGGGAGCATCAATCAATTTCTTTTCTTCTGCCACATTTTACCTTACCGTTTACCGTCCCTGGACTTGCATGTAGTTTTGTGAGCTCTGGCTGAGGTATATTTCTGGTCTCCCAGCAGCCACTGCAGATTTCATAGCCCTTCAAAAAGTGCTGGCAGAGTTGACCGCTGTTGGATGAAGAAATGACTGAAGATGCCAATGTAATGACATTCATATGCGCAATGTGCCGGTGAACAGTTATATATTCTTGGAGCAGCACCTCTTTTTGTTCCTGAAAGAACCGTCTTGGGTTGGGATGCTTATAACCATATTAGAAGCATCAATTATACCCTACATTCTGGGTAAACTTGCCATATGGCAAAAATGAAGGGTTATTTCCTGTTGGACTCTGCCTTTGAAAGGCTTAATTCACTAGCAAACAACAAGTGGCTGGAGCTAGGGTTGGGGTTCGAGTTGGGTGATTGAAAACCGACTGGCCCAGTAACAATTTAGGGTTAAACACCAATTTTCTGTTCCCACCCTTCTCATGCAGCTCCCAATCCCCACTTTAATTTAACTTTCTATTGATTAAGAAAAGTGATTAAGATGGAGATTGGTGTGTTAAATTAGTAAGAAATCCAGGATACAATTGTAACCAGGTGACCGTCGGATCTTATTCAGTATTGTTAAAAGTGTACTTAGGCGTCCATCAGAGTAATGTTAGAATAGTTGTCTGTGCCTTTAAGGGAGCCGGTGATGTCATTACGCACGCGCGGGATAGTGGGGAGACCATTTTGCTTTCCGCTGAAGACGTGCTAAGGCAATGGAATTGGGGTTCCTCCCAAGGCTGGGCATGGTGAGGAAAGATTTCCACGAGTTAAGAAATCAACGCTGGGTTGCGTGGCTTATACCAAGTTGGTCACCATCCAAGATTGCCACTGCCATATTTGTACCGTATTAGTTCTGGTATTTTTTATACTGCATACGCAATTCTGTCCATACACAAGGGTGTGAATCGAAAGTTAAGCTGAGATTGTAATGGCAAGAACTGGTTGTAAATTCAATCGTTTTGTTTCGCGACCCTCTTCTGGCACTTAAACATCTAAAACAGAATTAGGAATTAAAACCTGGAAAAGTCTTTGTTGTCCTGAGTGTGTACTTTTCCCCAGGCTACACAATGGTTTCTGGTCAAGGGTCCATTGGTTAATCAGGACAGCTGCTTATTTTGGGCAACACTTAAAGAGCAAAAACTGATTGGGAAAATAGCCGGGATTCCCTTTGTTTATTTGAGACACTTCACCGTTTTATTTGGACAAGAGACCATTGCCAAACAATTTCTAATTAGCATCAGTCATGTGTGCTTGTGTGGTCGTTAAGTATTACACCATGCTTAGAGCAAACAGTTTTTAAAAGCATCTGTCATAGGTATTTGTGTTCAAAAACCAGTGATTTTTGTCACTGATAATTGGCAAAGAAATAAGCAGTAAGACAATTTAGAACCGTTTTGCTCACTGTGGTTTCAAGCATTCAGGCTTGGAAATGCCAGAAATGGTTGGGAGTAAAAATGAAACAATTTCACTGCTTCAACAAATCATGAACTACAAAGAATTTGAAGGTACTGACAATCATCTTTAATCATCTTTGGTCCCCAAAGGACACTTAGCTTTCACCCGTGACTCCAAGTAGCTGTTTGTATGCGACAGCAGCCATACCCTGGTACACTGGTTCAACAGGCGGGCTAAACCAGCTGAGGGAAGCCAGTGGACCTCACACCCCAGGGACATAGGGACGTGCCTGTCTTAGCATGTGAAGTCAGCTCTGGCAGACTGGGCAGATGAGATCTACAAGGTGATCCAAAAGCCAGGAAGGTGATTCTTCAAAGCTCCATAGAGAGCACAGGGCAAAATGTTGTATAGGAGAACAAGTCATGGTCATCCACTGCAATCAAGGATGACTTCAGTTATAATGCCTACTTGTCCCACTGGACCCAGATCTCAAGGCTGAGAGTGTGACTGCCCCAGTACAATGGCACTTCCACTTTAAAAACTTGCACACATGACAGTCTTGAAAAAGGTCTTGGTCTGAAACATCGACTGTTTACTCTTCTCCATCGATGCTACCTGACCTGCTGAGTTCTTCCAGCATTTTGTGTGTGTTGCTTTGGATTTCCAGCGTCTGCAAACTTTCTCATGTTTGTGATTGACAACCAGGTAGTGTTCTAATTTGTTCTGTATTTCATTTAAAAATATAATTCGTCACTCAGTCAAATGGCAGTTTATATTTTTTACACCTTTTACACTATTTCCATGAAACTTAAGCTAACTGGGGCAGCTGCTTAATTGGGCCAAAATGTACTGGTTAACAACTAACAACTGTATTGCCATTGGGAATGTCCATTCTAAGAGTTGCAAAGCAAATTGTGAACTATTGGGAGTTGTGACAAAAGTCAGTTAAGATTATTTGATTAAAATCTACCCCATAAATGTTCATTATAACTGTAACTGCTACTAAAGATTGACAGCCAACTCTGTTTTGGAAGCAGCTTCCAAGAGTATTTCAGGAATGTCTATGATAGTTCTGGTCTCTTGGCACTCTTAGAGCATGCATTAGCAGACATCTTTAGACTGCTCCAAAGAAGGAAGAGTCTGGAACAGATGAGGATAGATTATAATATACTGTAAACATACGCCTGAAGAAGATGGCAGACTTTGTTATTGAAACGTCAGCCATAATTGATATCCGCGCCCAGCTGGAAGCCCAAGAAGAGATTATGCATTATATGTCTAACATACCTCAGCTGAATTTTCCTGCCCTCTCCAGGATATGCAAAGGCAGAGGTACACTAATCAGCATATTGAAAGTCTGTTAAAAATAATGCCATTCTTTAGGCAAAATATCACGAGTAGCAATACTCTAGTTGCATCACAGCTTCATATAGAAGCACCAATGCCCTTGAACAGAAAATCCTACAAAACGTAATTGGTGCAGCCCAGTCCATCACAGGTAAAGCCCTGCCCACCATTGAGCACATCGACATGGAGCGTTGTTGCAGAAAAACAGAATTCATCATCAAGGACTCCCACCACGCAGCTCGTGCTCTCTTCTTACTGTTGCCATCAGGAAGAAGGAATAAGAGCCTCAGGACTCACACCATCAGGTTCGGGAACAGTTACTACCCCTCAACCATCAGGGATTGAATCAGTGGGGAGAACTTCACTCAATTTCACTTGCCCCCATCACTGAAATGCTTCCACAACATATGGACTGACTTTTAAAGACTCTTCATCTCATGCTCTCGATAATTATTGTTTATTTATTTATTATCATTATCTCTTCC
Organism: Mobula hypostoma; assembly: GCF_963921235.1. Taxonomy (NCBI): domain Eukaryota; kingdom Metazoa; phylum Chordata; class Chondrichthyes; order Myliobatiformes; family Myliobatidae; genus Mobula; species Mobula hypostoma. Next base: position 48,567,348 of record NC_086115.1, on the reverse strand, counting down.
TTTTTATATTTGCACAGTTTGTGTCTTTTGCACACTGGTTGAATGCCCAAGTTGGTCTGGTCTTCCACTGATTCTATTATGGATTTATTGGGTATGCGCGCAGGAAAATGAATCTCAGGGTTGTATATGGTGACATATACGTACTTTGACAATAAATTTACTTTGAACTTTGACAAAACTTTCAGAAAGTGCCTCAGAATATTCATTACCTTCCCTTATCCGGCAGTAGCACTAAAGTAGAAACGTGAAGATATAACAAATGACAGCAGACACCAATGTATTTCAAAGACTAAAAACTTTGCTGAAGAGAAAATAGCAAATTCTCTCACAGCAATTTTCTTACCTACTTGAAAAGCATGATCAATGGGTGAATTGGATTTTAAGGCCACTATTCTTTACTTGAAAATGAACTGAGAGACAGGTGAATCCTCCAGAAACTGAGGCTCCAGCTTCCATATGTTTAATGACCGAGCCAATTCTCTTTTGTGTCGACATGTACAAGGATGAGGAATTGCCATGGTAACGCTATAAGTGACAAATATTACATTTCAATGGATAGTATTGGGTGATTTGGGACAGGAAATCATGCTGCATATTTTGATTATTCTAAGCTTATGCCTAATTTATTATCATAGAGGTGATTTTGACCTATTGCACGATACCCATATTATTTGTTTCCCCTGTTACTTTGCTGATTATATAAATATGGTGGAGCCAAGTAAAACCTAACTGGAGAAAATTTCCAACCACAAAAACAAAAATGAATTTACCAACCAATACTGCTTTTAGCTTGAATTGAAGCCTTAGATTTGAACTAAACTTATTTTGTTATGGCTGATGAAAAGTTTGGAAACAGCTTCAAAGAGAAAAGCATTAGTAACTTTGAGAATGCCTTACTCCTACTGGAAGCTTTCAGAGAAGTCAGGCTGGTAGACACACTTGCCTGACAAAAGTCAGCCAGCACACACATGACCCGTGATGCCAGATTGCCTGTGCTGAGGAGTGTTGCTCCCAAAGGAACACAGTAAATAGCATATTTCCGCTAAGTACTCAGCACAGTGGCCATGATTCTTGACATGTAGACTACTGACATCAAGCAGATTAAGACAAAGTTACTGAGGGAAGTTTACAGCAGGAAGTCTGACCCAAGGCTAACATTTTCTGCTGAGGAAGGGAAACTGACTCACAGACCAGACCATAAGCACAGTCTGTGGGGTCCAGAAGTGGAAAAAGCAGCCAACTGTCTGCAGATGCTGTTGGAAAATCTGACAGCATTCTTCAATATACACAACTTAAAGGAAAGCCATCAATTCATTCTGACTTTAGGTGTGCCGTTGAACATCATTTTCCCACACTTATTAACCAACAAATCAAACATTTACCTTCTTCTCAGGCATTACGAGGTCAGAGAGGAGGCGCATTGGGTGTTCATGGAATGTAATTTTCTGCTATTGACTCTGGGCTTCCATGTGCTCCTAGTGAAGGAACTCAGTACGATCCCAGATACTCCTTCACTGAGTGGACTCGGGCCAGGGATTTCCATGAGGCAGTCTGGATATCATACTTTTAAGGAAGCATTGAGACACCCTTGCTTCATTACCCTGAATGAGGGGTAATCTCTTGCTCAGCTGGATTTGAGAGAGTCTGATGTCGGACATGCGACTGAGATATCCTATCCAGCAGAATCAAATTAATGTAATTAAAGCTAGGATGCTGGGGATTTTGTCTCGGAAGAGAACGCTGATGTTCAGTAACACACACAAAATGCTGGAGGAACTCAGCAAATCAGGCAGCATTTACAGTACCAGCATCCTGAGATCAACGCCTGATGCTGCGCTCTCCTTGTGACCGTGTGGGTGTTCTCTGGGCATTCCGGTTTCCTCCCAAGGACCAAAACTGTACTGTTTGGTAGATTAATTGGTCATTGTAAATTGTCCTGTGATTAGGCTAAGGTTAAATCGGGGGTTGCTGGGCGAAGCAGCTCGCAGGGCCGGAAGGATGTACTCCACGCTGTATCTCAATAAATAGAAAAGAAACTGAATAAGGTGGGGGAGGGGAAGGAGTACAAACTGGCAGGTGATAAGTGAGACATGAGGGGGGAGGGGGAAGGTGGGTGGGTGGGAGAGGGACATGAAGTGAGAAGAGATTCTCATCCCTTCTCTTCTCCTCACCTGCCATCACCTCCCTCTGTGCCTCCCCTCCTTCCCTTTCTTCCATGGTCACTGTCCTCTCCTATCAGATTCTCTCTTCTTCATCTCTTTATCTTTTCCACCAGTCACTTCCCAGCTTCTTATTTCATTGCCCCTCCTCCTCACCTGGACTCACCTAGCATCTTCCAGTTGGTACACATTCCCCCACCCTCACCCTCTGTTGACTGTTTATCCCCCCACCTCCATAGAAGCTGCCTGACTTGCACAGTTCCTCCAACATTTTGTGTGTTGCTTAAGATTTTCAACAGCTACATAATCTCTGGTGTTTGTTTGTTTTCTTATTCTGTTAGTAGTTTTTGAGGATATTTCAGGGACAACACTGATGGTACATCTCCAGCATTTGGAGGCATCTGCTACAGGCAGTCATGTCTTAACAGAATATGGGAATTGCTGCTGCCTGGCAGACCCTGAACTTAAGTTAGGTATGAAGCCTTGATCTTCATAACCCTCATTAGCATTGTCCATCTTTGATGAGAGGTGGCTCGTCCAACCTGCAAGTTAATCCATGATTGCCAAGGACTCATTGTGCACTTTTATTGGATGAGAATCTTTGTTTCCTGGCGTCCAATGCAATGTCCATTCTACTATAAGCCTTAGTGAAGAAATCAATAATAACTTGGAGCCTACTTTCCAGATATATGTATTCCCATGTAACACGCTCCATAGCTGAGATTACAGTAGCCTTGAATTTGGGACGTACCGTAGGCTTAATAATTTAGCAGGAGACACAAGAGACAGCAGATATTGGAAACTGGAGAAACATACAAAGTATTGGAAGAACTCAACAAATCAGACAGTATCTATGGAAGGAAATGGGCAGTTAATATTTTGTGTAGAGATCCTTCACCAGAATTGAAGGAAAGAGGGGAGATAGCCAGTATAAAAAACCAAAGGAAAGAGCTTCTTCTGGGGCAACAGTGAACAACAAACGTAACAAACAGCAACGTCCTGCAGACAGTTCACGAAACTTCTTTTGAAGTTCAACAGTTCAAAATTTAATATCAAGGTATTGATTCCGTATACAACTCTGTAATTCAACTTCTCACCGGCAGTCACAAAACAACCATGGGACCAACCTGTTCAAAGAAAACATCAAACATCAAACCTCCCTCCCCTTTCAAATATGATTCTTCGACTAAAGTGTGTGCAATTGGAACCTGTGATTTACATTTTGATGGTGTGTTTTTGGGTCGATTGAGTGATCTTTGTGCCATTTGCGCAATTTGTTCTTTATTTGCGCGTTGGACTTTTAATGTTTTCTTGAATTGGTTCCGTGGTGTTTCTTTGTGTTGTGGCTGCCTGCAGGAGGTCAGATCTCAGAGTTGTATTCTGTATACATACTTTGATAATAAATCTACTTTCAATGTAGAACTTTGAAGAGCTGGCAGCTGATAGGCGGGCCCAGGTGAGGGGATGCCAGGCAGATGAGAGAAGGGGAGAGTGGGAATGATGTCAGAAGCTGGAGGTGATAGTTGAAAGTGACAATGGACTGAAAAAGATGGAATCTGATAGGAAAAGAAGGTGGAGCATGGAATAATGAGAGGGTGGTGTGGAGGGAAACCAGAGAGAAGTTTGTGGGTGATGGGCAGATGAAGAGCATGAGGAATGGGAAAGAGATAGCATGATGGGGCCAGTTTATAGTAGTTTAGCATTTGCCTTATAGGTGACTCCATTCCAGCGAGAAGGTTGTTAGAGCAAGAAAGAAGGACAAAAAAAGTGTTGCTTGTCCGCGGTGGACTTGAGTCTGTTGTGGATAAAAAAGATATTCATGCCTCTGCCATACTTGCAACAGGTTCTAAAATACTCTAACCAATCATTGGCAAAAAGAAGAATTATTTCTAAGTATTCCATCAATAAGTAATACTTAATTACAATTTAAATAAAGTACTAAATAATCTCAAAGGAAATCATCTTTTGTTTTTGGAAGAAGAAAGAACAGGGTGTCTCTGTCGCTTCAGTTGCTCGGGCCTTGTACTTGACTGCACAGCAGAAGTTGCATAGACTGCCATCTCCACTGATGTCCCGTCTGAACCATTCAACCTTCCTCCCAATATTTTATATCTCCAAGGGTGCTGTCAAAGATCACCATTTTCCAACTGATCCAAATGTTCGCTCTAAATGTCAAAAAATGTTACTGTTAAACTGAAATTGAACTGAGCTGTCAGTATCAGTGGTATTTTCTGCAATACACTCTGGTAGAAACAGCAAAGCGAAAGAAACCACCAGCTGATTCTATACCGTAACTCGGGGACTGGGGATACCCAGGACTTATTTGAACGGAAGTGGGTATTCTATGGCAATTATCTTTAGAACTGTCAGCTGAATATCCCTTGGATCTGGTCTCTAGTCCCAGCTTGGTTCAGGTGTGGCCAATCCCAGTTGCTTCCTGTTCCAAGACAATATGCATCCACTTTACAAGAATAATATTCATTGCATTGGGACAAGTACAGAACTCAGCAAGTGATGTAAATGAAAATAATTTATTTAATCTCTATTTTGACCAAAGAGAAATAAAGAATGATAAAAATGAAACAAAATCTATTGTTCTCTAAGCGAAGACTTTGAAAAATGAATGATTTGGTGGTGGTGGGGGTTGAAAATAACTGTAACAATGGTTTATAACTGTTAGATTTTATTTATTTATTGAGATACAATACAGAACAGGCCCTTCCGGCCTTTGGAGCAACTTCACCCACCAACCCCCAGTTTAACTCTAGCCTACTCATGGGACAATTTACAATGATCAATTAACCTATTAACCTCTATCATCCCCTATCAACCCCTATCATCTTTGGACTGTCAGAGGAATCCCACGTGGTCATGGGGAAAATGTACAAACTCCTTACAGACAGCAGCGGGAATTGATCCCGGGCCGCTGGTATTGTAATGCGTTGTGCTAAACACTACACCACCAAGCTACAGTGAAAACAGTTATGCCATCCATGTAGATCACTACCTTGAGGTAGCACAAGACAAAAGGAATAAGAGAATGCAGAATATAGTGTTATGGTTACAGAGAAAGTTTAGTGGAGGCAGACAATATGGTGCAAGGCCACAATGAGGTAGAATGTGAGGCAGAATCCACTTTGTCATACAAGAGACCTGTTCAGTATTCTTAATATAGCAGTATGTGCCTTCATTGTTTTTATATCTTCTGTCTGATGGGAGGCGAGTGAAGCCAGCATGTCCAGGGTGAAAGGGTCTTTGATTACGTTGGTGGTTTTACCAAAGCAGTGAGAATTGTAGACAGAGTCCATGGAGAGGACCTATTTTAAGATGACAACTGTAAAAAGCTACTCAGTAGATACAGCCATTATTATTCATCTTTTAGTTTGGGGAAGCCTCAGGATGCTGAACACCAAGAATGGCTGTTGGGGGCTAATTGGATGCTCTCAGAAACTGTAAAATAGCATTCCAGGATGTACCAGAGGTAAGGTTTCTGTTATATGCTGTCAGGGTTGTCATACCATGCCACCGTCGAAGCCTCCAAATGGGTTGAGAGGGATAATAAATCAGCCATGATGGAATGACAGAGCAGACCCAATGGGCTGAATGGCTCTGAAAGCTTATGATCTTATACCTTGTTGGTTGCCCCCTTGATGCAGAGACCAGTCCTCTTCACTAGCCTAGGTAACTGCCAGCAGGCAAGCAAGGACTATAGATTATTGCAATACACATCAAAGTTGCTGGTGAACGCAGCAGGCCAGGCAGCATCTGTAGGAAGAGGTGCAGTCGACGTTTCAGGCCGAGACCCTTCGTCAGGACTAGTCGGAGGGTCTCGGCCTGAAACGTCGACTGCACCTCTTCCTACAGATGCTGCCTGGCCTGCTGCGTTCACCAGCAACTTTGATGTGTGTTGTTTGAATTTCCAGCATCTGCAGAATTCCTGTTGTTTACTATAGATTATTAGTCAGATCCAGTGTGGTTCAGCCCATTACCAATATCAATTCCAAAATAAAAGAAGGAAAATAAAGTATCAATCAAAATTTGAGCATATGAGGTGAGGGAAAAATGATAGGTTAAAAGCAGTAACATGTGAAAAATGAATAGGAAATATGGGAACTTTGAAAATGAAAACTGGGATTTGGTGTGTAGCTGAAGTAGTCTTTATGTGGAGGTCCAGGAGGGGGAGGGATGGAGCCAAGAGCTGGACAGGTGATTGGCAAAAGGGATATGAGAGGATCATGGGACAGGAGGCCCGGGGAGAAGGAAAAGTGGGGGGGGGGGATATCCTCTCATATCACCTGTCCAGCTCTTGGCTCCATCCCTCCCCCTCCTGTCTTCTCCTATCATTTCGGATCTCCCCTTCCCCCTCCCACTTTCAAATCTCTTACTAGTTCTTCCTTCAGTTAGTCCTGACGAAGGGTCTCGGCCCGAAACGTTGACTGTACCTCTTCCTAGAGGTGCTGCCTGGCCTGCTGCGTTCACCAGCAACTTTGAAGCAGTAAACAGGTTCTGCAGACTTTATGACCAGAAAATTCAATTTAGCTTAAATGAATGCAATATAAACTATCTTTTGGTCAATTTGTATCACTTTTGAAATTCAACTGGCCATTTGTGTAGAAGATGACGTTTACTCCTCCCGGTCTGCTGTCAGTTTTGTCCACTTTCAATCATTCCCTGACATACTGGGGCTAAAATTAAGGTTTAGAATTCCTCAGCTGATCAGAGTCAGTTTGGAAAGTTTTGGAAAGAATAAGTAATGTTGACAAGACTGAAGGATGTTTAGGTGATGTAGTGACTGCGGACGGGGCTGACTAAGGAGAACTTTTAAATAGACATCTGATTAAGGTCCTCACAGGAGACTGTTTCCTGAATTTGAATGATGTCCAGAAGTCAAGGGCTGGGGACTCAATTATTTTCAGAATTTCTTAACTACTTAGACGGTGAGATTAGAAATCCATATTACCAAGCTTTTCAATACAAACCTAGTAGTGTAATGGAACCGTTAACTTGTAAAAATATAATTAGAGATTAAAATTAAAATTATGGCAAATATAATTCAATGAGGACAAATGTGGGATTTTCACTTCAGACATGGAAATAACACTTCTTAAATAAGAAAATTAACAGCATTTAAAGTCAAAGGAGACTTGGAGGTCCACATAAATAACAAATGGAAATTATTCAAAAATTTTTATGAAATGTTGAGTTTGTGTTGGGAGGATACAAATATGAAGGCGTTGGAATTAAGCTACAACAGTTTGAAAACCTGCATAGGTTGACACTTTCGGAGGAATTTATTGACACCGAGGAGAGGGTAGGGTAGATCTACCAGCAGGATACCTGTGGATTAAATTACGAGGGGAGATAACACAAATAAGGGCTGTTTTCCTGCAGTTTAGAAGGATAGGGGGTGATTTGATTGAAGTTTTCAAAATATTAAGAGAATCTATCTATTTTGAGAGTTCAAAACAAAGTACTTAAGAGTATTAAAATTTAGAAACAAGTCATGCAAGGTAAAAGTGTAAAGATTTGAAATAGATTTTCCCAAATATCACATGATGCTATGTCAATTTATAATCTTAATCTAAGGTTAATTTCTACTTTACTATATTTATACTTTGTACTTTGTTGTCGCTAAACAATTGATACTAGAATGTACAATCATCATAGTGATATTTGATTCTGCGTTTCCCGCTCCCTGGATTACAAATCAATAGTAAATATTAAAAATTTAAATTATAAATCATAAATAGAAAAATTAGAAAAATAGAAGGTAAGGTAGTACAAAAAAACCAAGATGCAGGTCCGGATATTTGGAGGGTACGGCCCAGATCTGGGTCAGGATCCGTTCAGCAGTCTTATCACAGTTGGAAAGAAGCTGTTCCCAAATCTGGCCGTACGAGTCTTCAAGCTCCTGAGCCTTTTCCCGGAGGGAAGAGGGACAGAAAGTGTTTTGGCTGGGTGAGTCATGTCCTTGATTATCCTGGCAGCGCTGCTCCAACAGCGTGCAGTGTAAAGTGAGTCCAAGGACGGAAAATTGGTTTGTGTGATATGTTGCACCGTGTTCACGATCTTCTGTAGCTTCTTCCGGTCTTGGACAGGACAACTTCCATACCAAGTTGTGATGTACCCGAGAAGAATGCTTTCTACTGTGCATCTATAAAAATTAGTGAGGGTTTTCTTTAGTTTTCTCAGGAAGTAAAGGTGCTGGTGGGCCTTCTTGGCAGTGGACTCTGCTTGGTTGGACCAAGTCAGGTCATTTGTGATATTGACCTTGAGGAACTTAAAGCTTTTGACCTGTTCCACTTGCGCACCACCGATGTAAATCGGGCCTTGTGGTCCGCTACTCCTTCTGAAGTCAACAACCAATTCCTTCGTCTTGCTGACGTTGAGGGATAGGTTATTGTCTTCGCACCATGCCAACAGGTTCTTAATTTCCTCTCTGTACTCAAACTCATCATTATCCGAGATACGGCCTACAATTGTTGTGTCATCAGCAAACGTATATGTTGAGTTTGATGGAAACTTGGCCACACAATCATGGGTGTACAGTGAGTACAGCAGGGGGCTGAGTACACAGCCTTGTGGGGCACCGGTGCTCAGAGTGATTGTAGAGGAGAGCTGGTCCCCTATTTTTACAGCCTGGGTCCTGTCTGTGAGGAAGTTGAAGATCCAACTGCAGATCCTAGTGCTAAGGCTCAGGTTCCAGAGCTTAGGATTCAGTTTATTTGGAAGGATTTCTTTTTTATAAATCAAAGCATTTAAGAAATATGAGGGAAAATAGGCATAAGTATTTAGTCCATCAGTCAACCGTGACTTCATTAAATATCAAAGCAGGTTATGGGGCTTAATAGCCTACTCCTGTTCTTGTCTTTGCTTCTCTGTTCCCTTGAGAAAGATTGACAATTCAATTGCACGAATGGAGGAGTGGAGATTGGAAGTGAAAGACAAACAACATAAATACAAAGCAACTTAAGGCCGGAGAGGAAGGAAAGCAAAGGGTCTCAATGAATACATGGTGAGAATAGGGAGGATTTCTGCAGAGGAAGCTTAGAAGACTAGGACTGCTGGGAGTTCTGTAGGATTTTTCTTGTGATTTTATTTTATTTTTTTTGCCTGCTAACCAGCCAAATTGACAGGTTGGCTGCTTTTTGGGTGGGAAAGCAGCCAAGGAGCACAGTGAGCATATGTCAGTGGTTCTGATTCCGAGAGCAGGAGGGTGGGGTGCTGGACAAATTACATGGGGAGAAAGATTGCAAAGTTAAAAATCAGCAGGTTAACACACATAGAATCAACTGGGCCACTTCTTTTTAACTTCTTCCCACCTACTCTCTATCCTTGGTGGTCAAAATCCACACCACTACCTTATGATTACAGGAACAGAAAATAGGACCATTTTTCTTTTGGCTCTGAACAAATTATTTCAAAATCAATCCTAAACACAATAGGAAAATGTACTTTAGACCCAAAGAAATAGAATGTGTGGGGATGTCGTTTTGGCTGTAGATTCTTCATTGGAATTGAAATGATGCTTTCAGATTGCTTGGAACATTAAACTGCCCTTATACATTAAACTATTCCAGGAAGGGTCAATCCAGATTTCAGATGGTGCTGGTTGGTACAATAAGGGATAAACCACCCTGAACCCACCCTACTGCCCAGACCCTCTGGCTGCAGGCCTCACCTACTTCTTAGAGGTGTAGGAGTGGATGAGATTGAGTGGGATCCTGGAATCTCTGCGTTGAGAGCCTGTTCCCAAGATGCCATGAGATCCATGGACCTCTTCTCATTGTCAAAGAATTTCAATTCTTTTTAAGTGTTCATAATAGTCAAGAGACTACTATGTCTCCATCAAAAGGATTTAAATAATTAAAATTATAGGAGAATAAATGATTAAAGCACCTTAAGAGACTAAAGCATAATTAAAATCTATTTTATGCCAAATAAACATGTATTTTGTTTACAGGACTGTTGACTGTGTTCAAGTGAGTGGGGTTGATGTCAGTACAATGGCTGGGAGCTGGGGTTGAGGGTAAGTTTATGGATGGAAGAATTGAAGAGCAGTAGGTCACTGCCCCCTGTCCACACCCAATCCCCATACTTACTCTGCATGCAGAGATTTGAATGCACTATAACTAAGACCAAGTAGTGCACTTGTCACAAGAAGCAGCTATTTCGGATTTTAAATGTTGGTACCTTCTATGGATCCTTGCAAATGGACAGTGGGGTTCATGGTGCTGTCTACTGGGAAGAAGCTTGGATGCAATGAGGTGAACGGCTTCATTCCATACTGCAAAAAGTGAGTAGATCTGTTCCTGTCCTCGGGCAGAGGGCCAGATGCGATGTGCGGCTGATTCCTCTGTTGAACATGTCAATGCCCCAGTGCTCAACTCCCTCATGACTCTCAGAGCAGAGCAAATGGTCAGGAAAATGTAATTTACTGGATACCTCTTACAGATGAAGAGTCGTAGAACACTATAGCACAGAAACAGGCCTTTCGGCCCAGTTGTCCATGTCGAGCTATCGATCTACTGAGCCCCTTTGATCTCTACCAGTACCAACACCCTCCATGCCCCTCCTAACCAAATTTCTCAGAAATTCTGAAATCAAACCCATTCCACCACTTCTGCTGGCAGCTCATTCCACACTCTGACTATCATCTGAGTGCAGAATGTTTCCCCTCATGTTCCCCTAAAATATTTCACCTTTCACCCTTAACCCACGACTTCTAGTTCTAGTCTCACCCAATCTCAGTGGAAAAAGCCTGCTTGCAATTACCCTATGTATACCCCTCATAATTTTGTATGCTTTATCAAATCTCCTCTCAATCTTCTATGTTCCAGGGAATAAATTCTTAACCAATCAACTTATCTCTATAACTCAGGTCCTCAAATGCTGGCAACATCCTTGCGCATTTTCTCTGTACTCTTACAATCTTATTGATATCTTTTCTATAGGTAGGTGACCAAAGCTGCATACAATAGGCCTCACCAATATCGTACTGTATACAACTTGAACATAACATCCCAACACATGTTCTCAATACTTTGATTTATGAAGGCCAATGTGCCAAAACTCTCTTTATGACTCTACCTGTGACACCATTTTCAATAAATTATGGACCTGTATTCCTAGATCCCTCTGATCTAGCACACTCCACAGTGTCCTACCATTCTCTGCTTAAATCCTATACTGGTTTGTCCTCCCAAAGTATAACACTTCACACTGGTCTGTGTGAAATTCCATCTGGTATTTTTCAGCCAATTTTTCCAGCTGGTCCAGATCTTTTGCAAGCTTTGATAGTTTTTCTCACTGTCCACTATACCCCCCCGCCCCCTCCATCTTATTGTCACCCACAAAGTAGTTCTTTCAGTTTACCACATTATAATCCACATTGCTGGTACATATGGCAAACAACAACAGACCCAGCAACTATCCCTGTGGCACTCCACTGGTCACAGGCCTCTTGTCAGGGAAAAAAACCATCTACAACCACTCTCCGGCTTCTCCCATGTAAACCAATGTCTAACCCTCATCTAGAATGCCAAGCAACTGAACAGTCTTGACCAATCTCCCATGTGGGACATTTTGCATTTAGCCATCAACACATGGAGATCCAACAGATGCTGTTGCTAGGTTTGGCCCATTGTTTGTTGGTATTTCATAAAACTTGCCCTAGTAAGAGTCCAACACTAAATTGAGAAACATAAATTCACATCAGCAAAACATTCCAAGGATAAATTTTGTGTAAAACTGCAAAAATATTCTTCTGGAGAAGAAAAACAAAGCCTGATTTGACATTTCTGCCAAATGGATTAAATTAAGCACTTCCTGCACACAACAGTTAGTTTTAATTTAATTGTTGATAAGCTGCTTTATCTCCCTTTAAGGGATCATAAATAAACAAAGCAAGAGGCACTGATTCCTTTATGATGTGCTATTAGGTATGTGCAGTTTAATTTAAATACAACTGCTTTGGCAGGGCATTTATAAACAGACTTATCATATGTAATAATTATTAGAAAGGAAAGGGGCCCATGCCCCCTACATGCAATGCAACTTCTGTTGAAACTTTTTTTTTTATCTTTACTGCAGCAATGAGGATCCAGACAACATTAGCTCTACAGAAGCAAAGGATTATACTGGAAATACATAAAGCCTTTAAGCTCATATTTCCTTGCTTGTGGCAGCCCTGCAATATTGAAATATTAAGTTACAGTTTATATTACTGGACACCTGATATTGACACCTAATGCTTCATTTTCCCCTGTGTACTTTGGACATATATGCTATTTTCATTTGGTGTATAAATCTGCAGTTGGAGGCAACACATACAAAATGGCACAGGACTCTTTCATAACCTCAGTACCCGTAGCTTTCTCCCATAACCGCACAAGTCCAGTCACAATAAAGCCACTGTCTAGACTTCATAAAGGAGACATGGGACAGATGATTCCTTGCATTGATTTACTCTTTGTTCGAAAGGTGAGGTTGTGCAAAAATATATTAATGGAAGCAGATATTGTGTGTGGGCTGAGACAGTGTTTGCTCACATAAACCTTTTAGGAGTTACTTGTTGCAAAAAAAATCTTTATTCTTATACAGGAGTTTACTTAACTTCCAACTCTGCTTTAGTCTTCAACAGCACATCAAAAAAAAAACTGGAGGATCATCTATTCCACTTCCTACATTTACTTCAGCTACAGAAACATAAGATCACTGCAATTGAGGCAAAACTGTGCCCTCACTGCAATAGCAGCAATGCTGCATTTTTGCACATTTTTGTATTTTAGATTTTGTACTTCTAAAACCAAGACTCTTGCTGTTGTTGTAGCATATTTGTTAAGATCACATGCACACAGTGGCCACTTTACACCTATATACTCACTAGTTAATGCAATTTATTAATTAGCCAATAAAGTGGTATAAAGGCATACAGACATGGTCACAAGGTTCAGTTGTTTTTCAGGACAAACATCAGAATGGGAATAAAATGTGATCAAAGTGACTTTGACCATGGAATGATTGTTGGTGCCAGATGGGGCAGTCTGAGTATCTCAGAAACTGTTGATCTCCTGGGATTTTCACACACAACTGTCTCTAGAGTTTACAGAATACAGTACAAAAAACAGAAAACATCTAGTGATTGGCAGTTCTGTGGGTGAAAAAAAGCCTTGTTAATGAGAGAGGTCAGAGAAGAATGGCCAGACTGGTTCAAGCTGACAGGAAGGTGACAATAACTCCAATAACCACGTGTTACAACAGTGGTGTGCAGAAGAGCATCTCTGAATGTACAACATGTTGAATCCTGAAGTGAATGGGTTACAGTGGCAGAAGATGAAGAACATACACTCAGTGCAGACTTTATTAGGAATAGCAAGTGCCTAATAAATTGGCCCTGAGCAGAGAGAAACTAGAAATATCATTGATTGGCAACTGAAAAAAAAACTAAAGAAGGCAGCATACTGCAATGGTAGAACATTGGCAAATGCTCAGAGCAGGGCTATTTAAAAACTGATTTTCCCAATATCTGAAAACATTAAAAGCTTATAATAACGTCTTGGAGGTTGTGTGTGGAGGTAACATGTGAGCTGAATACAGAGAAGATTTGGTGTGGAATGATTGTTAGGAACACCAACCAAGAAGTGAAGGAGTTTTAATTGGAATCAAAAAGTGCTGGAAATACTCAGCAGCCAGGGATACTTATGTGGAAGAACAGAGTCAACCTGTTACACCGAAGCCTCAGCAACATGAAACCTTTAGCTGTTAACTGTAGACTTGGTATTCCCAGCATGTTCTGCCTTCTTTTCAGATTTCCAACAACAACATTTTTGTTTTAGTTATAGAATTTGATGTGGAGACTGGAAATATGGACAGAGTACAAAGTTTTAGTGGGCTTTTCATGGTTGAGTAAAGGTAGGAAAACAAAGTGCTTTTGGAAGACAGTACGATAACGGCTGAAAGGAACAATGGGAAGAGTAATTAGCTTCTTTGCCAGACTTTCCCTTCTGTTTTTCATCAGTCCCAGACCTTTGAATGCAGATACAATAATTCTTCTCAGCCAGTTCTTAAAGTTGAACAACTGAGTAGTTACTGGCCGTTTTAACTTTTTCTCTCATTTTAGATTGTGGATTAATAATGAAGATTGAATTTCAAAAGAAAAATTAGCTCACTGAATATACAGGGGTCATTTTACCAGCTGTTCATCACGCTTGCCGTGGACAAAATAAGGCAACGGCCAGGGAGAGGTATTAAAATGCAAATCTGAAGTTAAGAACTCAGAGAGAGTATGGTATCCCACATATAACACTGAAGTATAGCCACATAATCGCTGGAAAGTTGTCCTCAACTCCTAAAGTAAACATTCTTCAATTTCCAAAACATTGCATTAACATCTGTTGTTGAAACCTTTATACATGTCCTCATCAATTGAAATATGATTACTCAATTTCTTGCTTGGCTAGCTCTCGCCCTCCACCCTTCAAAAGATCCACATCTCCCAAAACTCTGCTGCTGATACTCTATCCCACACCCTCATCCTCACTGACACACATCGGCTCTCAATCACACATTAATCCTTTGTCTTTAAATCATGCCATGGTTTCTCTCCATGCAGCTCGTAGGTAGTACCGCTTATGAGGGCACATTCAGGAGGAGGATATATTGCCAATATTACTTCAGCAATCGATCTTTAGACCTGAACTTGGATTGTAGATTGAACTTAAAATGCAGGCCTGGGCAATTGTTTCCTGGAGCTAAGTGAAAACCAGACAATGCTGATTAACATTCATTTTGGGTGCCTGGTGTATGGGTACGAAGAAGGAGGCATGAAAATTATATGTAATTCAAAGGAAGCATTGTAGATACATTATAAATATAGAATTGTACTTCCACTACCTTTGATCTTTGGCATAAAACATGTCATGTAATATTGCGTCCGAATAAGCTTCTTCCTCCGAAAGTGTCACATTTTGTTGAATAAAACACTTCTGTATCCACTAGCTTCAGTGTTTCACCGGTGATTTGGTTCACATTACATTATAACAATCATTTTCCCATTCTTCCCCCCTTTCTTTACATTCTTTTCTCCAAATATTGAATGCTGCTGTTGAACATGTAGCCTAATTTTTTCCTTATCTTCCTCCAGTCCTACAAACTTCTCCTTATGAATCAAGCTAAAAACCTCCCCTAATTTTGGATTTTCTTTTACATCACTTTCCCTTAGCCAGCCATCTTTGGCTCTGCAGGTCCCCCTCAAACTCCTTCACATCTCATCCTTCCTACTTCCCCATAATACTTTGAAGTCCTCAGTTCTGCCATGCTTTTGTTCACTCCTCTAATTCCCCTGATGTTTTGGTGTCACAGCCATTTGATGTATCTGTAACGTGCCTATGCGCAATTTGTTAAATCAAAGACGATATTCAAACTCCTTTTATTATCCAGTAGTTGTGCAGCACTATGTTGTCTGAATAAACGAGGAGGTACACCATCTTCTGAAGGCTAGACCTGTGGCATTCAAGTCTGGTGACCCAGGCCTGTACCAGAAAACCAGGTATGAATTGCAGAGGGCTACTTCAAGGGCGAAAAGACAATTTCGAATTAGGTTGGAGGCGACATCAGATGTACGACAACTCTAGCAGGGTCTGCAAGACATTACTTCCTACAAAGCAAAACCCAATACCATGAATGGCAGCGATGCTTCACTACCAAATGAACTCAAAGCCTTCTATGCCCACTTTGAAAGGGAGAATATAACTACCTGTGAAGATCCCTGCTGCACCTATTGACCCTGTGATCTCTGTCTCAGAGGCTGATGTTAGACTGTCTTTAAAGCGAGTGAACCCTCGCAAGGTGGAAGGTCCCGATGGAGTACCTGGAAAGGCTCTGAAAACCTGTGCCAACCAACTAGCAGGAGTATTCAAGGACATTTTCAACCTCTCACTACTACGGGCGGAAGTTCCCACTTGCTTCAAAAAGGCAACAAATATACCAGTGCCTCAGAAGAATACTGTGAGTTACCTTAATGACTATTGCCGGGTAGCACTCACATCGACAGTGATGAAATGCTTTGAGAGGTTGGTCATAATTCGACTGAACTCCTGCCTCAGCAAGGACCTGGACCCATTGCAATTTGCCTATCACCACAATACGTCAACGGCAGATGCAATCTCAATGGCTCTCCACAGGACTTTAGACCACCTGGACAACACAAACACCTATGTCAGGATGCTGTTCATCGACTATAGCTCAGCATTTAACACCATCATTCCCACAATCCTGATTGAGAAGTGCAGAACCTGGGCCTCTGTACCTCCCTCTGCAATTGAATCCGCGACTTCCTAACCGGAAGACCACAATCTGTGCAGATTGGTGATAACGTCTCCTCCTCACTGAAGATCAACACTGGTGCACCTCAGAAATGTGTGCTTAGCCCACCGCTCTACTCTCTATATACTCACGACTGTGTGGCTAGGCATAGCTCAAATACCATCTATAAGTTTTCTGATGATACAGCCATTGTTGGTAGAATCTCAGATGGTGCTGAGAAGGCGTACAGGAGTGAGAGATGCCAACTAGTGGAGTAGTGTCGCAGAAACAACCTGGCACTCAATGTCAGTAAGACAAAAGAGCTGATTGTGGACTTCCGGAAGGGTAAGACAAAGTAACACATACCAATCCTCATAGAGGGATCAGAAGTGGAGAGAGTGAGCACTTTCAAGTTCCTGGGTATCAAGGTCTCTGAGGATCTAACCTGGTCCCAACATACTGATGCAGTTATAAAGAAGGCAAGACAGTGTCTACACTTCATTAGGGGTCTGAAGAGATTTGGTATGTCAACAAATAGACTCAAAAGCTTCTATAGATGTATCATGGAGAGCATTCTGACAGGCTGCATCACTGTTTGGTCTGGGGGTGGGGGGTGACTACTGCACAGGACTGAAAGAAGCTGCAGAGGGTTGTAAATCTAGTCGGCTCCATCTTAGGTACTAGCCTACAAAGTACCCAGGACATCTTCAAGCAGCGGTGTCTCAGGAAGGCAGCATCCATTATTAAGAACCTCCAGCACCCAGGGCATGCCTTTTTTTCATTGTTACCATCAGTTAGGAGGTACAGAAGCCTAAAGGCAGACACTCAACGACTCAGGAACAGCTTCTTCCCCTCTGCCATCTGATTCCTAAATGAATATTGAACCCATGGACACTACCTCACTTTTTTAATATATATTATTTCTGTTCTTGCACAGTTTTTAATCTAGTCAATATACTTATACTGTAAATGATTTTCTTATTTATTAATATTAATATTTTATTTTGTTTTTTCTCTTCTAGATTATGTATTGCATTGAACTGCTGCTGCTAAGTTAACAAATTTCACGACACATGCCGGTGATAACAAACCTGATTCTGATTCTGATTATGACATCTGAGAGATTAATCTGTTTAAAATGCATACTTTCATCTCTGTACTTCCTGGTATGATATTCAATCAGTGACATTGACCTGCAAACAAAATGAATTAGTGCTGAGTGTATAGGTTCTAGCGCTTTCTTCATTGACTTACATAAACAGCAGTGTGCAGTGTTCTTCTGAGTTTTCAGCTAGGCCCTGTTCTTCAAAAAGTTCTGAAAAGGCTGTTTAAAAGGTGTCACAACAGGTCAAGGGGGATCAGCTATCACACTTTTTAATCCGTTTCTGCACTTTGATCTTGATATTCCACAGTTGACAATAAATAATTAGCCATGATTGGCAAAGTGATAAAACCCTTGGGCATCTTGCAGAACTTTGGCCATAACAGTATTAGTAGCTTTAGTAAGAACTAACCGGTAAATAGGACATCTCATATTCCTGAGTGGTACTCCTAAGGGGTCAGATTTATTCTGACTGGCAGGCCCCAATTGTTACAGAAAGGAAGGAAATGGCAGGAGGGAGAAGGAGGTGTGTGTGTGATTCTGGCCGGGACATCTGGAAAAGCCAAAATCACAGCAGTCCTGGTGTATTTAACGAGTAAACTTTTTAAAAGCCCATTTTCTGCCTAGACAGGAAGCCCAATAGTAGAGTCACAGCTAGGGTCAGCTGAGATGTCCCATCAATTAGAAGAGATCAAGGCACAGGCCATGAACGGTGATTTAGCATGTAACAATGGAGTACAGAAGGAGAGATAGTGGGGAGAGTGGGTTAGGAGTCTGCAGCTCATATGGAGCAGGGCTAAAGATAGCCAACTGATCACAGCGAGGCAGACATAATGTGACAGAGGATTCACTGCCAGGACAAAGGGGAGCTCTTCCCAGATCTGGCAGCAACTGTTTGCAGCCCGTAAATTCAAATGGCTCTTACATTGCAAAGAAAGCAGTCTTACTCAATTTCTGGAATCACAGACCCTCCCTTATGAAGTAGCTTACTCAGTTGTCCCTAAATCAAGTGCTGTTGACTTGGAAGTAGGAGTACACGTGCCAGGTTTTATCCTTTTCTCAGCTTAATTGCTTTGTAACTCCCAACTGCTCACTAAAATGGAAAGGGTAGGGGTTTCTTGATTACAATAGGATTGATAGTCCTGTCACACACTTATCACATTGTAGCACCAGAGTCAATAATACTGTGTCCAAAGCAGTGTTTATTGCACTTTGGAGGTGCCCCAGTGCTGGCGGAAGGAGCTGAAGCAAACTGGGGCAGAGAAATAAAAACCACAGGTCATTGCTGCCAGCCAGATGGTTATGATTGGATAAATAACATTGGAGATATGTCTCATCTAATGTTGCTGGCCCACTCCCAGGACTCTGATAGTCCAAGGGCGGACTACAGCATCAAGTTATCAAACAATTGCCAAGTAATGTCCAGTACGCAGCCAGAAAGGAAGAGAAGATCCCATCCTGCTTCATCGTAGTTCCTCCGCTTAATGTGAACCTAATTGAAACCCAAGCCATAATCTGTTCTTCTGAAAGTCCCAATGAAACATAATGAAAGTAATCCTGATGATTTTTATTATAATCCCCTTCAAGAAAAAGTGTAGGAAATTACCTCCTTTTAGGGCTTATTTGTTTAATACTAGTTAAAGATGAATTAGAATGAATACTGCCTGACAAAAAAATGATTCATGATCTAAATCTGTTGCCAAGGAAGCTGTTTGTCAACAGGTAGAAGGAAGAACTCTCTTTATACCCATCATCAAGTATTGCATCCTCAGGCTGGGCATTTTATAATTGGACTAACTAAGCTATTTGCCCAAAGAATACCAAACAGCATAATATGGAAAAGGTAGCAAGGCATTCTCATAAAACATTTCTGCCCTATGCCTTCCAAACAGAAATTTGTACTCAGATTCCATCATAAATGCTTTTTTTCATACCAAAATAAAATGAACACTGAATTATAAATCAAAGATGACAAGCAATAACTAATTCTGTTCTCAATGATGCATAAAAATATGAAATAATATTTGTGGGAAAATCTGCAAGAGAATGAAAAAATTATAATTCCATTAATTGCCCCTTCCAGATGTTATTACACATTGAAATCCTTATATTCCCTCTAGACCATCTTAGTACAAAAAAGAATGTCAGACCACAGTCTATGAAAGACGCAGGGCTGGTGTACACGTAGTTGTTCCTAAATTGATGCCAGAAACTTTCATTCCTTGGATTCAAGTTAGAAACTGGATAACACCAGTGTAATGGAGCTCTCCTCAAGACAATATTCAGATTGTCATTTCAGCTCTTTACAGGACCCAGAGCTTTGCTTAGAAAGCTTGCGTTGCACATAAAGGTGTGAAAAATAGGAGGTAATAGTGGGTTTTGTTAGTCTATATAAGCTAATTTCCAAACTTTAAAAATGCAATTCATGGAATCTCTCCTGAATACATCCTAGCCTTCCAACACTGCTCCCAGCTGTGACATTTTGGCACAAACGTACACATCCCGGTACTGAAAAGGATTATGAGTGGATACAGCTAATATGGCCATCTGTGCGTTAATTTCTTCAAATGTCCTGCTTGGCAATATTCTGATCCAGTTTTGGAAATATTAGCTGAGATGCTTACTTTTTCAATGCTACAAAACCCAAAGTAGATTTATACCCAGTGTAAATCACGTTAGTAATCACTTGCTGGTGAAATTCCGTTAATAGTGAAATTACACCTAGCCTTTCTATTCACATTACAAACCTAACATTATCCCTACAGCAGGCAGATACCTTACAACATCGTGGTGTCACATAGTCAAACAACATGAATCAGAGTCTTTGGTCCATTCTGGCCATTGTATTTATCTATCCATCCTAGTACTTAACCTTCCATGCCATGGCATTGCAAGTGATCATTTACGTACGTCATAAATGTTGTGAATCCCTGCCTGCATCACACTCTCAGGCAGTGCATTTCAACCATCCTTCAGTGAATAAAAATCTCCTTTCAATTCCCCTCCAAAGTTCCTATGCCTACCCTTATAAAACTATGTCTTCTGGTTATAGGCATATCTGTTAAGGGGAAATGGTTCTCATTACCCACTCTATCTATACTCTTCATAATATCATGTAACTCATTTCACCCACCACCCCTGGTCTCTGATCTTAAACCTCTGCTGCCTTGTGGGTGTACCTACACCTCAGGGACTGCAGCGGTTCAAGAAGGCAGCTCATCACCACCTCCTCAAGGGCAGCTAGGGATGGGCAACAAATGCTAGCATAGGTGGTGACATCCCCATCCCGTAAATGAACAAATAAATAAATAAATAACATCCACTCATGGGAAGGGCTTCGGGAGTAAACCCCTATTCTTCAAAGAAAATAAACTCAGGTAACATTGTGGTGAATCACTTCTGCACTCTCTCCAATTGCAATCCCTTCCTGTTGTCTGGTGAGAACGGCTGTCAGTACTCGATAGATGTAACATAACTAATGCTGAATATAAACTCTCGGTTCTAATGTTCTATGGCCTGAGTAATGAAAAGAAATATCCCAAATGCTTTCCTAGCCACCTTTTCTTTATTTCTGTACTACTCATATGAGGGATCAGCTACACCTAGGTCTTTTCCTATCATCCTGCTGTTCATTATATGTATCTTAGCCTTCTTGTCCTCTGAAATGTATGACCACATATTTTTCAAGAGCAAATTACACCTGCCGTTGTTCTGGCCCATCTTACCTACTCAGAAAAATTGCTCCATAGCCAGTGATGATCCAGCTGACTATCAACAAATCCATCAATCCTCACCCATTACCTTCAACTGTCAACCGTTGTACATGCAGGTTTTTGCCCACATCAACATAAGGCAGAGGAGGAAACTGTATGTAATGACTCTCTGAGGAAATGTCAGGAGAACCTGGGTGGTGTTGCACTGCAGTCTTGCTTTGCTCGAGATTTAAAGGGGAAATCTGCAATCATGGGAACTTTAGAAGGTAGCTCAAGAACTCAATGCCGGCTGGTGGCGTAGTGGCATCAGCGCCGGACTTCGGAGCGAAGGCTCCTGAGTTCGAATCCAGCCGGCTCCCTTGCATGCTTTCCATCCGTGCTGGGTTGAGCGTCGAGCTAACAACTCAGCCTCGTAAAAATAAGAAAGCCTGCTAAAAAAAATGCCGTCATGATGGTGTCCCGATGACTCCACTCGGAGTTAAGGGCTTTCTTCTTCAAGAAATCAAAAGAATCTGCTCATACACATTCCAAAGTGCCATTTGTACTCAAATCTAATGCCAGTTGTTTTTTTTAAACATGTAACATCTGAAAATAATATTATCTTCAAATTTGCTATTCTGCAGATAGTGTCTGCCTCTGTGTGCTAAGCGGTTCTAGGTAGTTCTTTGAGAGAGAAGGCAGAAAAATCTAAACCTCCAAAAGCTGCTTCTCTTGCCCTTTACACAGCCTGTATTCCTCCGTTCTTCCTTCGGGCAGATGGGGCTAGTCAGCCATGGGTGGTAGCTCATCTAGGAGAAGGAAAACTCTGATCTCAAACCTCTGCTGCCTTGTGTCTATATCCACTCACGGAGAAGGCTTCAGGACTAGGCCCCGAGGACAAATCCGGAACTGGAGTCCCTACGTTGAGTTCAACGCTGACTGGCAACTCCTGCGACACCGCTGGTGCCAAGTTGTATCAGTCTTTGC
Source organism: Mobula hypostoma (assembly GCF_963921235.1). Classification (NCBI taxonomy): domain Eukaryota; kingdom Metazoa; phylum Chordata; class Chondrichthyes; order Myliobatiformes; family Myliobatidae; genus Mobula; species Mobula hypostoma. Next base: position 48,545,104 of record NC_086115.1, on the reverse strand, counting down.
TGTTCCTTTAGATTCGTCAGCTATGTGGAGAGGGTGAGCCTGCTGTATGGGCAACAGCTCAGTCTCTATATTGTACTGCCCTGGCTTGCACATCACATAGACAGCTAGGACTCAATACCCATGACATCTCGTTCCTCTGGTATTTGGTTACCATGGGGACTATGACTTTAAGAATCCATGATCTTCCCAGAGTGCTGCTCAGCAAACTGACTGAAGCTGTGTCACAGTAACACTGCTCCCATTGGGACCTGCACAGGTTGTGATTCATGCATTGTTTCATGTTGAAACCATGCTAACACAGTTGCATGCTTGTTTCTGACCAATTCTGTGATCATCTGGGGTGGGAGTGCCCATTTGGCATTGCACACAATGATACTTCATCATACCAAAAAGAAAATCAATCTCAAACAAGAGAAAATCTGCGGATGTTGGAAATCCAAGCAGCACACATAAAATGCTGGAGGAACTCAGCAGGCCAGGCAGCACCTGTGGAAAAGAGTATGGTCGACCTTTCGGGCCGAGACCCTTCAGCGGGATTGGAGAAAAAATGAGGAGGAGTCAGAGTTAGAAGGTGGGGGGAGGGGAGGGGAGCGAGAAACACAAGGTGATTGGTGGAACCGGGAAGGGCGGGGGGATGAAGTAATGAGCTGGGAAGTTGATTGGTGAAAGAGATAAAGGGCTGGAGAAGGGGAGAGGACAGAAGGCCAAGGAAGAAAGAAAAGGGAGAGGAACACCAGAGAGAGGTGATGGGCAGGTAAGGAGATAATGTGAGAGAGGGAAAATGGGACGGGGAATGGTGAAGATGGGGGGTTGTAGTTCTGTAGGAATAAAATGATTCGGTTGATGGGTAATGGCATTGAAATAAACCTATCACTTATTAAGAAACAATGGAATTCTTTATGAATTTGTAATTCTAAATTTCATTTTGTCTGAATTAAACTTTCCCAGGCTAAGGAAAGCGCCTTTTGTATCTATGGTCCACAGTGGAACTGATTTCTGGATTTAATAATTCTTTATTTTTCTTACTTCAGTTGAACATTTTTTTTTAAAAATAGCAACATGAAAATATTCCACTTACCCAAGGTAATATAAGACAACATTTAACCTCCAGAATCTCAAAAGGGTTTAATAACATCTGCAACCACATTACATCAATCCTTATTCTTCATCCACCCATGCCCCTCAACAGAAATCTCGTTTCAGATGAACTATTTGCTGACCTTTTACTAAAGGCAGTACAAAGCTTTGATTAGAAACTTCATCAAGCCAGCTGATCCATAAGCCTCACAAAATCAAAAGATATTGTAATAGTGTACATTTCATACAAGATGATTTAAGTATTTACTTTCAAGACGACAGTGTGAGTTTGGAAGCTGTAGCAGCGAAGTAAGGCAAGCCAAAAAAATGCAATGAAATATTCATGTTAAGTAATATAATATACATGGGTGGGTGAACTTGTACAACATACAACAGGATCACTGATATACGAGTTTGAATGTATGGCAATGCTGTGTAACGTCTTACTGAACATATGTTGTTAATTCAGTGCTCAGCAAAGAAATGATTCACATTTCAAAATACACTCCCCCATAAAATACAGTTCAACAGTGGTTTGCCATTTAAACATATACAGACCCTTCCCCCAGTAAAAAAATAAGAGTTTATGGTAATGTGTAGTTAGTACTTTCTGAGCCTTCAAATTAGATTTTCAAAACTAGTCATAAGCAAAAGTAAAGCCTGACCAGTTACATACTTCTCGGGCCATGCATAATTGTGGTATTTTCTGCAAGTACAGAATGTTCCCCTGCTTTACTCCCCACTCCTCTGAAATTACGAAAATTACTCCCCAGTTTTTTTTTCAATATGGAAACCATCAGGTAAATTACTTAAAAAGTTAGTGAGCAATTGCAGAGATTTGCCAAGCTCCTTCTCCCTAATAAGCAGAGAAGACAAACAGATGATGTGTTGGGCTGTTGAGGATTCAGTTTTCTGATTCGAGCCAAGTCAGCTGTTACACATCAACCATGCCTACATTTGGCACAGAAAAAGATGCCTGTCTCTCTGCAAATCACTTCCCAATTAATAGGAGGGGAAATTCCAAATCTCTCTCCACCTGACAGAAATTGGGTGGAATTGGAGGTGAAGGTGAGCAGCTTTCTAGTCTTTAGCCTCAAGACCCTTGTAGCACTGGGCAGGCAAGGTGGATATTTAAATGTACTGAGACACTGGTAATAATCTGAAAGGAAAATAAGCAACTTGTATTTACATAATGATTTTCACAACTTGGACATTCCAATGCAGTTTTCAGGCAATGAAGCACTCCTGAATTTTGAATGAGGTAATGCTTGCAGCAGAGCCAAACGGTGAAAAAAAAAGGTTTCCAAAGCTTTTGGGATAAGGTAGTTGCAAAGACAGACCACTTTCCAATAATCAAATAACGTGAGTCCAGATGAAGGGTCTCAATCTGACACATCAACTGGATATTTCCCACCACAGATGCTGCCTAATCCACTGAGTTCATAGCAAGATTAACCTGAAAACTTTAAGCATTCTTCCTGCATGAACAATGCAAGACGCAATTTCACTGGGGTGATTAGTGTACACCTGACATTACTTCTAGTGGAAAACTGAATTCCTGAACAAATTCAGATTAATGCTCCAACCATTTTAACAACCCCTGTAAAAACCACCAGGATGTGAAATTTTAAAAAATACCAGTCAGCATTTGTGAAAGAAAAGAAAGCAGAGTTAAACATTTTAGGTAGATGTAATTACATTGGGACTGAGAGTTTTCAAAGTTCAAAGTAAACTTATTATCAAAGTACATATGTGTATATGTCACCATATACAATCCTGAGATTCACTCTCATTTCCTTGCAGACATACTCAATAAATCTAATAACCATAATAGAATCAATGTAAGACCACACTAACAGGGCAGACAACCATTGTGCAAAAGGTAAGAGACTGTGCGAGTACCAAAGGAAAAAAAAATAGCTGAGCAATAAATATCGAGAACATGAGATGAAAAGTCCTTGAAAGTGAGTCCATAAGTTGTGGAAATAGTTCAGTGATGGAGCAAATGAAGTTATGTGAAGTCATCCCCTTTGGTTGAGGGGTAATAACTGTTCTTGAACCTGGTGGTGTGAGTTCTGAGGCTCCTGCACCTTCCTCCTGCTGGCAGCAGCGAGAAGACAGCATTACCTGAGTGGAGGAGGTCGCTGATGGTGGAAGACAGAGAAAGCAAGGGGAATGCTTACAAAAAAGTGGAAACAAGAATGATTGAATGCCATAAGTAGTGGCATGCAAACTGAGAATGCTCGGTGAAGACTTGTTCATCAATATAACACATATAAAATGCTGGAAGAACTCAGCAGATACAGCAGCATGTATAGAAGGGAATAAGGAGTCGGCATTTCAGGCTGAGATCCACCATCAGGACTCAACATGTTAATATTGTGATTGTTAATCGCTATGTTCTGATTAGCCTGGAGCAGAGATGAATTACTACTTCACCTGGAGGGAACGTTTGGGTCCCCAGATGAAGGAAAGGCTAAGAGTAAAAGGGTAGGTGATATATCTCCTGCAGCTGCTTGGAAAAGGACGTGAAGAAGGGGAGTAATTGTGGAGGTGGATATTATTTTAATAATATTTTTATGATATTCTTAATTTCAAATTTGGTGTAACACAAATGGTTAGCAAATGGTTAAATGCTTACACTGGCCATTTACTTCCTGGTCCTCGTGGAGGTGGAAATACAATTTATGGAGTAGTAGAAGATATGGTCTCCGCAGAATGTCGAGAATGGAGGAGAGGGGGAGAAGTGCCACCATGTTGAAGATGATCGAAATCACTTAACATCTAGTGAATGTCCAAGCCAGCTACCTTCATGTACCAATATTGACTAGTTCCTCACTTTAAGTACCAAGGTACTTTATCAAGTACCAAGTGCAGATAACTAAATGGCCAAAGTAAAAGGGAGATTTCGACATACAGAAAGGTTCAAGGAGGAAATTCCAGAACAGGGCTTAGCAGCTGAAGGCGTGACTGGCAGAAGCAGTGTGATAAAACAGCTGGAGATGGATGGTGAATAGAGGGGGAGTCAGGGATGGACTAGGCAGACATAAGAAGATGAGGGAATCAGTTGTATAGGATTCTGCCTGTCAATCCAGGCAAGGATGAAGTGTGTGTGTGTGTGTGTGTGTGTGTGTGTGTGTGTGTGTGTGTGTTTGTCTGTACATGTATGTGCAGAGGAACCTGTCCTTCAATCATCCTGAATTTTGCTTTTCCAAGACTATGTGATATCTGTCATGCAACGGCCAACCAATTGGTTGCGAAAAGGAATCACAAACAGCACAGAAATAGGGTACAGGTTATATAATGTGTCCATTTAGCTGTCCAGTTCAGTTTACTGATGGAAGTTTGACAATAAACAGAGCCTGACAGGACATGAGATCATTCCCGGTAATTTCCCCCTGAGAAACTCTTGAAACTCAATTATTTTGAAATAAGTATCTGAAGAACTTGTATCACCCTTAACACCAATTTGTACAGGTTTTGTTTGCACTGCCAACTTAAAGGGATCTGTGTCTTCTGGTAGAGTAGACGTAGCAGTGGAATGTCGATATTCACAACATGTTTTTGCCAACAGATATGCTTCAATGTGATCTGATGAATGAAACTCCTGTCAAGATCAAGCTTAGCAGAGACTAAATCAATAAAAAAAATATTTTTAGGAAGATCTAGTAACAGGAAACAAGAAGTTAAATCTATTCTGTCAAGCTGTAAATTCCCTAGTCCCTTCTCTAGACCTGATGAAGGCTGTCAGCCCGAAACATTGACTGTTTACTCTTTTTCATAGATGCTGCTTGGCCTGCTGAGTTCCTCCAGCATTTTGCATGTGTTGCTCTGGATTTCCAGCATCTGCAGATTTCCTTGTCTTGTGTAAATTTATAAGTAGCTGTCAGTAATTGATAACCAACAGTCGGTGTTGATGAACATACTGATTAAGATAAAATAAGTATAACTATTTTACTTTTTCTGTGCTGTCTGAAGAACCGCAAGTGTCTGAATTGTGTGGAGCTGGCATTATTATGAGGCAAACAAATGGGGGCAAGGATCAACCTGGCTGTGTGAAGAATGATTAATTGTCTTGACTTTGGCACACTACAAACCTCTGTGTAAACTATAACCCTAGAAAGGGAAACCATTGGATCTTCGTTTAGAAATGGAGCTCATAATAACGTTAAATATTTTGATAGATTGTAATTACCACACAAACTCTTCCTTGTCTTCCCACTAAAAATTATTCTTGCATTAGAATAAACATTAAGTTATTTGTTAAGGTATGAAAAATTCAAACCAATAACTTCTGGCCATACATAAACACTCAGTAGCAAATTTCTAGATTCATAGTTTGATATTCTGGGATTGACTGTGCATACAGCAGATCTCAACAATGTCTTACAGTAAACATGTTTATGTAATGAGATGATTTTATATCATATTCATGTCATAAAATAAAAAAATACAGCAATATTTTGTGGCAGCATGTTGATCATTGCTTCTGACTTCATTTAACAGCATGGTCAGAGCCAGCAAGGCTCAGAAATCAATTATGGCAGTGTTTATGTATTTTATGCCAAATCATAATGGCTTTATAAGATTACAAAATGCCATATTTTGTCAATTTCAGCACAGCTAAACTATCAACATCAAATCATAATTATTGGAAATATCACAAGCCTGCCACTCAGTTACTTTTAGAAAACTATTGTTAAACAGTATGATTCATACAATTAAAAAAAACAGAAAAATCTGGAAACACTCAGCAGCTCAAGCAGCATCTTTGGAAAGAGAAACAGTTAATGTTTCAGCTTTAGAGACCCTTCAGATCAAAGGTTCCCAACATAACCCTTGGTTAATGGTAGGGGCCATTGGCATGAAAAAGATTGTGAACCCCTGCTTTAGATGCTGCCTAAACTGATGAGTCTTTCTAGCATTTTATTTTATTTTATTTTATTTCAGATTTTCAGCACCTGCAGTTTTTCACATTATTGTGCACTTTACTCCAATAATTCTTGCTGAATTCTATCCAAAAGCTCAAAATCATCTTACCCTCTTTTAAAATCACTTAATTGGTTAAGAATGATAAAGTTTGGGATCGTAAGGCGATTAATAGGCTTTGTATTCACATGAAAAGTGCCACTGCCAAAAAGATTCAGTCATGATCTTAATGAATAACTAAGTTGAAAAAACAGACCAAAGGCCTGTCTAGCTTTCCTTCAGCTTTTGTGTTCTTTTCTGCAATAGAACTGTAAAACCAATGAGATTGGATAACCGAGTTTGTCAGAACTATGGACTTAGCAGCACAGCAGATTCGGCAACTGTGCTCGTGAATATGCATGTGCCAGCTAATTATTATTTCACTATGGTGGTATTTAACTTCCTTCTTTTTGTTGTAGTGCTTGTTGAGACTTGTGCAGCAAAAAAAAAGAAAGAACAAATCACAACGGCAAAAAAAAGCGAAAAACACAAATTTCAATGCACCAAATCACAAAGTCATCAAAAGAGTCCAGGTATATTCAGATCAGTATTAAGTATTGTGCTGTAGGTTTTCTATGTTTCTGTGCTTCAATTCAACTAATGGCTAACAGAGCCCATCGAGGTGCAGACTTGTGTTAAGCTAGGTGGCATTACCTCCAACCCATGCCTCCCACCAACACTTTTCTCAGTCTTACACATCACTGAAGTGGAGCTAGCCCTTAGGACCAATGAAAAACAGTTCACCATTTTACCTCCATATCAGCACCAAAATTACCCCAACCCCACTATCTCCATCGTCCAGCAGAAATAAAAAAACAGAAAATGATGGATTTGCAGGTCAGCTGCCATTGGTAGAGAGAGAAACGTGGTCCAAAAGAACTGGGAAAGAGAGAAAAGAAAGCAGTTTTCATTAGGCGAAACAGTGAAGGAGCAATGGGCAGAACATCTGATTGGGTGATTTCAAATGTGTTAATGGGGACAATTATAAGTGCATTAAGTGGCTTTGTTTGGGACAGCACACCAGACAGTATGAATGTGAGCGGAAAAAAAAATTATTTGTTTATTTATTTAGAGCTATAGCGCAGAGTGAGCGTTCCAGTTCTTTGTGCTACAACGCCACAACAACCACCGATTCAATCCTAGCCTGATCATGGGCCAATTTACAATGAACAATTAACCTACAAATCTGTACATCTTTATACTGTGGGAGGAAACCAGAGGACTCGGAGAAAACCAACACCTTCCACATGGAGAACGTACAGACTCCTTAGAAATGACATCAGAATCACGCGAACAGCATCATAACAGTTACAATGATGACAGGCGAGTTGAAATTTTGATACAGATGTGAAGAAAGTGAATCGCCTGAGATCTTGAAATGGAGTCCAGAAAGCTGCAAAACGCCCAGATGGAAAATGAGCTGTCATTCATCAGACTTGCGTGGTTGATCAAACTCGTGTTGGACCTTGTTGCGAGGAGTGCAGGAGGCCACAGACAAACAGGTCAAAGTGAGAGTAGGATGGGGAATTAAAGTGGCAGGACTCAAAGCCACTCCTGATGACTGAATGCGGGTGCTTTATAAAATGGTCACCTAGTCTGTGTTCTAAACACCGTGCACTACCCTAAATTGGAAGAAGTATAACTTCCCAATCAACTTGTGGCATTCTCTGGCTCTGACTACTCAAAAAGGAGCACTGTTGGGAATGGCACTTAGAACTTCAGGTCCTTCATCAGGCTGACATAGAATGAAGGAAGAAGTACGTCACCACCCCATCTACCTGCCAACTTCTTTTTCAAGCAATTCCCGCCACCCCTTGTGGTAGTCTCTGGGTCCCACACTCCCCTCATCAGCTCCCTCTAGTCCAGCAGTAAAGAAGGGTGGTACAGGAAGGTAGCATAGCAGTCAGCACCAGTGTCCCAGGTTCGATTCCTACCGTGGTCTGTAAGGAGATCGTATGTTCTCCCTGTGACCACATGGGGTTTCTCCAGGGGCTCCAGTTTCTGCCCACATTCCAAAAATGTACCAGCCAGCAGGTTAATTGGTCACATGTGTAATTGGCAGTGCAGGCCTGTTGGGCAGCATAGGCCTGTTACTATGCTGTATCTCTTAAAAAAAAGTGGGTGGGGGGGGGAATCTAGTTACACTCAATTGTGAGGGAACACCCAAGAAGGAGAAGTCAGTGAGTTTTGAAAGTAGGAAAATTCTGTGTAGATTTTAGAATCTCAGCTGTTTCTCCTGACAGACTAGCAGCAGGAATTTCCTCACAAGTTTCCTTTTCCCACACTGAAAGGAAGTATGAGCAGACGCAGCCAGGTCAGCTGTTGGTGAGCACGCATTTAGCCGGTTTCACAACAAATCCTCTCTGTGAATATACTCTGACAACATGAAGCACGCTCATGACACATCAGTTCTAAACTAAGAACTAGTTGCATGCTTAGCCCCCTGCTCTATTGGCTTTACACTTCTGACTGTGCGGCTCAGCAGAGCTCCAATGCTACACAGTATTTACGTTTGCTGATGACATCACTGTCGTAGGCCGAATCAAAGGTGGTGATGAGTCAGCATATAGGAGGGAGATTGAAAATCCGGCTGAGTGGTGCCACGACAACAACCTCTCATTCAGTGTCAGCAAAACGAAGGAACTGATTATTGACTTCAGGAAGAGGAAACCAGGGTTCCATGAGCCAGTCCTCATCAAGAAACAGAGGTGGAGAGGCTCAGCAACTTTAAATTCCCCAGTGTAATCATTTTAGTGGACCTGTCCCAGCACATAAGTGTAGTTATGAAGAAAGCAAATCAGTGCCTCTCCTTCTTGAGGAGTTTGCGAAGATTTGGCATGACATTTAAAACTTTGACAAACTTGTATAGATTTTGTTTTAGTGTGTCGCACCAGACAGTCAGCCATTCTTGTCTAGCGCGTGGTGTCAGGATTGGTCTCCTTTCGGATTAACTGGGTCACGATATGAACGTTCCTGACTCGACCCTTTTTTTTAAACGAGGCAGAGTGGCTAGGTCAATACTCAACCTAGCACGGATGGAAAGCGTGCTGGGGGGGGTGGCCCGACTTGGGTTCGAACTCGGGAGCCTTCGCTCCGGAGTCCGGCGCTGATGCCATTGTGCCACCAGCCAGCACTTAGATAGATGTGTGGTGGAGTGTATATTGTTGGCGGCATCATAGCCTGGTATGTAAACACCAATACGCTTGAATGGAAAATCCTACAAAAAATAGTGGATACAGCCTAGTCCATCACGGATAAAGCCCACCCCACCATTGAGTACATCTACATGTAACGCTCTCTATCACCAGGGACACCCCCCCCCCACCCCCACCATTCAGGTCATGTTCTCTTCTCACTGCTGCTACCAGGAAGAAGGTACTGGAGTCTCAGGACTCACACCACCAGGTTCAGGAACAGTTATTACCTCTCAGCCATCAGGTTCTTGAACCAGCGGAATAACTTCACTCAACTTCACTGGCCCCATCCCGCAACCAATGGACTCTCTTTCAAGGACTCTTCATCTCATGTTCTCAATATTTATTGTTTATTTATTTATTATTATTATTACTACTTTTTTTTCATATTTGCACAGTTTGTTGTCTTTTGCACACTGGTTGTCCACCCTGTCGGTGAGGTCTTCCATTGATTCTATTACGGTTATTGGGTTTACTGATTATGCTCACAAAGAAGTGGTGCATATAGTGACATATATGCAGTTTGATAAGAAATTTACTTTGTACTTTGAACTGAAATGACTAGGGATACAGTATATTAATGTCTTGTCAGACTTGGCTATAAACTCTCCTCCACAAGGTAGATTTTAAATCTCTGGTAATTAATTTTAATTGTAGCAAGATACTCCATCGTGAGGTAAGCCCGAACAAAAATCCTTCTATTGAAAAGTAGCAATAAGTACGAAACACAACAGAATACAAATAAAATGCCAGAGCGTGTACAGACATCTCTCCAAAGAACAATAACCTCCCTTGTGGCAGTCCTTGTGCAGGGATCACCATGTCCCAGAGAGCATTGATCAAACACAAGCTGCACATGCTGCTTTTATGACTTTCTGACGTGAAGCAACCTCCCAGGCGATTGTGAGAGGGTCAATGACCAGAAATCAAACTCGCAAGCATCATTATCTGTCTGCTGCTCTGCTGCTGACCTAGGCTCTGGAATATAAAAAGGGCAAGTCCCACAAAACAGACGTTCTGGAAATATTTATTCGTTGATGACGACTTTACACTGTAGAATCGTTCAGTGTATAGAGCCCAAGGCCACATACATTAATCAAGTTAATAGGTAACCATTCACTGGGCACTCATAGGTTAGAGGAGGATACAGATGAGACACTAGGATCTGGCATGCTGCTGGAGGATCTCAAGGGATCAATCAGCATCTGTGAGGGGAAAGGAATTGTGTACTTTTGGGTCAATACACTGCATTAGGATAGCAGGCTCAAAACATTAACAATTCCTTCCTCTCCCACCACCCCCACAGATTCTGCTCAACCTGTTGTTTTCTTTTTGCTACAGTACGATACAGTTGTACTGCTGCTGATGGCTCTCAGCTCCTTATGAATGCCGAGTTCTGAGCTGTTCGATTGGCTCTGACTTTATTCCATTTATTGCTACGATATTGCCAAGCAACACAGTGAAGACTATCCCTGGTGTTCAGAAAAAAAAAGTTTGCTCCACCAAGAACGGTTTGGCGTGAGCTCTTACTGATCTGATGTTATTGCGGACAGACACATCCCCAACAAGCGGATTGGTGAAGATGATATCAAGTAGGTTTATCCCACACTGGTTCACTTGGCACCTGCTGTAGACCCATTCTGCCAGCTCTGTCCTTCAGGACTTGACCAACTCATTCATTAGTGGGACTACCAAGCCTTTGGTGAAGGATATTGAAGTGATCTACCCAGAGTACTTTCTGTGTTCCTGGTATGGTAAAAGCTTTTTCCTAGCACTGCACTGAATCACTGATTGAAGAAAGATTGCAACCAGTAATCAGGTGGTTTACTTATTTTTGACCTAATACCATGAAAGTTCATAGTGTCTGCAGCAAATGTTTAGGATTCTGAGGGCTACACACTCTTGTCTATATGGCACCATGCTGCCACCACAGTGAGAAGATCAAACTCAAGGATTATAATGAGGGAATACAACATACTGTCTGTAAGAGATGATTATGTGAGCGTGACAACAGTATGTTTGCACGTTGACTAGTCTAAAGGTAACTCTGGGAGAGAAACGTCACCTCGTCTCAAAGCCTGAATGGTTTTGTAGCAAGCTTTAAATATCTATAATATTCACAGATATGTTTAAGAAATTGATATTAATTTAATATTTTTGAAATTTTGAGAAATATTGAAATTAAAGAAACACAATAAGGCATGAAGAAAAACGCAAACACGAGGAAATCTGCAGATGCTGGAATTTCAAGCAACACACACAAAAAATGCTGGTGAACGCAGCAGGCCAGGCAGCATCTATAGAACAGAGGTACAATTGACATTTCGGGCCGAGACCCTTCATCAGGACTAACTGAAAGCTTCTTTCATGCCTGAATGACCTGGAGTCAGGGCCTTCTGCTTTGGCTCTTGGTAGGGTCACCTGTGCCAAACAGGTCAAAGGGTAGAGGTCAGACTAAGAGTAGTCCACTGGTCCTCCAGGTTTGGGGGTTCATTTCAAGGCTAGCAACTCTGACTGGTCAAACAAAATTGTTACGGAAACAGCAATGAAGAATTCTTCTACATCTGAGTGGCTGAGAACAGACAGAGATGGAGGACCTTCATTGTTGCCCTAAGCATCACCAGGTGTAACAGGCAGTTAAAAAAAAAGGGTTTTAAAAGCCATCTGGATAAGTATGTGGATAGAAGTTTAGAAAGCTATGGAACAAATGCAGGCAGATGGGACCAGGTCTCACTTAGCATGGATGAGTTGGGCCAATAGCTTGATTCCATGCTGCAAGACTCTATAACTCTAGTTACCTGCCTGTGAATGCTGAAGTTGTCAGCAAACTGGCAATTCATAAGTTTAGGAAAATGCAATGCAAGATCGATCTTCATGTGGTACCATGTTAGCTTGTGATGGACCATAAGATATAGGAGCAGAATTAGGCCTTTTGGCTCATCGAGTCTGTTTCACCATTTCATCATGGCTGATCCATTTTTCCTCTCAGCCCCAATCACCTACCTTCCCCACGTATCCCATCATGCCCCGACCAATCAAGAGACTATCAACCTCAGCTTTAAATATACATTACTCTTGGCCTCCACAGCTGCCTGTGGCAATGAATTCCACAGATTCACTACTCACTGCTAAACAAATTCCTCCTCATCTCTATTCTAAAAATGACACCTCTCTATTCTGAGGCTGTGTCCTCTGGTCTTAGACTCTGCCACCACAGGAAACATCCTCTCCACATCCACTCTATCAAGGCCTTTCACCATTCAATAGATTTCAATAAGGTCATCCCTTATTCTGAATTCCAGTGAATACAGGCCCAGAGCCATCAAATTCTCTTCATATGACCAGCCATTCAATGGAGTAGGTATTCATTGCATTGGTGAGATAGTATTAAAAAAAAACTGACACTAACTGCAAGCCATGAAATTTATGACTCTTTAAAATAATTTTTCAAAGAAACGGGTGATGTTTTTACAACTGGTATTAATCTAAGGCCTCTTACTTTCATGCCAAAGTGTATTCCCAACAATGAGTCATGATAGATTTCTATTATTTGTCATAATCCTAATAGCCCTATAAGACTTGCTTTTATAAAGGGAAATGATTTTATCATTATTGAAGCCAAGTGAACGATAGCGGTAAATGTCTGCATAAAAAGGTCTTATTAATATTAAAATCTGAAATGAATGATGAAAATCCTAATCCATTGTAGTTGAATTGTTAACAGCTTTTCAGATATAGACTCATTAAATACAGTTTGCATGATATCTGGATTTACTGTTGAACAGGCAACAGGTTACCTATATCACATCTGACAGTGAAGACTCAGAGTTATTTAATTCTGAAGTAGACTCAGTTAACTATTTTCACTTTCCACTGGAACATCACTTTCCGTTTCTGCTTACTAGAGTTGGAAATTGTGTGCTGTTGACATCAAATGAAAATGGGATCTGGCTCGACTATGATATCTTTTGCAAAACAATGAACTGATGATAATAGTTGTCATAATTTATTTATGAAGTTGTTCTCTTTGATGAGAGAAGAAAATCTGTAGAAACCTGTAACATTGTCCTCCCCTTTCCCATTAAAGTCTGAATGTGTTGCAACTGCCTAAGATGCCTGGAATTTCTTGTTTGAAATACTAAAGTCACATTTCAGCCTTACCATTGCAGTCAAGCACTTTTAATCACAGGCGATTATGACAATGACCTGATCCTTTCCGATTTATTTGTAGATCTTCATCCGGCTGCTTATCTCTGCGCTTAGCCAGTTGTAGAATGAAAACAAAGAGTACTTTCTTCATTTCCCAAGTTCTCATTATTTTTGGTGCTCTTCCTCAGAATCTATCCTTAACACCCTCCAGGTAGTTCACAAGCTGTGCATTGCATTCTCGTCTGTATCACCACCAAGTTAACTTGTACTTCCCTCTGTAACATCACCAGACTGCTGAAATCTTCATTCATGCCTTTACGCCTCTAAACTTAATGAATCTACTGAAGTACTGACTTGTTTCCCTTGCTCCAACTTCAGAAAAAAAAAATGAGGCCATCAAATGCCTGCACTTGCATCAAGTCCTGTTCACCCTCCACTCATGCTTGCAAAGGCTCTTAGATGGTCAACAACTTAATTTTAAAATTCTAGTCCTCGAATCCCAATTGCTTCCAAGCGTTCTTACCTCGGAAATCTCCTGTACAATAATTGCCTGAGAGATCGTTGGCCTTCTCATTCCAGAACTAATCACTCTACTGATCGTACTTCCAGCTCCCAAGGGCAAAAGACCTCTCTGCCTTCCAACCTCCGTTAATACACAGCTTAAAAGCAGCTTCTGAAGAACAGTCTCAGCCTGAAACGTCAACTATCCGTTCATTTCCATAGATGCTGCCTGACCTGCTGAATTCCTCAGACACTTCGTGTGTGTTGATTTGCATATATTGCCGAAGTTTCCTGGCTGTATCTGGTAGCTCTGAAGCAGGGGTTCCTAACATGGGGTCCATGGATCTCACGCTTAATTGTATTCATCCATTGCGTAAAAAAAGGTTGGGAGACCCTGCCCTGAAGTAAGCTATCAATGTTCATCATTTTTCATTAAGCTAGTCCTGGGGAATGGTGAGTAATAGATGCTGGCACATCTCTCCCACTCTCCCCTGTCGCTGGCCTCAACAAAGCCCAATGGCATAACCTTCTCTTGCAGGCATTTCCAGCATTTACGTCTGGGAAATCAGCCACTCCCAATCCACACCAATCATATCCATTGTATGTTCAAAATCTCCAGTCATGTAGTGAGATTCCTGCCCTTGCAATTGGGATTGTTATTTAATGTTACATACCTTACTTAATGTTCCCTAAATAATTACTTAGTCTTTCAATGCATTTGCAATTTTTAGATATAATTCTATCTTAATTATCTGCAGCTGTGAACATCAGAGATATTTAAAAACTATTTTTAAAAATCTCCTGGCTTTGACAGAGGATGAAGCTCTGTTCCCAGCTTTGTTTCCTAACACAGGGTGATCTGGGGACGAGCCTCACCAGTAGGTCACTTAAGACCTGATGTCGCAAAGCCACACTGGGGGCATTTATCAACTGTCAAATATGTATCAGCCTGGGAAAATGTGGACATTTCAGTGAATACTAATGCCAAAAATTAATTGATTTGTTGTCAATTAACAATGCCTTTATCAAAATATACAGTTACCCAGTTTAAACTAAATACATATATATTTAAAAGGGAAACAGCAATATGATTTATATGCAATGTGTTTAATAACATGTCTAGTTGTCAGCTACATCTATATTTATATCTTATATATTGTAATTGAAGCACATTGTCAAAAAACTACTGAGATTAATAAAGAAGTGACTGAATACAGGAAAATTAATGAAAGAAATAATGTTAAAATGGAATAAACAAAATGAGACAAAGGAATGAACTTGATACAAATAAGTATTTTCTGTTACTATTAAGAAGCATCTTTAATTCAATTTATCAGAAAGTATACAAGAATTTAAATATGAATACATTAATACCAGAGTTAAAATCTATTTATGCAAAAAAAAAGTTAGGAACAAAGGAAGGTAATTCAACTCTCTCCAGTTGAAGTCCTTTTTCTGAATTTATGTTCAAGACAGATTAGTCTGGATCAGTGCCAAGTGCATATCCTTCTTCCCTAATCAGCAACATATCCACTTCCGTCTTGAAAGCTTCCACAGATTGTATGTTTTAGTAGCATATATTTCATAAGTCTACAAACCTACATGTGAAAAAGAAGTTGAATCTTAAGTCATGTCCTGCTCAAGACTTCCGAAGCCTATAATTATGACCCCTGCTTCTTTACTTCCTGTGAGGGACAAGTGCCCAGCGAGGGACTCACGCACAGGAGGCAATTGACCCTGAGAGCAATCCTGTCTTCCTCTGTTTAGACATAGTACTTAGCAATTTGTCCAAGATGCAGAACTGATGTCATTTGTTGAGTTTTATTTTCTAAAGCTAGCTATCTATCCTTAGAACAACTGGGAAGCATGAAACAGAAATGGAAAGAGCATGTAAAACTCTTCAATGTGAAGACTTCAACTCATAAATCAATTGTAACTCAAGAAAACTAGGTGTGAATCTAAGTTTATTACAAATATTTTTAAGTACCATAACACCAAAAAACTGCTGATACACTGGTTTCATTGTACTATAAATTTGTCTTGTGCAGATGCCAATGACCAGGAGATCATTGGGATTTGATAGATAATAAATACAGACAGTAGAAAATACTAAAAATACTTAGAAGAGTTAGAATAACAGAAAATTATGCACAGGGGGCACAGACATTAGATTAAGTGTCTTTACAGTTCCTTTTATAATCCAGGAGGTACATTAATGCATTTCCCCCCACATCCCCCTTAATTCCCTACCTCCTCTGACCTCTTCTGAGGAATGATGAATCAATCCATCATGAGAATTGGAGCCAACCTCCACCCCCACACTATGCAGTTGAATAGAATGAATCATCTTGCCCTGCAGTCTTACTCAATGCACTAACCACCTATGCTGGAACATATCTTACTGTGCCTTTATAAGATAGGCAGTTCCAACACAGGGTGGACTTTGAGATGTACTCATAGATCTCTTTTTGGATGATAGAAATATAAAAAGTTTTAAATTAGGTGTAACTAGTTTGGGTTCAGAAGAAGAGCCTGTCTTTATGAAAACAAACAACTAGAATCATTATTTTTCAAGTACATACAAAATTTAATTTTGTAGTAAAATCTCCATGACAATCTTTATCACACTAATACAATTTGAACGTAAAGTAAATTCCATTGGACTAGCTAACGTGATTTATCATCTTTTGAGCTAAAAGTGTTACATTTTTCCAAATGATAAAAAAAACAAGTTATATGTCATGTAAATAATACATTAATATTGGCAATTAACTGCCTAACTTTGGTAGTTTTACAGGGCCTAATCACTGCAAACAAGGGACTGGCAGAACTCCTAAAGATTGCAGTTTTTTTTCCCAGTGTATTTACACTTGGCCCTATTCAATGAATATCCACCAGGAATAACCATGGTCTATTCCTGGCTCAACACAATGATACAATCCCAGAGAAGCTATATCAGCAGTTCTGCTTTTTGAGTGTTTTAAGAGATTTGGTATATTACCAAACATTCTAGCAACAGTGTACTCCACACAAGTATTCTGACTGGTTGCATTACCACCTGGTATGGACGCTCCAATGCACAGGATTGCAGGCAGCCGCAGAGGGTTGGAGATAGAGCCAGCCCCATCATGGGCACAACCTTCCCTCCCCACTGACGACATCCTCAAGAGGCAGTGCCTCAAGAAGGAGGCAAGTATCACAAAGGGTCCTCAGCATCCTCTTCTCTTATTACCATCGGAGAGAACGGACAAGAGTTCGAAGCCCACACTCAATGACTTAAAAACCGCTTTTTCCCCTCTGCCATCAGACTTCTGAACAGTCTATGAACACTACCTCATTATTCCTTGTGTGTAACGATTTATTTTGTAATTTATAGTAATATTTGTCTCTTTGCTCTGTACTGCTGCTGCAAAACAACAAGTTTGACAACATATAAGTCAGTGATAATAAACCTAATTCTGATTCTGAAAAACACAATCTATAGGGTTTGCTTGTTCAAATGCCATGCAAAAATGCTGAAGAAACAGTAAGGGAACATCCGAATCCTTGGGTAATCAATGTTTCTTATAGCACATTTCCTAGGATGGCAAATACTCTCATTACTTGGATTAAATGAATATTTGTCATGCACAAATTTCGATAATAAGTGTAATCAGTCTATTCAAAACCAATGTATCACATCCAGACTCATTTCTATGCTTGTTCACACACAATATTCCCACCGCCGTCTGTAAGGAGTTTGTATGTTCTCCCTGGGGTGGCTTAGGTTTCCTCCAGGTGCTCCTGTTTCCTCCCACAGTCCAGAGACATTCTAGTGAGTAGGCTAATTGATCATTGTAAATTGTCCCGTGATTAGGATTTGATTAAGTCGGGGGTTGCCGGGCAACATGGCTCCATGCTGTATCTCAACAAATAAATAGATGTTTTTTTTCCAATGGAGTCCATAAGACAGGAGATGCAAGAGACTTCGTTTGGTGTGATCAGCAGATCAGGTATCAAGTTACTGATGTAGGGTGTTAACCTGTAACATTGACCACCCCTCTACCTCCACAGATGCTGCCCAACCAGCTGAGTTCTTACAGCAATAGTCTCAATAGATCCTGGCTCAGTTTCTACTGGGAAACAGGATAGTTATTGCACATTTCATGGTCAACTCCGGACACCGACTACCTTCTGACATATTTACTTACCTTCTGCAGCCCCACCTGAATAAGACTGTGCTGCCAGAGCTATCAAGCTCTTTGATCTACAGTGGGTGGGAGGAAGACAGTAAATGGAAGAGAGAAATACGATTGGTAACTGTTTCTATTCCTCAGAAACAAATACAGGTCGATGGGAGTAGGCAGTTTAAATGGTTTGGCAGAGACTAGACGGGTGAAAGGGCTTGTTTCTGTGCCCTACTTTTCTATGAGTCTAACTCTGAAATGAATGCATAATTAAATTTGATTTTAAAGACAAGAAAATTTATGGCAATATTCAACAGGTTAGGTAGCATCTGTGGAAAGAGGAAATTATGCTTCAGGTCAAAGAGTCTTCCACAGATGCTGACTGAGCAGCTGGGTATTTCCACCAGATTACTTGCTTTTGCAATTATTTTCTTTCAGACATCAAGCCACTGCGTTTTGTTGACAATTACTGAATATTTCTGACAGATATCATTGCATACAATAAGCATGTGGCAAAGTACATCAGATTAAAAAGATAATTAATTAGTCTCCTACTTTAATTTCCAAATTTTATTTAACACTCAGTGATTCTATTTATTCCATTTGCCATGACGAATAAAAACATTTTGCAAGACTTTTGTTCTCTTAAGGAAGCTCTCATCACACTTATGACATGCAGCCAATGAGCAGCAACAAAATGGATGCTGTCCCTGAAAATGGAGGCTTTAAAATATTTATAAAGCATTTGACGTATGATATTAATGTGTTTTAATTTAAATGTAGCCCTCTGCTACATTGAATTAGGCAATAATGAATGCAAGGTCAATGCTGTTGGTAGGATTCTGTGAGCATAAATTTAATTTAAGCACATGATAAATTACAGGCAGAGCAGGGTCAGTTTAATGAATGTTCTGTTCGGTAGGACAGCACTTCTGTGGTCACCAGCTGATTTGCTTAGTAACAAAGTTAGCTGTTTTAGCTTGTGCATTGGGGATTGAACTGACTGCCCCAGTCTGTGATGGACATTCCACTGACATGTTGCAATTGTAACCGTATCCAGTAAGGCTGATTCTTTCTTTAAACATTTTCTTGTTTATTTTGATAAGCAAGCAAAAGGATCAAGCCACAAGATACAAGCTTGACAACTGTGTTTTTTTCCCCTAAAAGGCAGATATTTTATGCAGCTCCCCCAAGTGTTTATTTTTGCAACTTACTCTCATCTCATGCAAAACAGCGATTTATTGTGAATTTAAGATAAAAAGCATGATTAGTGAATTGTAAAAAAATTAAGGAAAATATAATGCTTAAGTGCAATTACATGAGCTATATTGTGTCTCTTCATGAAGGGGCTGCATTAAGATTCATAGATGACCCAACGTGTTACAGAAAACCACCCTCCATGCGCTTTATTCACATCAGTTCGTTCTGGGTTTCCACACCTACTCAGTGTGCTGTGGAACATAGAACACGGTGGATGTAAGGGAAAGCCTAACTCCATCACTGATCTCCATGCTGACTTCAGAGTGAGTTCTTGATGACACCAAGCTGAAAGGCTGAATACTTTTTGATTCCAGTCCCTTGGCTTTATCCCAGCCAGGTCGAGTGCAACCTTTTCATTCAATAATGCCCACTGACCTTCATTAAGTGAGCATAAGTTTTTGTTTTTCTTTGGCAGCCAACAATCTGATTGAGGAACTTCGTCGGTCGAGCTGCATCTGGAATGGGAATGGAATGGTTGACATTTTGGGTCAAAGCCCTTCATCAGGACCAGGAGTGGAGAGGGAAAGTGGTCAGTGTAAAGAAGAGCGGAGGTATGGTGAGACTGGAACCCAACGTGACTTGTCGACTGGAGGGAGGGTGGTGAAAGGTGATTCGTAGGTTGTGGTAGGGTAGGGGAGGAGAGAGAGGATAGGGTTGGGGGTGTTGGCTGCAGCAACAAAGGAAGCAAAAAAAATAAGGAGCAAATAAAGGAAAGTGGGGGAAGGGGAGGGTGAAGGTTGGAGACAGCTGATGGATGTAAAAAGCAGTAAGACAAAAGACCACCATTGCTGGATTCTGATAGGAAAGGTAATGGGGATCATTAGGAGATAAGTAAATGTTAGGCACAAGCAGAACCATTTTCCTTCCATGTTTATATTTCTTCCTATATTTTGGTTAGCATACATAATTTCAATTATTCTACATAATTTCATCACGGCTTACTTTTCAAAAAATATATATTTTATTAAATTGCATGTCAACAGTCTTTAAATATCTCTGATCATCAAGAACAATTAGAGACAGTGGGAAAAAAAAGCATGAACTGTGAAAGGGCCATTTGGGTGCTCCAAGTTTCCAGCATCTGGGTCCTGGGGATCATTCACAGGCCACTCTGCCTCAGAGGATGCTGAAACAGTGGCGCCTCCAGGACTCTGGGAGCCATGCAGTCACAATAAAAAGTACACTTGTGTGGAGTACGTGGTTGAGAAATGGCCAACACAGACTGACAGACAAAGGGAGCAGAATCATTAGTACCTGTCAGCACAAAACCATTTCACAATAATAATTATCTTAAAAACTCAGCAGATAAGATTAATTATAGCAAAGTGGAAGCAGCTATTCAAGGCCCTGAGACAGATTTTTATCGTCTATATATCCAATGATTGCTAACTCCATCTCACCTGGAAGATGTGAGAACCAAGGTCCAATATTAAGGCTTCCTGAGTTCTCACTGTGTAGGCACTGTAAATATACCCTGCTCCTTTGTACTTCTAAGTAAACATTTCCAGATTATTTTGAAAACATAAATACATTATAGTGAAAAAAATATATAAATAAGCAATTTATGTTTTACCATCACCAAGATACCATCATAGTCAATTATGCAATTCAGTCAGAAAAAAATCTTATACAGTACTGTGAAAGAATCTTAGGCACATATGTATAGCTAGGGCGCCTAAGACTTTTGCACAGTACTGTAGTAATTTTATGTATTGCACTGTACTGCTGCCACAAATTTTATGACATCTGCAAGTATGACATACCTGATTCTGGTATGGGTCTCTATTGTCAACTGAGAATGGGAAGGGACAGGGAGAGGGGAATCATAGTTGAGAAAAGAGGAAGGGAGAGGGGAGGGAGCGGGAAGTACTAGAGACATTCTGTAATGATCAATAAACCAGATGTTCAGAATCAAATGACCTCGTCTGGTGTCTCAGGGCTGGATATGGCTGCACCTGCGCCACGCCCCACCCTTGGTACTTCTTTCCTGCCACCTGTCCCACACCCCTCCCTTGCTATTCCCAACATCCTTAGTTCCTGCCAGATTTACAAACACACTCTCTGCTTCATGTCATCAAATACAGCATTGTGCAAAAGTCTTAGGCTATAAATATGTGCCTAAGATCTTTGTACAGTACCGTAGCTCACAACCATCCTGAGGGAAAGAACTTTCATTATAATGAATCCTGCTGTAAAGTGTACATATTAATGGGTTAAATACTCTTTCATCAGGTCTGTAGAATTCCCTTCATCTTTTATAGCTTCACTGGAAGTCCTGTTTAAGAAGCAATATGGTATTTTGTCTGGTATACTGTACTATTAACAGGAAAATCTGAAAGCATAAAATGTAGAGTGATGTTGTGGCTTACTATAAGGTTGAATAAAGTTCACTACAGTTTGACATCTGCAGGTTTAGTTGGTGGTCCTCAGAAACAGATATTTTTGAATTATTATTCTAAACCACAGCTGTAAAAATAAAAATAATTAAATCTACAATTGAACAAATTTAGATCTCAATACAGATAGGTACAAGGCAAGCACGTGAGCCTCAGCAATTTAAATTCAAACTGAACAGCAATAAAAAAGTTGATGACACTATGTAATTGTTGGTACCTTTGAAAACAAGTATTTTTTCAAATTTGACAGTGGATAGAAAAGTAGCTGATTGCGTTTTGTCATTATTATGTTCACTGTGCTACTTTCAATGCAGTAGCAACAGAACACAGGTTATTAAACAATTTTTGATGAATTCTTCATCACTGTTCAGGATAACCGTACTAGCTACCAATGTAGCCTACAGCAACCAATCCTTTGTTTAATATGTATGAGTCTCATCAGAACAAAAGTCTGATCTTTTCCAGTCTTCATCTAACTGCTGTTATAATTTGTCCACGTCAAAAGGAAATGGAGAGTATCTTAAGAATGACAGCTGCTGGCATTGGCAAACTAATTTTGAAATAACTTATCAATTTCCACTTTGTATGCAACACGAAAATGTCTTTTTAGTGCAGTTATATAATGCAGTGGCTCTTTTTTTTCCAGTCTGCACACTACCAACTTTATAAATCTGATAATAGAGACAAAGTAAAAGCTGCAATAATAAATCGTAACATTTAATATGATGTTTTCAATCACACATTGCTGCTCTCACGGCAGGCATGCTTAATGAAATGTTACAGTTCAGATTTATTAAGGCAAGACAAAGTTACCACAGAGTACAAGCTCTTTCAAGCTGGAAGACTTTACTGATGACAAATAACAATGCTACATGTTTTAAGCGAAAAAAGTAAAAGGAATAGTGTCATTAAGATAGCTTGTCATAATATTTGTCACAAAGTTTGAACTTATATCTATGATGTCAATGAATGTTCAATATCACTTGGCACATTTCACTAACTCTTAGAATTTGTTGATTAATGCTTACTTAAGTTAAGAATAATTTGAATTTAAATAGAACTATTAGAGTTACAATATATTTACCAGAAGCTACACATCATTAAGCAGAACACAATCATTGCCTTAGGCATTACATATGTCATCAATTTGGAACATTACTGCTACTCACTTATTTCTTTCAAGTTCGATGATCAGCTGTTTGCCTTCAGCTTCAATTAGGAATTTGGTCCGCATTGGATAGTTCTAGGGTAAAAATACAAAATTCATATTGAAATGCTAATTAACGTACATAGTACACTAAAAATTCTTGTTCATATGTGTCTCGGATTACTTAGAGTAATGCTTGGTCTATTCACCATTTCATTGTGGTTTCCATCCAGCTATCGCTGAACTGTGATGAAAGCTGGCAATGCACATTATAATCAGAGCAGCCTAGCCAACAACAGTGCTTCTGTGACAGAAGAGGCCAGTTCACAATTCTGAGAATACCAGAACTCTTGAGTATAGTGAAGTGATTATATGGCATGGCAAACTTTTCTTCAGGGATAGAGAATGCCAGTTTAAAGTTTGCGCCACTTCATTGCTTACACTTGGAAGACGTGAACGTGAGTGACCATGGTTAAAAAAAACCACATGAATCAGGTTTATTTGTGTTCAACTTTCACAGCCCCTGCAGATCACATGGCCTCTTAGCAGTCATCTTGCAGTGCAAGGGTTAAATTACTTGAATTTATCCAGAATCTGCAATGAATAATAGTTATTCTGGTAATATATTTGAAAGCAAACTTAATTCATGAATTTCATAACCTGGAATAATACTTACCAACTTTTATCAGCATTGCATCCTCTCTCTCTCTCTCTCTCTCTCTCTCTCTCTCTCTCTCTCTCTCTCTATATATATATATATATATATATATACACACACACATTTACCAATATTGTCAGTATCAATATTACTTTTAGCCCCCAACAATTTTGAAAATTGCCTCATGCTATATAAACAATGTTTGCCTTTCAACAAATTATAACTTTCCATAAAGGTGAAATTCATCCACCTTAAAAGCTGATTTTATACGTGGGGAAGATGACGCTAATTGTCCTGAAGTCTTTTACGAAACAGAAGAACAGAACCTTGATATTTGATGGCTAACTCTTGCTTCACTTCTTTATCCCATGCAACCACATTACTGATATAATTATGGTCAAAGGCTTTTTGAACTTTACCTCCAAGCCAACCTTTGTTTCTTTCTTTGTAGAGTATTCCCTTTTTCTTTCTAACACCCGTCTTCGATCTGTCTTGCATTCTATTTGCCAATAACCCTTCCTTTGATTCTGTTCTTTTCTTTGTATCTTAAGCCTGTTATCTTAAACCTTTCAGAGTTTTAATAAATCCTGGTGTTAACTCCTCACCTGTGTCTCGATATGTTGCCTGACCTGTATATGGTTTTCTTGCTGCTGCCATCAGGTAGAAGATACAAGAGTCTCAGGACTCACACCACCCAGTTCTAGTACAGTTACTGCCCCACAACCATCAGGCTGTTGAACAAAACGGGATCACCACACTCACTAGCCCATCCATTGAGATGTTCCCACAATTAATGATCTCACTTTAAGGAGTCTTTATCTTTTTATCTCATGTTCTCATTATTTATTGCTTTTTTTCTATTTGCATTTGCACAGTCTGTTGTCTTCTGCAATCAGGCTGATCTTTCATTGATCCTGTTATAGCTACTATTCTATAGATTTGCTGAGTATGCCCGCAGGAGAATGAATCTCAGGGTGGTATATGGTGACATATATGTACGTGATAATAAAATTGACTCTGAATTTTGAACTTTGAACTTTTAAGTATTTTCACCACTTTGTTTCTTAGTGTTGTTCAACATATGTATCTATCTCTCCTATTTTGGTGCAGCTGTAAACGTAACAACCTTCCTCTTCCCAAATCCTTACAATAGTTAGATCGAATCTCATCGCCCAATGTTCTATCCACTCAATGGCCCTGTACCAATTAGTGACCCTATATCAAATGAAATGTATGTGGCTGAGTTTACTGTTTGACGTTCAAAAGAGCCAAAGTGTTTCTTCAGAGTCTATAAAGAAAAGTTCTGATGAAAATAATCTTATGTGAGAAGTTGGTTATAAAAATCAACACCTTGACTGGCCATATGTTAATCAGGAAGGTTTGAATATAATTATTGATCAATCAACCGTACATGAGCATGCATGCAGGGTTCATTAAGCATGTGGGAGTTTGTGCTGGTGAGAAACGAGCTAAGGTACTGATGCAGCTAAACCACGTTCAGAGAGATTTGCCTAGATGGTCTGGCTCCAACAGAAGAAAATAAGGCCAGAATGGGCCAAGCTTCCATGTAAATCCACACACTGACCTTATTACTTGTGGAACCAGAAAAATGTATTCATTTAACAGAAATTTATGATACTCGAATCAAACCATTTTAATTTACAAGCTTAGTTTGCACAGATTACTAAAACAGATGATTTTATACTTTTGCTGCTATCTCAAGAGTAAACTTCACAGTGACAAAATATGTTATTGTAGTTTGGATGAATTCTGGCATCCATGGCTATTACAATCTGCATGTTCTTCGAAATAAAAAGTACCCCCCAAATAAAAGCAAACTTCAGAAATGATAAAAGCAGAAGTGTGTTAGATTTTAATTCTCCCAGGTAGCTGTGTTCATTTTGCTGCTGTTCCACTGCCAAAGCTAAAACTTATCAGACATTAGCTGTCAGGAAAAACTACTAGAATCATTTCATTTTTGTCTACATATCATTATGTATTTTCCAAGATTAAATCAGAAACAAATTAATCTTGCAGGATTCCATTTCCTTATACACACATCTGAACAATGGAATAAAACTGATACATAATTCAAAAATAGTGGCCAAAAGCCCTGTGTACTGTGCCTTAATGACATTAACCTTAAACCCCTTTTAAATGACTTTTAAAGTGTTTTTCTGAAACATGGATAGGGTGTTTCCTGGAGATCAGAAAATCATGCATTAATGTGTCAATCTAAGAAAACATTTCTCGGTGAAAAAACTGTTGGAAAGCAAGAAGATATTAATATTTTTATCCTTTCTCCTCAATTTCCAATTTCCATTTTGCTATGACATAAAAACTATACATGTTATCTATAATTGGAATTTATGGAGTTGAGAGAGTCGTAAAAGTCATTTATGAATTTATTCCTTCTCACTAAGATGAGCAACTTTTAAAATTCTAACATTTTTGTTCCAAATTAACTACGCCCATCATACAATCAGCTATATCTTTCTCAGAACGAGGATGCTGATAGCTCTATTCAGTCTCTTTAAGTAGAGACTCATGGGTGTGGAGAAAGACACAGGCCTCCAGTAAAATTTCAGTTTTGGGAAGTAACTGAATAAAGTCGTTTAAATTCCTCAAGGCAGAAACATCAGACCTTGCAGGTGTACTCAACCATAATCCGGTTTTTATTGTATGTTTCTGACTAATGCTAAATGAATATTTAGTGATTTAAAATAGATATTGACCAAAAAAAAAATCCTGTCATTTTCAATTAGTGGCTGTCAGCATTATTTTCAAATGGGACTTAAAAACAATCTCATCCCTCCGAAGGAACAACACCTCATATTCCACCTGGACTGTCTCCAACCTGACAGAATGAACGTCGAATTCTAAGACTTTAGGTTACCTCCCTCACCCACACACTTGGACCCCACCCCCCCCAACCTTTCTCTGTTTCTTTTTCTCCTCCTAATCCACCTGGTCCCATCATCCTATCTCTTGCCCCTCCACCACCTTTTT
Source organism: Mobula hypostoma (assembly GCF_963921235.1). Classification (NCBI taxonomy): domain Eukaryota; kingdom Metazoa; phylum Chordata; class Chondrichthyes; order Myliobatiformes; family Myliobatidae; genus Mobula; species Mobula hypostoma. The sequence continues at coordinate 48,518,579 of NC_086115.1, read as the reverse complement.
CATCTGCCAAACCCATGCACTCCTCTCACTGGTTCCTCTCCCCACCTCCTTCTCTTTATTCCATACATCACCGTCCTTTCCCATCAAATTCCATTATCTTCAGACCTTTGTCACTTTCACCTAGTATCTTGTAGTTCCCCACTCCCCTCCTCCCTCATATGCCTATCACCTGGATTCACCTGCCCTTCCCTCCACTTGTTTATACTGGCTTTCTCACCTCTTTAAGTTCATTTGAAGGACCTCGACTCAAAATGTCAACCGCCCATTTGCCTCCATAGATGCTGCCTGACCTACCCAGTTTCTCTGGATTCCAGCATCTGCAGTTTCTTGTATCTCCATGTCACTATTCTTACCCATGGCCTTATAATCTATTGTAATTATTTTTAAAAATCTTAAATTTGCTTCTTCATCCTTTCCAACAGCCCTTTCAAGAAAATAACATTTCATTGAAAAGACCCTTTCCTTGTAGTTCCATTGGTTTTTTTTCAAATATTTTTAAATTGCCTCCATAGGTCACTCACTCTTCAGACACTGGAAATCATTTCTCCTTATCTTTTTCTATTAAACTATTCGAGATTTTCCAATTTTCCTTCAAATCTCCTTTTATCCTCCATGCCCTTTGAGAATAAAGTTCAAAGAAAATTCAAAGTATATTTATTATCAAAGTACACACTGTATATGTCATCATACACTACCCTGAGATTAAACTTTCTTTCAGGAAATCTCAGTAGAAGAAAGAAATGTGGTAGAATCAATGAAAAACTGCACACAAGCATAGACTGACAAACAACCAATGTGCAGAAGACAAACTATGCAAAATCAAAAAAAATAATAATACAATAATAAATAAGGCATTAAAATTAAAAATAATAACTTTAGTCATAGTGCCCTTGAAATTGAGTCCCTAGGTTCAGTTGTGATATCACTTCAGTTCAATTCCAGCTATTCCAGAAAACTAATTCTCCTCTGTTTAACGTTCTTTCAAATTGCTTCTATACATTCTTTCAAGTGCTCAATCCATTCCAATGGTGTAGTGTATTGCTTTAAAAACAACATCAATTCAGTGTTTTTCATATACTGGTGAAGCATACTTTAATTCTCTCAATGTTTTCTGCAGATGGCCTGCTCAGAAGGGATTAGTAGCTGTCATTTATTTGCTGGGAAGTAACCAATGCACAGGTAGCAAGATGACATTCTAGCTGAGTACAAGGGACTCTGAAAAGTCAACGAAGTGGCTCCATGACCAGTCAGCAACTGTTTGAAGATGAACACAATGCGCAAGTGAACTGTATCATCTCTTCCTATGAAGAGATTCCATCTTTCCAATGCTTTCTCTCATTGTTTCTCTAGCCAAAGAAATATAATGACTGCTATAAAAACTCAACCCCTGGCAACAGGATTCAACCAAACTCCACCCTGCCCTCCCTTGGAGTAGAAATATAACATCATGGCTAGAAGCAGATGTCAACCACACCCTTTCACCGTTGCAAGAAAAAAAACCCACTGGGATTAGAGATGAATCAAGGCAATCTGCCACTCCAGAGGTGCACACCAATTGCACAGCTGGAAGATGTAAATTTAGGAAAGCTTGAAATAAACACAAATATTTTATAACCCTATACAATAATGCAACATTTTAATATTATCACTGGTATGTTAAATAATGTGAGATCATTAATTTTCACATAGATGTGGAGATTAGTGTAGACACATGGGAGGCAGAGAATAGCATGTGCTGTCAGAAGGGATTAATTGGACTGGTCATGGGTAGGGAGGGTAGAGTCTGGTCATATGCTGTATTGTTCTAAACAACATATTGTGGGTCATACAAGACGGTGATAATAAATCTGATTCTGATTGAAATTGCTTATTTTCTCAACAATATTGTTAACCAGTATATCTAGCTTTTGGTTCAATAACTCAAAGTTCAAAGTAAATTTAACATCAAAGTGTAAGCAAACATATGCTAAATAAAACCAGCAGCTATCGGAAAACAAGAGAATGTTGGAGATGCATGGAAAGAGAAGCAGAGTTAAAGTTTTCAAGTGATGACCTTTGATCAGATTTTTGTAAAAGGTAGAAGTCGAAGAGTTGGCAGGCACAGAGAGAACAAAGGGAACATCAACAAGGGAGACTGAATGACAAAAAAATAGTGTTAGTGTCCAACGGGAACAGAGGAGAGCAAGAAGTGCTAGAACTTAAAGGCATCTGTTAGTCTTGTGAGACGATAGATCTGCACCTGGAAAGTCTTCACTCTCCAGGGCGCAGGCCTGGGCAAGGTTGTAAGGAAGACCAATAGTTGCCCATGCTGCAAGTCTCCCCTCTCCATGACACCAATGTTGTCCAAGGGAAGGGCATTATTACCCATACAGCTTGACACCAGTGTCATCGCAGAGCAATGTGTGATTAAGTGCCTTGCTCAAGGACACAACACTTTCCCTCGGCTGGGGCTCGAACTCACGACCTTCAGGTAGCTAGTCCAATACCTTAACCACTTGGCCACGTGCTCACACAGTACTAGGACTATGGGATACAAAGCACCACAGAAATCCGAAATAAACGGTATGGCTGGAAATACCCATCAGATTATGCAGCATCTACAGTGTGAAGAGGCAAAAACTGAGTTAGTATTACAGGTTAGTGACATTTCAACAGAACAGGCCAGTTCATACAAGTACTAGAACATCTAGTTATCTGATATGCGTGAATGTATTGTAAAGCCACAGTGGCTGGAGCATTCCTCATTGGAAAAATGAAATCCTGTCACTTCACCTTATATCTAGCTTTGTTGGAACCATGTAAGGGGGCAAAAACAGAGGGGCCAGATTGGAAGTGGGTGGCAACTGTGAACTTAGAGTCACCCAATCTGCATTTGGTTTCTCCATTTCAGGGGAAATCACATTAACAGCACCAAATGTCATCCACAAAATTCAAAGTACAAGTAAATTGCTGCTTTGCTTGGATGGAGAATTAGAATCCCTCAATGGTGGGAATATTAGAAAGAAAAAAGAAGATGTTGAATCTGCTGTGAGTGCATTGGAACATGCCATGCACACATAGCAGACCTGCAATTTTTTTGTCACTGATTCTATTGTGTTTTATTGTTCTACTGTGAATGCCTACAAGGAAATGAATCTCAAGGTTATATATAGACATACAGTGTACGTACTTCAATAATAAATTTACTTTAAACATTGAACTTTGAAGGGAAGTAGTGCAGATAGATGCCTTTTTAATAAAAATATATACTTTTATAACAGTTTCTTTACTCTTTTGGGGTAATGTTTTAACCCTGCTATCATTTTCTCACTATATTTCAACATATTTATGTTCAATCTATATTTTAATTAGATAGAATTAGATAGGACGATAAAATGTAACCAACACAGGACGAGAAGCATAATGTCTCACTGCATGAAGCTACTGTTGAAAATAATGTTCGGCAGAATGAAAGGTACAATCAGCGATGAAATTGGAGAATCACAGTTTGGTTTTCGTAAATGCTAAGGAACAAGGGAAGGAATATTTGTGATGAGAAGCATCATGGAGAGATGCATTGAGGCACAAAAGACCATCTACTTATGCTTTATTGACTATGAAAAGGCTTTTGATAAAGTAAGACACGAGAAAGTAATAGAGATGCTGAACAAGTACAATCTGGGATGGGAGAATGTGCAGATAATATTGAACTTGTATTGGAAACAGAAAGCGGCGGTCAGGGTAGAAAATGAGCTATCACCATGGGCATGTATTAAGTGAGGCGTAAGGCAAGGCTGTGTTGGATCGCCAGATTTGTTCAACCTCTACGGAGAATGTACTTTTTGGGAATGCGACCATCAGGAGACAGGTATTCCAATCAGAGGCCAGAAGGTGGGTAACATCAGGTGTGCGGATGACACCGCGTTGTTAGCTGACAGCGAATGCGAACTGCAAATTATGCTGAATAAAGTGAATGAGAAAAGCCTTGGCTATGGCCTTAAAATCAACTCTAAGAAAACAAGATCGATTGTGGTAAGTTAAACAAACACTAAAGACTCATTCATGACGGTATCGTTACAAGTGTATAGACAAGACATTGAACAGGTGCAAAAGTTTGAATATCTTGGCAGTTGTCTGACAGATGACGGGAGATGTGAAGTTGAGATCAGAAGGAGAATAGGTATGGCTAAGACCCAGTTCATGAAGCTAAAAGATCTGCGATGCAATCGGAAGGTAGACATCCAAAGTAGAATCCGCTTCCTTGAGTGTTACGTATGGTCAGTGCTGAGGTATGGAGCAGAAACATGGACCCTGAAGAAGGATGACATGAAACGAATTAACGCTTTTGAAATGTAGTGCTATTGATGAATGTTGAAGATCAGCTGGGTAGATTAAGTTTCACATGAGAGGGTTTTGTCCGAAGTTGATAGATCATGGATATTGCTGGAGAAGATTATGAAGTCAAAAGTTCCTTGTTATAGACACGTTACGCGGAGAGACAACATCTTGTCGGACTTGCTATATGGAAAGGTGGAGGGAGAGAAAGAAAAAGGGAAGGAAAGAACAATGTGCCTGGATAACATCAAGGATTGGACCAAGCTGGACAAGACTAGGGATGTTGTGGGCAGGTGTCGGGATAGAGCGGCGTGGAGGGAAATTGTCCGCCAACTGGAAATTCCAGAAGCGACCTAATGATGAAATTAGATAGAGTTGTCTAAGGGAGGAGAAATTTTATCTCTAATGTATTTTACACAACTACACATCCAAGGGTTAAACACTGGAATACGTTGGTCATTTATCTATGGTACTTTTTGCATAATGATAGATGCACGATGTTCGTCTGTTTTTTGCTGATGGATAGAACTGATAAGTTTTCGAACATGATCACATAGCAAACCATTTGTAGCATTGTACTGTTTGTCAATTCAAACTAACTTTTGCTGTCATAATTTTCTTAAATTGAAGTCATGATTTAGACACACAAAGCTTGTTTATTTCTTAATAATGTTTAGGGAATTACTGTATTTCTCTTTTGGTTGATCTACCATCAAAAGTACAGTTCTAAAGTCCTCAACTTTATCACAAAATTCTTACAATCTCCGCAGCAAATTGTTCAAATGGTTGTTTAGCAACATAATCAGACTAATCCAGTTTTATGTTAATTGCAATGCAAAACCTCCAAATTGCTTTCATGCACTAGACGTCATTACACAATGAACTACTACATGCTTCAAGATAAGTCTGGGTATATGCTGCAGATGTTACAGAAAGAGGCAGTCTTTGTGATGAAGAGATGGTTTTGTGATGAAGAAGAGATGGTTTTGGGAGGTAAACAAGCAGTCAGACTTCTGAGCTATTTGAATAACCTTGGGAAACAGGAGAGGCATAGAGTTAGTGATGAAGGCACAGAGTTTGTTTACACAGAGTAGGTTTAAACATAATAAATTCAGCAGGATTGTTCATTACCCAGCATGATGCTCAGATTTGCTGCCTGACTAGGCTTACTTTTTCCAAGTTCAAATTTGAATGCAAATTCTGGTTCATTGAACTACACACATATACAGTGAATTCCTGTTAACTGGTCCATCAGTTAACCGGGGCAGTGGCTTATTTGGAATAACTGTAAAAGAACAAAAGCTAATCGAGAAAACAGCCACCATTCCCTTCACTTACTTGGGACACTACGCCACTTAATTGCGGCCAGAAACTGTGGCCAGAACAGTTTCTAACTAGTGTCAATCACGTGCTCTTGCCTGGCTGTTAGACATTATACCGTGCTTAAAGCTAACAGTTTTTAAAACAGCATCAGTTGCATGTGTGTGTGTTCAGAAAGAAGTGATTTTTGTCACTGATAGTTGGTGAGAAATAAGCAGTAAGACAATTCAAAACCGTTTTGCTCACTGTGGTTTTGAACATTCAGGCATGGAGATGCCAGAACAGACGGGAGTGAAAATGAAATGATTTCACTGCTTCAGTAAGTTAGGACCTATGAAGAATTTGAAGGTATCAACAATCATCTTGAATGTTACAATGAAGATGAAGATTTGGGAGATGCAAACATCGAGAGCATTGTATGAAGACAGTCCATTATCTGTACTAGATGTCTGTGCTGATTTTGTTCATTTACATCAATCAAAAGAACACAGCAGCCTCCTCTTGATTAATTTCTCCATTGATATCTATTAGGAATAAATGCACAGTTTTAGAATAGTGGAGTAGTGTAATCTGACTTTTCCAAGTCCTTCTTATTAACTTAAAATATATGAATAGAGGAGCGGAGTTGACGACATTATTGAACGTATTCGATTTAAGATATTGGTCCAGCCTTGTTTTGTTCCATTTGCTTTTTTTAGTATTTAGTTTTATTTTTGGTTCTTTTTTCGGGGGTTTTCTTTGTTTTTTTTTAATTTTTATTTCTTTTTTCTCTATGATTAACTATATTAAGAGTTTGAAAGTCTATTACACCTGTATTATTTGAAATCTTTTTTGTACATGTTTATAACAATAAGATTATTCCAATCTCTCTGTATCAATATTGTTATTCTGTTTATAATTTTGGAAAATTAATAAAAGATTTAAAAAGAAAGAATAGTGGAGTCGTACAGGCAGTGTTCTAATTTGTTTTGTATTTCATTTAAATATATAATTTGTTACTCAGTTAAACAGCAGTTTGCCTTTATTAGACGTTTTTATTTCCATGAAACTTCAGCAAATTGGGCAAGCTGCTTAATTAGGCCAAAATGTACTGGTCCCGATGTGTCCCCATTAATCAGAATCCACAGTAGTTGCTCGTAGAAGAGCACTGCAAGTTCAACAGGTTATGTAACTGTCTGCATGCATAGACATCCACACTATTGGAACCAGAATAGGCCTTTCAAATATATAATCTTACTTCAGTATTCTGTTAGATCAGAGCTGATCTGAACTTCAAATGCTTTCATCCAGCTTGGTTCCTTCCCCTTATATCCTTGTGAGCTCTCTTGCTTAAAGAACTGTCACCCTGTTTTGAAATATTTTATGACTTAACCTCAACAATTTTTTGTAGTGAGAGTTCCAGATATTCATTAACATGAATGAAAAGCGTTGTCTAACATCATTGCTGGTGATGAGAGGAAGCTCCAGCTTTCAGGTCATTCTCCCTCTTTGTTCTGGATCTTTGACCAAAGACAATAATTTCTTCGCTATTATTCTATAAAACCCTTTAATCATTGTATTAGATTATCTGCTCCTCCAAGAGGACCACAACCTTGTTGTGGTTTAGAGGCTTGTGTGCCTCAATGACCCAGACAGCTATGCTGGTTGGAGACAGGGCCTTGTGCTTTGGCTTTTGGTAGGATCACGCATGCCAAAAGGTCAAAGAGTAGAAGCAGACTAAGAGTGTCCCAGCAGTCCTCCACATTCTGGGGTTCAGCTCAAGGTTAACAACCCTGACTGGTCAAACAAAATTGTTACGGAAAAAGCATTGAAGAATCCTTCTACATCTGAGTGTGACAGTATTCCTGAGTCTCCATCTGAGACTTAGATGGCTGAGAGTAGTGAAAATGGGCAGGAAGCTACAGGTTTGATGAAGGAAGCCCAAGAACAAAATTGGTTTCTGGAAGGAGAGACAGAGATGGAGAACCTTCATTGTTACCCTAAATATCAGCAGTGTAACTGGCAGTAAGTTTACCAGTTGAATATGGAATGCTCTCCATTCAAGTGAATATAGTTTTCCTGTGGTATGACACCAAGAACTGAGCATGATACTCCACATGGAATCTAACTACAGCTCGATACAGTTGTAACACTTTCCAGCCCTTTGAATTACAGTCCATTTGAGATAAAGGCTGACATTTCATTACCTTTTAAATTTATTTTTGTCCAGTAGAATAGCTTCAACAACTTCTCTATCTGATCCCTCCAGTGTTCCCAAATGTTTATCTATCTTTCTTAGGTGTCAATGGATGGCACATAATTTCCCACACCTGATCCTCACCTTCCAGGTTTCCCCACACCTGGTAAACCACCTTCCAGCTTCTCCCACACCCGATCCTCACCTTCCAGCTGCTCCCACACCCGATCCTCACCTTCCAGCTGCTCCCACACCCGTTCTTCATCTTCCAGCTTCTCCCACACCCGATCCTCACCTTCCAGCTTCTCCCACGCCCGATCTCCACCTTCCAGCTTCTCCCACGCCCGATCTCCACCTTCCAGCTTCTCCCACGCCCGATCCTCACCTTCCAGCTTCTCCCACACCCGATCCTCACCTTCCAGCTTCTCCCACGCCCGATCTCCACCTTCCAGTTTCTCCCACGCCCGATCCTCACCTTCCAGCTTCTCCCACGCCCGATCTCCATCATCCAGCTCCTCCCACGCCTGATCCTCACCTTCCAGCTCCTCCCACACCCGATCCTCACCTTCCAGCTCCTCCCACACCCGACCTCCACCTTCCAGCTTCTCCCACGCCCGACCTCCACCTTTCAGCTTCTCCCACGCCTGATCTCCACCTTTCAGCTCCTCCCACGCCCGATCTCCAGCTCCTCCCACGCCCGATCTGCACCTTCCAGCTCCTTCTACACCCGATCTTCACCTTCCAGCTTCTCCCATGCCCGATCTTCACCTTCCAGCTTCTCCCACGCCTGATCCTCACCTTCCAGCTCCTCCCACACCCGATCCTCACCTTCCAGCTCCTCCCACACCCGACCTCCACCTTCCAGCTTCTCCCACACCCGATCTCCACCTTCCAGCTCCTCCCACACCCGATCCTCACCTTCCAGCTTCTCCCACACCCGATCCTCACTTTCCAGCTTCTCCCACGCCCGATCTCCACCCTCCAGTTTCTCCCACGCCCAATCTCCACATTCCGGCTCCTCCCACGCCCAATCACCTTCCAGCTCCTCCCACGCCCGATCTCCACCTTCCGGCTCCTCCCACGCCTGATCTCCACCTTCCGGCTCCTCCCACGCCCGATCTCCACCTTCCGGCTCCTCCCACACCCGATCCTCACCTTCCAGCTCCTCCCACCCCCGATCCTCACCTTCCAGCTTCTCCTACACCCGATCCTCACCTTCCAGCTCCTCCCACGCCCGATCTCCACCCTCCAGTTTCTCCCACGCCCGATCTCCACATTCCGGCTCCTCCCACGCCCGATCTCCACCTTCCGGCTCCTCCCACACCCGATCCTCACCTTCCAGCTCCTCCCACCCCCGATCCTCACCTTCCAGCTCCTCCTACACCCGATCCTCACCTTCCAGCTGCTCCCACGCCCGATCTCCACCTTTCAGCTTCTCCCACGCCTGATCTCCACCTTTCAGCTCCTCCCACGCCCGATCTCCAGCTCCTCCCACACCCGATCCTCACCTTCCAGCTCCTCCCACCCCCGATCCTCACCTTCCAGCTCCTCCTACACCCGATCCTCACCTTCCAGCTGCTCCCACGCACGATCTCTACCTTCCAGCTTCTCCCACGCCTGATCGCCACCTTTCAGCTCCTCCCACGCCCGATCTCCAGCTCCTCCCATGCCTGATCTGCACCTTCCAGCTCCTCCCACACCCGATCTTCACCTTCCAGCTTCTCCCACACCCGATCCTCACCTTCCAGCTTCTCCCACGCCCGATCTCCACCTTCCAGTTTCTCCCACGCCCGATCCTCACCTTCCAGCTTCTCCCACGCCCGATCTCCATCATCCAGCTCCTCCCACGCCTGATCCTCACCTTCCAGCTCCTCCCACACCCGATCCTCACCTTCCAGCTCCTCCCACACCCGACCTCCACCTTCCAGCTTCTCCCACGCCCGATCCTCCACCTTTCAGCTTCTCCCACGCCTGATCTCCACCTTTCAGCTCCTCCCACGCCCGATCTCCAGCTCCTCCCACGCCCGATCTGCACCTTCCAGCTCCTTCTACACCCGATCTTCACCTTCCAGCTTCTCCCACGCCCAATCTGCACCTTCTAGCTCCTCCCACACCCGATCTTCACCTTCCAGCTTCTCCCACACCCGATCTTCACCTTCCAGCTTCTCCCACACCCGATCTTCACCTTCCAGCTTCTCCCACGCCCGATCTCCACCTTTCAGCTTCTCCCACGCCCGATCTTCACCTTCCAGCTTCTCCCACACCCGATCTGCACCTTCCAGCTCCTCCCACACCTGATCCTCACCTTCCAGCTCCTCCCACCCCCGATCCTCACCTTCCAGCTCCTCCTATACCCGATCCTCACCTTCCAGCTGCTCCCATGCCCGATCTCTACCTTCCAGCTTCTCCCATGCCTGATCTCCACCTTCCGGCTTCTCCCACGCCCGATCTCCAGCTCCTCCCACGCCCGATCTGCACCTTCTAGCTCCTCCCACACCCGATCTTCACCTTCCAGCTTCTCCCACACCCGATCTTCACCTTCCAGCTCCTCCCACACCCGATCTTCACCTTCCAGCTTCTCCCACACCCGATCCTCACCTTCCAGCTTCTCCCATGCCTGATCTCCACCTTCCGGCTTCTCCCACGCCCGATCTCCAGCTCCTCCCACGCCCGATCTCCAGCTCCTCCCACGCCCGATCTGCACCTTCTAGCTCCTCCCACACCCGATCTTCACCTTCCAGCTTCTCCCACACCCGATCTTCACCTTCCAGCTCCTCCCACACCCGATCTTCACCTTCCAGCTTCTCCCACACCCGATCCTCACCTTCCAGCTTCTCCCACACCCGAACTTCACCTTCCAGCTTCTCCCACACCCGATCTTCACCTTCCAGCTCCTCCCACACCCAATCCTCACCTTCCAGCTCCTCCCACACCCGATCTTCACCTTCCAATTCCTCCCACACCCGATCTCCACCCTCGAGCTTCTCCTGTATCCAAGCTCCACCTTCTAGCATTTATTGCTCACTTAGTCCAGCTCTGTGCCTTTGCTCCACTGTACAATATTAATTGCATCACTTGATAGAGTTCCACCAAAGTGGGAAATACAGCTCCCTATTTCTTCATCTAAGTCATCTACAACTTCGGTTGAAAGCTAGAACTCAGTACAGTTCCGAGGGGCACTCTCCATGTGCTGACTACCTACTTCAACAAAAAAAGTCAATGGTTCAAATTTCAATTGAATGTAATTCTGACTGTTAAAGGTAAAAGTTATCAAGACTTCTATACTTCAAATGTGTATTATATTGATTCCTTATGTGCCTTACTACTAGATAGAAAATGTTTATTAACCTCTAAACTGGATACAGTCTTGCTATGCAATAATCAGAATAGTTCTCCTTGAAAGGCAGTGAGACACTATTTCCTGAAAAATAACCAACAATTAATATAATGAATGGTAAACTTAAACTGCATAAAATCTGCTGAGGTTAGATTTGGCTTCATGTTCTCCCTTGTGAAAATTAGCACATTTCAGCAAAATAGACTGTGTCTGATATTGAACATTAATTTATCGACACTGAGATTTTGTCCAAAGGCAATGACTCATTTTGCCCAACTAAGCATTATTTAATATTTTGTAGATAAACAATCTAATCTTAAACGTCCAGCAAATTACTCTAAAAGATGTTAGAAAGATATCAAACGTACATGACAATGATTGTATCAACTTGATTCCACTATGAATAGTTATATATGAAGCATTAAGCATAGGTTGCTTTGTCATGTGAGAAACAGGAAAAATAAAGATGCCGACCTTTCCATGAAGGTTGCTGGATTGTTCCTGGTGATCTCCATCCAGGAGGTAAGGAACGACTTGCTCATATTGTTGCAGCTGCTTTAGATGGTCCTGTTGCCTAGGCGATGACAATTTACTGGACAAAATATTGCCTGTAAGTACATCATTATTATTAAAGATGAGGAAATAGACCATGCTCCCAAATGTACTATAATGTGGCAAACTTGTTCAGATACATTTATGTGTCATAAGGGAAAAATATAAGGCATACTTTGCAGCAGTAGCTACAGAATATTAAGTGCTGCTACAACAAAGATTTGGCAAGCAAAAAAAACAGCATCTTGGCTTTCTCCATTCCATCCCTGAATAAAATTAAACCCGGTTCAACAGGATGATGCTTAGGATAAGGGGAACTGTCCAGTGTGACTAAACGGACTAGGCAGCTTTGCCCCAGAGCTTAGAAGAGAAATGGTATCATTGAAACACAGAGATCTGTAACAGGGATTAGCAGGGATAATGTTTCCCCTGACAGATTGTCTAGAACTAGGAGTCCCCAGCCCCAGAAATAAAGGTCAGTACTACAGAAGTGAGACAAGGAACTACCTATTCACTTCGGCTTTGAACTGTAGAATTAGCAGCCCCTGAAAGCTGCAGAGGTTCAGTCACTTAAAAACAGAGACTGATTAAAGTTTGGAGAGTGGGGAATAGGGGGATATTGGGTCAGTCTAGGTAAGTGATGCTGTGGTAAAAGATCAGCCATTATTTTACTGAATCGCACAGCAAATGCAAGGGTCTGAAAAGTCTTCTCCTGCTTCAGAATTATGTTCTGTTCTTGAACACTCTAGCTCAGGGCATTGAGCAACTATAAATGCAATTCTCTTTCTAGTTGCTTTAAGCTATATTGCAAATGATTTTTTCATATGATTAATAGATGTCTTTATTTATTCATTTTGATTATGCTGGTGTTCATTGCTATACCCCAATTAGCCTTTAGAAGGTGGCAGTGATATATCTACTTGGACCAGCAGTGATCTATACACCTGGACCATGCAATCTTCCTGGTAAACCTTCTCCCAGAGTCCAGGCTTTAGGACAACAACTTATTTCCAAATCAGGGTGGCGTGCCACTTGGAAGGGAGACTGTAGTTGGAGTTGTTCTAGTGCCCTTGAAACCTTAGTGGCAGATGTCAAGGTTTGGAAGGTGCTGAACTTGCACAGACAAGTCACTGGGTTGGAAAAAATCATTGTGGACATTACCCACCCAGCAAACTGGCTTTCCTGAAAGCTCCCTTCTGAAAAGTACTATAGGCCTATTAAAACAAAAGCTTTGCACGTTCTTAAAAGTTTCTTCCCCCAGGCAGTTAATCTGATCAAACATTCTAGTTAGCCTCCCCATCCCCTCTATTACCACAATCACTGCACGGTGCTGTAAACACTTTAAACCACCTTTTATAAAGCTGTATACATTATAAACACATACTGGTATTTATGTATATTTTATTCCATATCTGTACTTCTAACAATATGCTTATGTAATTCTTTACTCTGTATAAGCACTGAATGTTGTTTATTTTTGCATGTAGCATCAACCCACCACAGCACTTTCCTAATACACGTAAATATACATGGGAAATAATGCTGATTCTTGATTTCATTTTGTAATGGAACACACTTCATTGTCACAGGGAATGAATGTTTAGAGTGTGGGTGTGGTACCAGTGGGCGCTTTGTCCTGGATAGTGTCAAATATTGTCGAGGGGATACGATATTGTATCTTACTCCAGGCATTATGTTGTAAATGGAGAAAAGGCACTGGAGTTTCAAGAGAAACACCAATGACCACAAGATTCCCAGCCTCCAACCTGTTTTTCATGCTTTGATACTTATGTGGCTGATCTGATTGATTCCTGGTCAAGTATTGTTGGTGGGGAACTCGGATGTGGTAATACCACTGGATAGCAAGGATAGGTGGTGATTGGACCCTCTTGTTGGAAATGGTCAATGCCTGACACCTCTGTGGTGTCAATGTAATTTCCCACATGATTGTTGTCTAAATCCTGCTGCAGGCTGGCAACCATCGCTTCATTTATCAAGGAGTTGTGAATGGAACTGAACATTGTGCAATCATCTGCCAACATTCCCATTTTCCACCTTACAATGGAAGGAAGGTCATGAATGCTGCAGCTAAAGATACTTGGGTGTGAGGTACTCCCCTGATTCTTGGGCTGGGATGATTGACCTACAATCACAAACATCTTCCTTTGCACAAGGTATGAATCCAACCTGTGGGGTACTTTCCTCTGATTCACATTTACTTCAGTTTTACAGAAGCCCTTTGTTGTTTCGACAACACTACCATCAGGCTCTTGAACAAACCTGAAAAATTCCTAACACTATCTTGGACTGTATTTCTTTTCTTCTCTCTCAATTTGCACAAACATCATTATGTTTATTTTAGTTCATTTGTTGAGTACGTTATGTTAATTTAAGTATACATTAATTTATGTACCCATGTTTGTAATATTTTGTGCTGCTCCAAAAAGCTAACTTTCATGGCATTTATACCCCGAGTACATCTACCTTTAAGAACAAAACTTAAACTTGAAACTTGAGCATGTATAACTGATCAAATGCTGCCTTAACATGAAATTCTGTCACTCTCACCTCAATTTGCAATGGACAAAAGCCATAAATTCTGGACCAAGTGGCTTCATTACTTGTTACATCCGAAGTGAAATACTCTACCAATTAATTATAGGAGATGATTTTTAAAAACTACTGCAGATGATGAAAATCTAAAATAAAAACAAAATGTTAGAAATACTCAGCAGGCGAGGCTGCATCTGTGGGAAGAAAAACAGAGTTGAGATCAGAGACCCTTCAGAATTGACAATGAGTCCTCAAACTAAAACTATTTCACTTCCTTCAGATTTTCTGAGTATTTCCAGCACTTTTGTTTTTACGTACAGGAGATGGTTTGCAATGTAGAGAGGCGCCATACAGAAATTCTGCAAAGTGGCACAGAATGAGGCAGAGTATGAAGGGAGGATTATCATTCTCCAGCACTTTTACCTGCATCATTGTGGGACACCTTTTAGTTTCAAGTTTATTTATCATTCAACCACAGATGAATATAGCGAAATGAAATAGCTTTCCTCCAGGGCCAAAATGCAAAAGATGTTACCAACAGCTCACAGCACACTGCACATAGCACACATGGTTATGATTTCAGAAAAACATAGTCACAAAGAGAAAAATAATAATAACATAGCCCAAGTCCCTGACATGACCTGGTCCAGCTTGTACGTCCACCAATCAAACACCGGAAGGCAGCACTGACAGGAAAGGCCAGTCCCCGTGCCCCTCCCCCAAACCAGTATGAAATCCAGCAGCATACTGCAGACACCCCACCCTGCAAAAACCCATTTCAGGGAGGTAGCACCATCAATTTGCGGGAGACTCTCGGGAGAGGTGGGATGTCTGCAATAGAGTATCTCCTTAGCAGCCAGACAGCTAGTTTAAATAACGTTAGCTATGCCGATGAACGAATGACACCTGTTAAACTCACCTCAACATGTCTTTTACAGTCTTAACCCACCATGGGCAATAGAAAAGTCACTGTTGCAGACAGTGCAGTGAGCAACACTGTCATTATTTTTGATCCCTATTAATCAGAGGTACACTTTAGTGTAGTCTGGGGTGACGTACGTTTTATACTTTCTTTTTTTTTGGAACACTCTGTCATGGCGCGTGCTCGCGTGCTCTCTCTCTCTCTCTCTCTCTCTCTGTCATGGTCGCTCGTGCTCTCGCTTGCTTGCTCTCTCACTCTCTTGCTCTCTCGCTTGCTTTCTCTCTCGCGCTCTCGCTTGCTTGCTCTCGCGCTCTCTCTCTCGCTCGCTCTCTCGCTTGCTTTCTCTCGCTCGCTCGCTCTCAAAAAAATTGATTTCCGTGATATTGTATATCATTTGCAGGCATCAGGGAGCCACTATTCATATGCGGGAGACTCCCGGAACTTCCGGGAGAGGTGGGATATCTGCATACTGCCAGCTTCAGCATCTCCCTCACCAGCACCCACAATAGGTGACTCCAAATCTTGAGGGCCTTGTCCACACAAAAACCGAGGCAACACAGCTCCTCAACCATCGTCTCACCAATAAACCAGAGATCTGGACTTGCAGTATTACCACTGTCATGAGAAAGCCTACAGCACTTGGTATCCCAGTTAGCCTCCTATCCAAGTACTAACCAGGCCTGAGCCTGCTTAGCCTCCGAAATTGGGCAAGATTGGGCATTTTCAGGTTAGTTTGGCTGTAGATATTGGCCCCATTACTGAGGAAGAAGATCGTGTACTCAATCTAAGTCCAGAAACATAATCCATCATATTTATGTTGAATGCCCTGAAACCACCTTTTGCTTGACATATTTAATTAATTATGTGAAGTTCATACCATAGAAAAAAGTCTGGGATAAAAAGCTTAGAAATGCTTTCAAAGGGAAAGAATGCTTTTAAAGGGAAATTAAAGCATATGAGCAAAAACAGATACCCATAAAGGCAAAAAAGATGAGGTACCTGAAATGGAAAGAGACTCACGTGGACTATAAACGACAAAATACATCTGAAAGGCATGTTTTTTGTCCAAGTGAAAAAAAACTATGGAACTTTTTGAAAGGGTTAGCTGGTCTTTCATTTTACTGCCCTTCCTGGGTCTTGTTGCAAACCATTAACTGCTGGGTTTCCTATTTTGTATTTGTGTCAAAACTTCAAAAATAATTAATTGACTGGAAAAAGCTAAGGGACAATTTGAGTCAGGAAATGTGTTACCCAAGTACAAGTTATTTTGTTTCCTTATGTTTTGGTATTACATTGGGAACAGATAATCTGTCCAACTAGCAGAAGACATACAATTTAGGAAGGCCCATAAATCAGAAAAAGGAAAATACAGCATTCAAAATCATAGTGGCTAACATTTTACAGATAGTTTGACATAATAATTAATATTAGTCATGAGTTAGTTAGTGGCATTCTCCCCTTGAGGTCAAATATTTGTGTATCCAGGTCCTACTCCAGAAGTTTGAGTACCAAAGTAATACTGTGGGAGTACAGCAACTGTTTAATTTTTCCAATGCATTACTTAGCTGAGACCTTGACTGATTATCTCTTAGGTGATAACAAAGGTTCACAAGGTAAGCAGAGAAATCCTCCTGGTGTTTTGGTCAACACATTATTTAATCAATATCAATAAATTGGCTTTGGACTAATTTAGATAGGACCTAAGATGGCTGTGGTGATGCAACATGCAATAAATTCACACCAGTTGCTTCCAAAGTCCATTTGCATGATTTCAACACAAAGTCGCCATTGTCCATTGGAGATCCATTAGCAACCATAACTACTCCAACTTATATATCATTCTTAATGCAGCAAAGGAGCTCAAGGTCATGAGAACTTGGGATGCTCAGTAGGCCAGAACCAGAGATGGTGAGGATGAGAAACAGCTTCTTCTCCCAGGCCATTAGGCTTCTGAACTCCCAGCCGCGTCGTATTCGAAGTGTCACTAATTAATCTGTTTCGTACCTTACAATGTTTAATTTTAATGCACTTTAGTTTGTTCTTTTATCCTTACCTTCATATCATGTGTTAATGCTGTACGCCCTGGTTCGAAGAAACGTAGTCTTGTTTCTATATACATTACTTGGTTATATACGTCATATAAATGTATGTAGTTAAATGGCAGTAAACCTCACTTGACTTGACTTGACAAGATTAATACTGAGGAACTGCTTAATTGTGAACCAAACCAGCATGGGTGTGATAAATGAATATGACATTGTTAGAGCTAAGATAGAGATAGAGAATTTAGAATGAAGTCAAATTTACAAAGAATAGATTAAGGTAGGTGAAAGTATTGGAATCAAAGTGGTCATGAGTAGATAATGGCTGTGAAATTCCTCTCTGTTTTTCCTAGGATGTTATTGAATATGGATTGGTTACAATAAGGCATCCAAAGCATACCAGGACATTTTTGGTCCTGTGTAATGTTCCTCTGCAGCACTTGTGCCATGCAAGATACCCATTTCTCTCATCCTAATGGTCAGTTATTCACACTTTGTGTCCCACCTCATGCAGATCTAATCAAAGTCAATCTCTAAATTGCAGATTTTGTACCAAAGTTTAATCAGCTTGCAGTTTCTATCAGAAAGAGGTGTGGTATAGGGATAGGATTAAAGTCAAGGAAGTAGAGGAGTAACTAATTAATGCATACAGATTGTTTAGAGGTACAACTAAAATGTGAGACGGATGATTATCAACTTTTATTGATTCAGGACCAACACAGATCTTAGTATTAGTCACTAAGATAATTGCAGGCTATCTCTATTCACTTATCAGTTAGATGCTACTGCCAACAACTGGATGCCATCTTTACCTGTAGGTGAGTGTTAGACGACACCATGCAATGCCTGAGGGTGACACGGTTTTTGGTTGAATATTTGGAGGCATGAATGCAGTCTACGAATGTGAATTATACTTTTAGTCCTAATCGTTTGAAATATTGTTGTCAGATGTCTGATGAGATGATGGGTTGGCCATAAGATATTGAGTAACCTTAAGGAACAGGATATCTGAAATAAAAACAGAAAATGCTGAAAACATTCAGCTGATCCAGCAGTACCCCTAGCAAGGTAGCTAATGTTTCATGATGACTCTTCATTAATAGCTTCTGTTTTGATTTTTCCTTATGTTAGATGATTTCAAGTTAGTCCAAATCCTTTTAAACATTGTAAAGCTGAATTAGGTGGTGGCGTGGAGATGTCTCTACCAAAGGAGGTGCAAGACACTCCTTCCTTCCACTAGCCTGCAGGTCACCCTTGGGCAAGGTGTAACACCTGCTTAGTCCCCCGACCAGGGTCACTTGAAGCCGTGGAAGCAGGCAGTGGATGGTCGTATGAGCAGCTGGTGCGTATCACAAGTCCTGGTTATGTCACCTCTGGGGCTAAGTGAACAATCTCTGAAGCATACTGATAATGGCTGCGGTCACCCATCTTGTAAAGACACCACCCAGAAAAAGGCAATGGCAAACCACTTCTGTAGAAAAATTTGCCAACAACAATCATGGTCATGGGGACCATGATCACCCATGACATACGACACAGCACAACATGGTGATGATGAAAGCTGAATGCACTGCATTTATCTCTACAATCAAATTACCAACACCAGTTCATGGAATGAAAGAAAGAAGCTGCATTTAGATAGCACCTTTTTCAACATTTCCGCTCTGACAGCTCTAATGAGATTGAATAGCTATAAGTTAATACCATTATCAAGAAGCAATTAGCTTACGTTGAAAATCTGAGTCAGAAGGAATTGATAGCAGTTGATTTAGAAATTTGCAAGCATTATACTGAGGATATTTAAGTACTGTCGTAAAATCCCTCCCATGCTGTATCTAAATTAGAAAAATTACCAAGTTTACATCATGTGGGAGTGCAATATGTTTTATTTCCCATTCCCCATAAATTTTACTAGTTTGAATGTAAAAATAAAATAAAAAGTTTGATCTGATAATCAGATTACCAATTTCTAGTTTGGCAGAGTGGTGCGACCTGTAAGTAGTGTGCAGGGTCACTCTCGACCCAGGGTCACCACCTACATTACCTGCATGCCTGCATTTTCTTTATCCGGATGTGAACATACTGCTGAGCTCACCAACACCCCCACCACCATAATTCCTCCCCCATCCCCCATGGGCATCAGCAATGCACAGTAAGCTTTAAGCGATAAGATCTAGCACCACTTCGATGCCCTGACTACCTGTGACACTTACCTGAGAGATATTTTTTTTTAATATTCAGATTTTAAATAATCTTACAAAAATGTTTAAATCATTTTGAAAGCTAAACCATAAAGTTAATTAAAAGTGCATTAAAAACAATAAACTATTTAAAACATTACAATAAAATAATTTACCTTTAAGTCACATGGTTAACAAACCCAGTCAATTGAATGGAGCCATGCCTGATATGCTAGCTCTCCACAGGGCAATGCTGAGGGCCTTATGCAAAGACCTTCCCTTCAGTAAGTTATTACTCTGCTAATGGTGAAAGAAGCTTTCCAAAAAAATGAAGACTGTATTAACAGACAGAAAGATGAGCACGTGCACTAAAAACGGAATACTACAGTGCTACATTTATTCTATCCTGACTTATGGTAGTGAATGCTGGACCATTTCTCCAGCAATGGAAAAGAGACTAGAAGCAGCTGAATTCTGGTTCTACAGGAGAATGTTAAAAATATCCTGGACCACACACACATCAAATGAAGAAGTTCTCAGAAGAGCCCAAGCAGTTCGATCACTCATACCAACAACAAGAGAAAGACAACTCAGATTCCTAGGACACATCATGTGGAAAGATGAACTAGAAAAACTCACACTCTCTGGAAAGATTGAGGGGAGTAAACCTAGAGGAAGACCTCGGCTTATGTACATCAAAAGCATAGCCAGGTGGCTACACATCGAGGAAATGGAAGTCATCCAAAACACAAAGGATAGATCTATATGGAAAACCATGGTCACCAAAGTCCACATCAGATATGGTACCTAGACAGACAAAATGTACTCAACAAAACAGTCAGCATGTGATCTTCAGAGTGTTTCAGAACTCCTTGCTATCAGTCAGCAAGTTTCAGTCCAATGTGACTGTGTACACATGAAGAAATTTGAGAATCTCTTCTGAGTATGTCTAATTTAATCAGATAGGATTTGTAAATAAGCGTTTTGTCCTTATTTTACACCACATGATGGCCACCTTCTTGACAGCTATCAGCTACTGCACTTAAAAGGAATGAAATTTAAATATTTGATTATTTATTGATTGAGATACAGCGCAGAATAGGCCCCTCCGGCCCTTCGAGCCACACTGCCCGACTCTCCCCCAGCTTAATCCCAGCTTCATCACGGGACAATTTACAATGACTAACTAACCTACCAACTGGTATGTCTTTAAACTGTGAGAGGAAACAGAAGAAGCCCCAGGAAACCCCAGGAAATGGACTCGCAGAGAGAGCATACAAATTCCTTACAGGCAGCGGCAGGAATCGAACCCTTGTCGCTGGTACTGTAAAGCGTTCTGCTAACCACTATGCTACTGTGCCACCCCAGTGTTTAAGCTTTAGTCATTGTCTGATGCTCAATTCACATCACTTCATCAGTATTTATTTAAAACAAATAAAAACAAGTTACCCTTAAAGCAATTTCAATACTTTTGCACATTATTGTCAGATATTATTTAATCAGAACAAAAATTACAGGCTACTTATCTTTATCAAGCAAAGCAATTTATAATAAAACAGTAAAGGAATTAGACATTACCTAATCTACTGAGATAAATAAAATAACTGTTCACTTGACATTTTAATTGCTACAATTGATATTCCAAAAATAGGAAAGGACCTTTTCAAACCATTGTTACACATTAAGTGTTTAAACAACTCCTAATGGGTTGACCAAGTAGAACTACACAAAGTTATAGTCTGATCTCAATTTAGAATAGATTAAATGGATCTATATGATGATCAATAATGCCCCAAAATTTAATTTCCTCTTTGCTGGAATACGAACCAAACGCATTGAAATTAACAATACAAGAAAGCTGCTTACTGATGAGAATAAAGTTATTACTTGCTTTCTACAGAAAGTATGACACTTCAATATCATTACACCACAAAGTTGAAAATGAATAGTTAATTAGTTATGCTACAGTTATTAACTGCCATCTTTCAAACAACCATCTCATACCATTGACTCTTATTCAATTACTTTATAATACAATGAAGAATAATATTGCAATCACCCTTCCTATAAATATATATTTCATTCCTTGCCTTTCATTCCCTGTTTATCTTAACTTTGTGTCAGCTTATTATTTTTGTCAACAAGTGGAAAAATTCTATTATTTATTTCCATTTTAATAATCTATTCCATTAGCTTTCAGAATTTTGTTGAAAACAATTTAAGCTTCTTCTTATGGCTACAATTCTACATTCTGATAAGATCCCAGTGAATTTATCCCATTCATTTAATTGTATGCACTTACAAAAATGAAAACACCCACACCAGACACAACATACAGACCGAAGCCTCGGAATATATATTTATTTTATATATATTCGACGTTATATCCTTTCACTTGTTTTATTCTACTCTGGATAAAAAAAAACTAGAATTCTGTACTTTTTTAAAATACTTTGTATGACCTACTATTTTTAATGATATGTTTATCTGCTCATCTGTTACTCCACAACCTTTAAATTCTACAATTTGGAATGATTTTCCTTTCCTGATCTTCTGAAAGCTACAGCTTCAAATTATTTTCCCACACTGTGCTCCATTTGAAATCCACTGTCCTCTCTGCTAAGCCATTTATAGCCTCCAGTAGCCCTTTCGCTACCCTCTTTACAATTTACCCTACTATCCACAAATAATAAATATTCCCTCATTTCCAACATCGCAGGTTGGTTATTTAAGAAGAATATGGGTCTTTTATTTTTTTATGCACAGAGGTATGTCAAACCAAGATTATGCTAAACATAAATAAATCACTTGGTTGGGCCTCAGCTGGAGTTTTGTGTCCAGGATGTCAATGCCTTGGAGAGGGCCTGGAAGGGACATACCACAATTATACTAGAAGTGAGGGGCTCGCATGATATGAAGAGACTGAGGGGTACATTTACTTGAGCTATTCAAAATTATTATATGTTTTGATAGGCTAAATAAGATGAATTTGTTTCCAGGGTTGGAAAGATTGATAACCAAATGACAGAGTTTTAAGGTAATTTGCCAAAGAAGCAAAGAGAAGATAAGGCTTGTTTTTATGCATAATTACTAAATCCATATTTAAAATCTGGAGATAAACCTATTCCAAGTCACTTACGCTAATATATCATGGGCAGTCAATTGTATCTTGCCCACATTATACTAACTATTTATTATTATGACTGAATTCAATTCAAACATACTGGTAATGTTCAGACACGTCTACCAGTTTTTAAGTGGAAGCTCTGCACCGTTAACAATACCTCCCGTACTGTATGTCTTTTTTTCGTCGTATAGCGAAATGCATATTCTTACACCTTGTCTATGTAGATATTACTACTACTCAGTATTAGTGCGTAAGAACAAATTACAATGAAGTTCAAAAGAGAAGAGCTTCTGCTAACTGAAAGAAGAGGCACCAGTCATTCAAATAATTTATCCAAGTTTATATTTCAGATACTGGTGAATTACTTAGCACAATGTCCTGAAACTTCGATTCTGATATGCTCTTTCACAATTTATCATCCTACGAGGGGACATTAATGTGCTATCAAGGTATTGTGCTTGAGAGGTTATTGCTGGTCAAGTCCAAACTTAAGAGTAAATTAATTATCCAAGTATATATATGTCACCATATACAACCCTGAGATTTGTTTTTTGTGGGTGTACAGAGCATATAAAAGAAACACATAGAACAATAAATAAGTAAGCAATAAATATCAGGAACATGAGATGAAGAGTCCTTGAAAGTAAATCGATAGTATATGGGAACAATTCAGTGATGAGGTAAGTGAAGTTGAGTGAAGTTATGACCTCTGGTTCAGGAGCTTGATAGTTGACAGGTAATAACTGTTCCTGCACCTGGTGCTGTGGGTCCTGAGGCTCCTGAACCTTCTTCCTGATGGCAACAGTGAGAGGAAAGCATGACTTGGATTGTGGGGGTCCTTGATGATGGATGCTGCTTTCCTGCGACATCGCTCCATGTAGATGTGCTCATTGGTGGGGAAGACTTTAACCGTGATGGACTGGGCCATATCCACTGTTTTTTGTAAGATTTCCCATTCAAGGGCATTGGTGTTTCCATACCAGGCCGTGATGCTGACAGTCAATATACTCTCCACCATACAACTATAGACGGTTGTCAAAGTTTTAAATGTCATGCCGAATCTTCACAAACTTCTAAGAAAGTAGAGGCACTGGCATTCGTTCTTCGTAATGCCACTTATATGCTAGACCCAGAAGAGATTCTCTGAAATGATAACACTGAGGAATTTAAAGTCTCTGACCCTCTCCACCTATGATTCCCCCAATGAGAACTGACTTATGCTCCTCTGGTTTCCTCCTCCCAAATTCAATGGTCTTGCTGACATTGAGTGAGAGTTTGTTGTCGTTGTGGCACCACAGCCAGATTTTCAGTATCCTTCCTATATGCTGATTTGTCACCATCTTTGATATGGCCAATGATAATGGTTTCATCAGCAAACTTAAATATGGCATTGGAGTTGTGCTTAGCCTCACAGTCAGAAGTATAAAATGAGTAGAGCAGGGAGTTAAGCACATAGCCTTGTCTTGCACCTGTACTGATGGAGATTGTGGAGGAGATGCTTTTGTCATTCTGAACTGACTGGGGTCTGCAAGTGAGAAAATCAAGGATCCAGTTGCACAAGGAAGTAGAGGCCAAGGTTTTGAAGCTTATTGATTTGTTTTGAGAGGATGATAGTACTGAATTTCGAGCTGTAGTCACTGAAGAGAATGCTGATGCATACATCTTTGCTGACCAGGTGCTATAAGGTTGAGTGAAGAGCTAATGAAATGCCATCTGCTGTGGACTAACAACCTGTGCTGATTAACTTCAGCAGTATGAGGTATCCACCGGCTTCAAGCAGGCTTCCATTAGATCTTTGCCGAAGAAGAACATGGTAATCAGCCTCAATGACTAGTGTCAAGTAGCATCAGCATCCACTGTGATGAAGTGCCTTGAGAGGTTGGTGATGAAACATATCAACTCCTGCCTGTGAAGTGACTTGGATCCGCTCTAATTTGCTTACCATCATGACAGATCAACAGTAGGAGCCATTTCATTGGTTCTTCACTCAACCCTATATGTGTAACTATATTTCACGATACAGTAAGGAGTAGGTCCTTCTGTCCCTTTGAACCATGTTCTTGCAGTCAGACATCAAAATACCACAGCGTTTATCATGAAACACAAATCCCCACTTTTTGCCTTCTCCAAATCAGCAGTTCAGTCCACCCTGTGTGTTGAGAAGCCTCCGTGTCTTACTCACGCATCCGGCATGTCCAGAGTGAGCCATGCCTCTGTGAAACACAGAACATAGCAATCTTGTTCTGCAGCGCCTGTACATTTGATAACAAGATGCTGCATAGAGGGAATTTTATTCCCCTTCATCTCAGTGCAGCTTGGAGTCAAACCTCTTCCCTCTCTTCTGGCCAAGGCAATGTACCTTTGTAAAAGTGCCATACCTGCATGCTTGAGAGTTATGTCTGCTGAGTCTTTCTGAAGATCATAAAGTTACCAGTTCATTAAGATGGTTCAAATATATGTTTCTTAAAGGGAGATTACAAGCTACAGATTGCAGTGGGAGTAGTTCAAACGAAGTATATTTAGAAGTTTTGTAAGCAGCCTGCAACACATTGCCGTAGTTCACAGGTGCAATCTTGGATACCTTCACTCACATTCCTGTGCCTGACCGGCTCTATTTGTGGCAGTCCACGTCATGAGTTTCCTCACCACATGATCTTTCCAACTGGTCATGGCAGATCTTTCTTACGTCTCCCAATAGGCTGCTCTCTCACTGCATATCATAAGACTGGGTTATGCGATCACTGACATCGGGCAGACAGTCTCAGAAGAGTATTAATAATGGCTGGGGTCATATATCTTGTAAAGACACTGCCTAGAGAAAAGCAATAACAAGCCACTTTGGTAGAAAAAAATTGCCAAGGACAATCATGGTCATGGATAGACCATGATGTCCCACATCACACGGCGCAACACATAATGCTGCTGATGATGATGATGTTGATGCTCATCATCAAAGCACTGCACTCACTAAGAAATGACTTGATCTACCTTGAGTAACAGCTGCCTTGTTGGTTCTTGAGATTTGCTGTGATTGCTAGCTTACCAAAGTACAGGCAGCTGTTGACTGCAATCGCTTGCTCATAAGGGCTTCCTTTAAGAACCCATCAACAGGAAAAGTTTCCATTCCTTCAGTATGTTGCTTGTTGTGGATTATGATAATTAATTCCTCGTGGTGAATGCTCTTTTTTTTTTTCTGGGAACCACACATGGTTCCATCATCCTCAGGGAATCCAGACTGCCAGACATTTTTAGGTTTAGCAGCCAGCACTGCCTGGAGCAAAGAATCCTGGGGGACAGGAGGTACTCTCAACTTCCATGGCTGCCTTCTCCGATCACTGTTGCCATGGAAGCTACCGCTGGCCTCTTCAAAATGAGATTTTGCTGTTGGCATCTGTCTGGGGGCACATTGCCGTACTTGCTACGAGATGTAGGGAACTAATCACTGCATATTACACGCTGCACCATCATGCAAACCTGAAACAGCTGCCAGTGTCAAGG
This sequence comes from Mobula hypostoma, assembly GCF_963921235.1. Taxonomy (NCBI): domain Eukaryota; kingdom Metazoa; phylum Chordata; class Chondrichthyes; order Myliobatiformes; family Myliobatidae; genus Mobula; species Mobula hypostoma. Next base: position 48,492,558 of record NC_086115.1, on the reverse strand, counting down.
GGAGAGCAGCAAGCAGATTTGGAGCCTGAGGACCAAAGACCAAAGCCTAAAGATTAGCAGAAAAAAAGACCAAGAGGAGGAATGGGGCTACTGGGCAATACTCCTGATCAGCATCTAGAGCAGGGGTTACCAACCTGGGGTCCACGGACCCCTTGGTTAATGGCAGGAGTCAATGACATAAAAAAAAAGTTAGGAACCCCTGATCTAGCATCTCTTGTCCCAGCTAACAGCAAGATGCAAGGAAAAATGATGATCAATGTGTCAAGTGACCATTTTCACATGTCAGTCATGACATCAGCAAGTATACCAATAATTCAACTCTGTTTCTCTCTCCATTGAGGCTGCCTAACCTGATGAGTATTTCCAAGCAACGCACATAAAAGTTGCTGGTGAACGCAGTAGGCCAGGCAGCATCTCTAGGAAGAGGTACAGTCGACATTTCGGGCCGAGACTTTTCGTCAGGACTAACTGAGATTAGAAAGTGGGAGGGGGAGGGGGAGATCCAAAATGATAGGAGAAGACAGGAGGGAGAGGGATGGAACCAAGAGCGGGACAGGTGATTGGCAAAAGGGATATGAGAGGATCAGGGGATGGGAGGCCTAGGGAGAAAGAAAAGGGGGAGGGGGGGAAACAGGATGGGCAAAGGGGTATAGTGAGGGGGACAGAGGGAGAAAAAGTATTTCCAAGGTTGTCTTTTACAACTGTCCGAAGAAGGGGCTCAGATGATGCATAGCAGCTAGCGCAACGCTATTACAGCTCGAGGGCATTCCAGAGTTCAGAGTTCATTTCCGGTGCCATCCTGTAAGGAGCCTCTTTATGCCCTCCACATGGAATACACGGGGTTTTTTTCTCCCCGGGGTCCTGCAGTTTCCTCCCACAGCCCAAAGACATACACAGTAGGTTAATTTGTCATTGTAAATTGTCCCATGATTAGATTAGAGTTAATCCGGTTTGTCAGGGACTGCTGGGGAAGCATGGTGCAAAGAGCCAGAAGGGCCTACTCCACGTGGTATCATTAAATAAATAAATAAATAAATAATCCTTCAAATCCTGCATCGATTACACCAGAGTGAATTAATCCCTACTCCAGTCACTTAAACAGCCTGCTATAAAGTCTCTATTTTCTTGAGTGGTATCTTGCTTTAGATAAAGTATATTCCCCTGAGGATCTACTATCTGTAGGTGGAAGCACTGACGTGCAAACAGCCCAGTGTATCTTGAGTGAACAAGAAATTTCATTCTGCACTGCACCTTCTTGTGGGAATTCTCACTATGTGACTGAGGTCCCATCAGCTTATGGGCTTCATCATACTGGATGAATTTACAGAGAGACCCAGCTTTTGTTTTAGTTAACAAAAATAATTCAGTCCATTTTCTGATAAAGAATCCATTCACTGGCGACGATAATTCCTCTCCATTCGTCTGGTTTCTAAACTTCAGAACAGAACTGCTAGATGCTAGCTCAAGGTAAATTCCATACCTAAGGATGGTTTGTCACCCCCGTTTCTTCTTAGGCAATCCCTCGAGAATGAGGGTGACTTCATTCCATTTCAGTTTTGTGGGTTTGGAAATGGCTTAAGAGCCAGTGTGTGAACTGAAGAACTTCCCGTGAATGGAGGAGGAGTTGCCAGATATTGTAGGCAAATTGGTGTCTGTGTTGTGACAGAGCAGGTCTACCACAAGTAACTCCTTCCTCCCCGTACCCCAAGTAGCCCAGTAATCCTCATTATCCCTGCCAGGCAGTGCTGACGTTATGCTTATCCGGTACACATGCAGCATGGACAGTTTTGCTTGTATTTGCACGTACTGGGACAGTGACAATGTCATTGCGATCGTAATGTGGTGAGTGTATCTGTGGACATCTGCGACTGTGAAGAAGGATGTGAAATCCTGTGTTTTGTTTCTTTGCATAATTGTTCAGGCTCACAGTAACAACTCTCCCCATCCCCATCCCACATTCCAAAGAATGGACTTTTGCTTTTTTCCTAGAGTAAGGAGATCCTTATTTAAAGGTTCATGTTAGTCTAAGTGGGAAAGCGGTAGAGACGGTGTTGTAAGGTGAGGTGTATGACTTCAGACTGATGTTTTGGACCTGTAGTCCCAAAGGTCTGATGGTATATATCTACATTTTCTCTTTTTGTCATTGTTGTTAATTTGCTAGTTTTTTCACTGTAAATATTTTTGCACTTTTTCTAAAGGTTTTTTACCTCTGGCACACCATAAACACCTTTGCACTGAATGTCTATTACAGCTGATTATGTCTTATCTTTTTAAAGTCCACAGCTTCATAAGAGCACACGACGCTCACCAAAACCCACAGTGTGGATTTCACTGCCTCTGTGGCCTCCTGACTCACAACACCACCGCAAATGCTCCTTCTCCACCTTGAGCAGTTCCTCGAACCTTTTCCGTTGGCCACCTGGCAATCAGTTCCCACAACAGAGCTTAGAAGAGAGTGTCTATTTTGCTTTCCTTCCCAAATAGCCCTCCATTTTTCTTTCATCCATATGCCCATCTACGGGTCTCTTAAATATCGGAAGTCTTAGATATATATATATTAGTGCCTAGGACTTTTGCAGAGTACTGTATATTATATCTTTCCAGTTCCCAAGTAACACTTAATACTACTGAGCTAATACAAAGCTAAGTACTCTTATTTCTGTTTCCCAACCACCTTCCTATTTTAACCAACATACAGTACTGCAGATATTGATGTTAGCCTCAGCAATGACACTTAGGTTTGTTCACTTCTGTCTGCATACCATTATATTAGCCAACCAATTTACTGGAACAGCCAGTTTCAGTGAAGACCAGCATGAGGCAAATCTGAGTCATTACCCCAACATTTTTTCCTCAATCCTTCTCAACACAAAGCTGCATTCCACTTCCAACAAGCTCCCCATGGTAGGGGAGTTAATCATCAGAATTAATGGGAAGATGTTCAACCAATGGTCACCTCATTTAGAATCAAGGTCACCCAAGCCTCTGCTGTTGAACTGCACCGTGCAAACTCCAAGTCATTCTCAATTCAACCAGCAAAGACAACTATTAGCTAGCAATTTAACCCATTGAAGTTCTTCTGGGCAAGGGGAAAGAAGCATTAAATGGATGTTGCAGAACCAGTCAAGGAAAATACGTAGGTTATAGCTCACAGAGCACGGAGGAAAGTATCATGATGGAAAGAGATTTAGCAAAAGTAGGAAAAGAAAATGAGAGATTGAGAGCTGGTTCAGTCTCAAGAATGGAGCCTTCTGGAGTTGAACTTCATTGTAGACGTCATAAGTACCCAATCACATCCAGCAAATGATCAAATCCTATCATGTAATGCACTTAAATATGGTCTGCGACAGAATTTGTGTCATAGTGTGAATGGCAAATACCACTTAAATGTTTACAGCACAAAAGAACATCCAAATTCAAACCCATCTAAAAGTGATCCCAATGCTATAATCCTTGTACACAACCATATAAGTTTGATAGAGATAGTTATTTAGTGAAAACTCATAAATTTCATCAGATCTCTAAACTTATTTTGAAAAAGGATTGACATTTGAAGAAATGGGAACAGAATGTTTAAGTGAGCCAACCAATAAGTTGGAAATGAAATATTCCTTTTCAGTGGGAAAAAATATCAATTCAAATTTATACAGGCACCCGTTAGTCTTGTGAGACCATGGATTTGCACTTTGGAAGGTTTCCAGGCCACAGGCCTGGGCAAGGTTGTATGGAAGACCAGCAGTTGCCCATGCTGCAAGTCTCCCCTCTCCACACCACCGATGTTGTCCAAGGGAAGGGCATTAGGACCCATACAGCTTGGCACCAGTGTCGTCGCAGAGCAATGTGTGGTTAAGTACCTTGCTCAAGGACACAACACGCTGCCTCAGCTGAGGCTCGAACTAGCGATCTTCAGATCACTAGACTGACGTCTTAACCACTTGGCCACGCGGCAACACATTAATTCAAACTAATTGCGATAAATTGACGTTCTCACGAAGAATAATTAAAACTACTTGTATCTAAATCCAACCGCCTGTACTTTAGAGATGTATATACAATACTTAGCATATGTTTGTTAAACAAAATATTTATTGATCAGGCTGATGTTTCTATCTTCAATATATTGGCATTTATACCACTTCATTAATATTGTATTCAGTTGTGATACAAAGCAACTTAAAATTTGCTTTGAGCCTAATGTTTTGTTCTCTTTCAAAAATCACTGCCTCATGTCTTATTAAAATCTCATCTATATAAAAACAGTCCGTTGTATACAATGCCAGAAGATAATAGATCAATAACATTTGACTTATGATGTCATGAATCCAGCTGTACAAGAATACCCTGGCTACAAGTTTCTACTCCTATCTAAACAGAGTAAAATAGCTCAAGGCTATTATATAAAATGTTATATCTTTTACCGGAAATGTACTGGATGTTTCAAACATGTTTTTTTTTGAACAAATAATAACTTCAACTATTGCATTTTGGCAAGTCTTGTGGCAAAAGACCAATTTTATTGTATTAATGTATATAATTTTCTTAAAAACCTCTAAAAGGCTTAAAATACATCAGACGTAAATCTGTGCACACTTGCATCTAAACATTTATCGTATTTGCAGAACAAACAGAAATGTAGTCATTTTTCCCCTCAACACATTAATTGCAAGGGGATCAAACCAACAGTAACATAAAACAGTTGGAAACCCTTCACAATCTGATAACTGAAAATCAAAATTGGCTGCATAATCCTGTCACAAAACAAAGAACTGATGTTTTGTTTTAGAAACTGAAACAACTTTTTGCACGTGTTTTTAAGAAAGCAACAGCACAGCCACTTATGCTTAAGTGGCAAGTGTTTTGTTTCTGAAAACAATGTGGTTAAATTAAAATTGCTGATCTTAAACTTTACAAATCCACAGCAGTCAGGAAACTGGTTTTGTCGATATTCTGATACACACAAAGGCACCTTTCAAATGAAGACAGCCATTCTAAAGCCACTCTTGGAATGAAAGGAACACATAGTTTGTGTTCTAGGGGAAGTGCCACTGAACTCCTCCCCAGGGTCATGAATCTATGGCTGTATGGAACTGAGAAATAGAAAGCAGAGGCTAGTTTGCTGCAGTTTAATGCAGTTCTAAAACCTACCAGCATAAGTGATGGGTTTCAAAGTCTTTGTTTAAGCCTAGCCTTAACAATTTAAACAAGATCTTCCAACCAGATTCCTGAAAGGATGTAATATTTTCATAGAATTGTACAGCACAGAAACTGGTCTTTTGGCTCATCTACACTCACCCTATTTGCCTACATTATCTCTGTCTCCTTCTATATCTGTACCATGCCTATTTAAATGCCTAATCTAGATGTGTCTTAAATATAATGAGTGTATCTGACTCCTCCTCCTCTGGCAGCATGTTCCAGATAACAACCATTCACTGCGTAAAAAAAATTACCATCAAATTCTCCTTCCTCTCATCTTAAACCTATGCTGTCTTGTTTCTGATCTCGCTACCAAGGGAAGATTTAGACTGTTTATTCTATCTCCACCTGCTATAATTCTACATACATGTGTTAGGTCAGTCTTCAGCCCGTTTTATTGCAGGGTAAACAAACCCAGCCTGTTCAATCTCTCCTCATAACTAAAATCTTCCAAATCCATCAACATCCCAGTGAATTTCTTCGGTCCTCTTTCCAGCACCACATCCTTCCGATAGGGTAGCAAGCAGAAGTGGACTAGGTGTGTTCTAACCAACGCTTTTTAAACACCGAAGATAAAACAGAACAATACAGCTTAGGGACACACCCTTCTGCCCATGATATCCGCACCAAACATGAATCTCTTTTGCCTACACATGATCCACATCTCTTCATTCTCTGTTCATCTAAACACTACACTTACACCAGCTTTCACCACTACCCCTGCCAATCCTTTCCAGACACCGACCACTGTCTGTGTAAAAAGAATGTACATTTTTACTGTGTCTTCACCAGCTGTGCTGCTGTCTTCAGAAATTTATGGTCTTAAACCACATGGTCCCTCTGTTCATTAACATCCCTTACAGTGTCACCATTTACTGTATGTGTCAATGCTCCTGATGTGGCCTTCTCTACATTGGTGGGACCCAACATAAATTGGGGGACCGCTTTGTCAAGCACCTCTGCACCATCCGCCACAAGAGGGGACTTCCCAGTGCCAAACATTTTAATTCCCATTCCCGTACCAATCTGATGATCCATAGCCTCCTCTTGTGCCAAGATCAGGCCATCCTCAGGAGGGAAAGAGCAACACCTTATATTCCATCTAGGTACCTTCCAACCTTATGGTATGAATATCGATTCTCCTTCTGGTGAAAAAAATTCCCCCGTCCCCCAATTCCCCACTCTGTCCTTGCAAATCTCTCCTGCCTATTACTTCCTCCAGTTCCCCTTCTCCTTCCCTTTCTCCTATTGTCCACTTTCCCCTCCTATCAGATTCTTTCTTCTCTGGACCCTTCCCTCCTACCTGGCTTCACCTATCACCTTTTTGCTAGCTTCTTTCCTCTCCTCCCACCTTTTTATTCAGGTATCTCTCCCCTTTCTTCTCAGTGCTGAAGAAAGCACTTTCTTCTCAGTGCCTGAAATGCCAACTGTTTACTCTTTTCCATGGATGCTGCCTGATTTGCTGAGTCCTTCCAGCATTTTGAGTGTGTGTCGCTTTGGATTTCCAGCATTTGCAGATTTTCTGCCTGTACTGTATGCATCCTACCACTATAATGCACCGTCTTACATTTGAAACAATTAATTTCCATCTGTCAACTATCTGTCCAGCTTTCCATCTGATCTATATCCTGCTGTAGCCTTAGACATCCTCCCTCACTTTCCACAGTTTCCACATTTGTACAGTGTCAAGCTCACGGAGCTCTTCAGATGCAAGGAATGGAACAGAAATCTAGTCTTTTGAGAAAAGACAGGAACAGTGGAGTGCAGCATTTTAGAATTCAGTCTCCAGTGCTGGTTTCACAGTTGCCTGGATTGTACACACCCCAAATGTTTGAACAAGATACACTCCAAGGGGACGAGGCAGACTTCTTACTAACAATACAGCTGCATTCTGATTCCCATGAGTTTTCAGAAGATGGGCCAATAAGTAAATGCAAGATGCTCTTGGATGCTGAATAAACCGAGGATGGGGTTTGCCCAGAGTGGCTAACAACAACCCATCACAGCAGTAAAAATGCGAGCAATATCTCTGGTACAAGAAAAACACCTTTTTAACTGGTGTTCATTTTCTCCCTTTTTGGACTTGTGTGATACAACTTTGGCTGCATTTTGATTTTTTTTGGCCCCTTTCCATCAATCATTGAATAATGGCAACCTGGCCACAGCGTACAGTAATCTGGCCTAAATACATAAAGGGCAAAGCTAAGGCAGAGACCATGATTCAGTTTTAAGTACCAACTTAACATTTACCTACCCATCAGCAAAAGGCTTTTTCTTAATGACGAAACCAAGTTAATGGCCTCAGTGAAACATCTTTTCGTTGTAGCTTATGACAACTTCTGTACATATGAAAACAAGTGGGAAATGCAGAAGGATCGCATTAATCTACTCAGATGCCTTTGATACCCTTCATATTTTTCTTCTTTGCTTATGTAATTGAATCCTGACTCCTGATAGGTTTTAATATTTCATACAGCCATTCTCTATACTCAGAAACATCAATTTCATGATGTCATGCTATATTTTGGAAACTGTTATGAGAAAAGCAGAATTGATATTGGTGTGAAAGAAATTATAGTTGTGAATGACCTTTAGCATAAAGAAAAATTGGTGCATTTCTTAAATAGAACCAGACTGTATAGACAGAACAAAATAAATAAATAAATATTCCCGTAACTTAATTTTGCCAGGGCTCTCCTCCACATATTACGCGCTGGATTTTTCCAGTTAATTCCAGGTTAACAAAAATAAAATCAGTCTCATCCCTGCCAGTGAAAAAGTTTAAGGGAGCCAGAAATTATTTGAGCACAGCTGTGTGAGTCCCTCTCTCTTAAGGTGAATTTAGTTTTTCTGTCTCATGGATGACCAACTTTAAACAAGGAGCTTTACATCAGTAAAGAACAAAGAAAAAAAATGACTGAAATATTACTTCCAGTAAAGTCTAACAAATTGAGAAACTTTCAGAAGGTATAAAAGTATATAATTTTACTCTTGACATGTTCACCCCTCCAATGCAACTTTCAAGAAAATGTCCATCTTTCTTCTTCAGTTTCATACATCAATGAAATCAGCAATTAACTATGAACAAAATAGAGTGGGTCAGTTGATGTAATGAAGAAAGTCAGTACTAGATGCCTTTAAAATGGCATAGATGCTCTCGGTAGACTCACTCCGGCCTGACAGTGCAGTGAAATTCCAATAATCCACTCTCCTGGTATCCCCTGCCCCCAAAGCTCATCAGTACCCTGCTTTCATTCACTGGGGTCTTGGACCCTTTGAGCTCACCGGGCTATAATTCCCACTCTCCCTTTAACCCCTTCACACACTCCCTTTACAGTCAAAGAGCATTATAGTGCAGAAACAGGCCCTTCAGTCCATCTACTCCATGCCAGCCTGGTTTTCTGCCAAGTCCCAGCTATTCACACTCCACCACAGTCCTCCATACCCCTCGCACCGATGTACTCATTCAAGCTTCTCTTGAATGTTGCAAATCAACCCACATCTACCACTCATTCCACTCATTAATTCACCCTCTGAGTGAAGAAGATCCCCCTCAGTTTCCCCTTAAATATTTCACTTTTCACTGTAAGCCTATGACATCTAGTTTTTGTCTCAGCAATCCTCAGGGTAAAGAGTCTACATGTATTAACCCTATCTACACCCTCATAATTTTTGTACGCCTCTATAAGATCTCTCCTTATTCTCCCATGCTGCAGAGAATAAAGTCCTAACCTATTCAATCTATCCCTGTAACTCAGATCTTTATGTCCTGGCAACATTCCTGTAAATTTTCTCTAAATTCTTTCAAGCTTATTGAAATCTTCCCTGTAGGCAGGTGACCAGAAACTACATATAATATTCCAAGCTCATCTTATACAATGTCTTATAGAACTTGAACATATCATCCCAACTCCTGTACTCAGCATTCTGATTTATGAAGGCTAATATGCCAAAAGCTCTTCTTACAACCCTACCTACCTGCGATGCCACTTTCAATGAATTACAGATCTGTATTCCCAGATTGCTTTGTTCCACTGCACGGCACAGTGCTGTACTGTTCACTGTTTATACAGTCAAAGCGTAACACCTCTATGCATTAAATTCCATCTGCTACTCCACAGCCCATTTCTCCAGTTGGTCCTGATCATGCTGAAAGCTTGCATAGCCTTCCTCACTATCCAAAATGCCTTCAGTCTTGACGTAAGTCACAAATATGCTGATCCACATCATCATCTAAATCATTAAAGTAGAGGATAAACAACAACAAACCCAGCACTAAGGAGATGTTGGATTGGGTGTAGTCAGAGAGACAATCTGAGTGCCATAGTTCCCAAGGAGATGTTGGATTGCATAGTGAGAGAGAGGTTTTTCAAAAAGCAAGCAGGGATACTCAGGACACTTTCTGTGCCGCAGTTCCTGAGAAGACCTTGGGTTGTGCGTAATTAGGCACTTGGCAAGAGCCAGTAAAAAAGAAGTTAGGTTTAAGCAGAGCAGGCATTGTGGGAGCAGCTATTGTGTGAGTGGGCCAGTGTTGCGAATTCAGGCTTTAGCTCATAGAGGTTTCGGCGAGGAGAGGCAGGGGGCTATAGGTAATTTCTTTTCATTTCATTTTTCTTTCTTTCTTTCTTATTGCACAGTTAGAACATTGGAGATGTCAGGCAAGATAGTGGAATTCTCCCTTTGTGGGATACGGGAAGGCAGAGAGACCTCCTGTGCCCCTAACGGACATACCTGCAAGAAGTGTGTCCAGCTGCAGCTTCTTTCAGACCATGCTAAGGAAATGGAGCTGGAGCTGGATGAACTTTAGATCATTCTGGAGGCTGAGTGTTGATTGACAGGACATATAGGGAGGTAGTTACACCCAAGGTGCAGGACCCAGGTAACTGGGTGACTGTCAGCAGGGGGAAAGGCAATTGGCAGCCACTGTAGAGTACCCCGTGGCCATTCCCTCAACAGCAGGCATAGTGCTTTGGATACTGTTGTGGGGGTGCGGGAGGGATGGCCTAGCAGAGGAAAGCCATAGTGGTCTGGTCTTTGGCACTGAGTCTGGCTCTGCAGCTCAGAAGGGATGAGCGAAGTAATAGCTATAGTAGTAACTATATTCTTAAGTGGAAGGGTGAGCGTCCAGAGGTCATGGTCCACATCAGTACCAATGACGTGGGTAGGAAGGGTGACCAGGTCCTGCAAAGTGGGCTCAGGGAGTTAGGTGCTAAGTTAAAGGGCAGAAACTCCAGGGTGGTGATCTCAGGATTGCTACCTGTGCCGTGAGACCAGAAATAGGAAGATCATACAGTTTAACTCGTGATTAAGGAGATAGTATAGGAGGGAATGCTTCAGATTTTTGGATCATTGGGCTCTCGTCCAGGGAAGTGGGACCTGTATGGAAGGGATGATTTACACCTGAAATGGATAGGGACTAATATCCTTGCAGGAAGGCTTGCTAGCGCAGCACAGAGGTGGGGCGGGGGTGATATTTATATTAGAGCTGCAGGGGGTTGGAAACCAGAGCACCAGAGCAGATAGTGGAGTAGTTGTGGGGAAAGATGTTGTTAAGCCTATATATACAAAGTCAGGATCAAGAGATTGAGCATGGTGGGACTAATATTCTGAATTGTGTCTATTTCAATGCAAGGAGTATTATAAGGAAAGGCAAATGAACTTAGGGCATGGATCAGCATGTGGAATTATGATATTATAGCCATTACTGAGATTTGTTTGCAGGAGGGGTAGGATTGGCAGCTCAATGCTCTGAAGTTCCGTTGTTTTAGATGTGACAAAGTGGGGGACCATTAAAAATAAATAGATACTTTATTGATCCCAAAGGAAATTACAGAGGCACAGTAGCATTACAAGAGCACACATGTACAAATACACAAATATTAGAAGAGAAGTAAGAAAGAATAAAAAATAAGTTACCTCAAACAGTCTAACAGGAGGGAGTTATCATTTCTCCAGCTATAGGTTGGCTCATTATAGAGCCTAATGGTTGAGGCTATGAATGACCACACATACCACCCTTTGGAGCAGTGCAGTTGTCTTACTCTGTCACTAAAAGTGCTCTTCAGTTCAGCCAAGGTGGCACGCAGAGGGTGAGAAACATTGTCCAGAATTGCCAGGGTTTTCCATAGGGTCCTTTGTTCTATAACAGCCTCCAGTGTGACCACTTTGACTCCTATAACAGAGCCAGCCTTTCTAATCAGTTTATTGAGCCTGCTGGCATCACCCGTGTTGATGCCACTACCCAGCACACCACCAACAGAAGATGGGGAATTGATGGTTTTGTGGCAAAGCTTGGAGATGATACGAAGATAGATGGAAGGGCATGAGGGCTGTATAGTATTGAAGGTACTTGAGAAATCAAAAAACATGATACTCACGGAAAGGGAAGAGGTGGCATTACTCATCAGAGACAATGTCTCGGCAGTGCTCAGACAGGAAAGACTGAGGAGCTCATCTACTGAGTCTATATGGGTGGGACTGAGCGACTGAGTAACAGGAAAGGAATGATCACATTGATGGGATTATATTATAGTTCACTCAACAGTCCATAGAGAGATTGCAGACTGTTGAAAGAAACATAAAGCTGTAATATTAACTTTCCACATGTTGACTGCGATTCCTACAGTGTAAATGGGCTGAATGGGAAAGAGTTTGTCAAATATGTTCAGGAATGCTTCCTTAACCAGTACACGGAGGTCCCAACTAAAGAGAGTGCACTATTAGATCTCCTATTAGGGAACGAGAAGGAACATGTGACAGAAGTTTGTGTAGGGGAGCACTTTGCATCTAATGATCACAATGCGATTAGTTTTAATACAATTGTGCAAAAAGATAGGTCTCGACCCCAAGCTGAAATTCCAATTCCAAGTTGGAGAAAGACAATTTTTATAGTATCGTAAAGGATACACACACACACATGTGTGTGTGTGTGTGTGTGTGTGTGTGTGTGTGTGTGTATTTAGACAGACAGGGTTTGTTTAGTCATAGTCATAGTCATACTTTATTGATCCCGGGGGAAATTGGTTTTCATTACAGTTGCACCATAAATAATTAAATAGTAATAAAACCATAAATAGTTAAATAGTAATATGTAAATTATGTAAATTATGCCAGGAAATAATAGTCAACATGACTTTGTAGGTGGTAGGTTGAGTTTAACCAAACTTACAGAGTTTTTCAAAGAAGTTACCAGGAAGGTTGATGAAGGCAAGGCAGTGGATGTTGCCTGCATTGATCTCAGCAAGCATTTTACCAGGTCCTGCATGGGAGGTGGGGCTAGAAGGTTCAGTCACTTGGCATTCAAGATGAGGTAGTAAATTGGATTAGACTTTGGCTTTGCAGAAGAAGCCAGGGAGTGGTAGTAGATGGTTCGCTCTCTGACTGGAGGCCTGTGACTCATAATGCACCACAGGGATCAGTGCTGGGTCTATTGCTGTTTGTCTTCTATTGTATATCAATGTTCTGAATGATAATGTGGTAAACTGTACCAGCAAATTTACAGATGACATCAAGATTTGGGGGTGTAGTGGACTAGGAGGAAGACTATCATAGCTTTTAATGGGATCTGGACCAGCTGGAAAAATGGCAGATGGAACTGAATGCAGACAAGTGTGAGGTTTCCCCCTTTGAGAGGACAAACCAGGGTAGGACCTACATTTTTGATTAGTAGGGCACTGAAGAGTGCAGTAGAACAGAGGGATTTGGGAAAACAGATACATTATTCCTTGAAAGTGGTAGAAAGGATCGTAAAGAAAACATTTGGCACTTGGTCTTCATAAATTGAAGTATTGAGTACTGGAGTTAGGATGTTAGGTTGAAGTTTTATAAGACATTGTAGAGGCCCAATTTGGAGTATTGTATCCAATTTTGGTCACCTACCTACAGGAAAGATGTGAATAAGGTTGGAAGTGTGCAGAGAAAATTTAAAAGGGATGTTGCCAAGACTTGAGACCTGAGTTATACGAAAAGGTTGAATAGATTAGGAATTTACTCCCTAGAGAGTAGAAAAATGAGGGGAAATTTGATGGAGGTAAACAAAATTATGAGGGGTATAAATGGAGTAAATGTAAGCAGGCCTTTCCCACTGGAGTTAAGTGAGACTAGAACTAGATATCATGGGTTAAGGGTGAAAAGTGAAATGTTTAAGAGGAAGGTGAAGGGGGACTCTTTCACTCAGAGGGTGGTGGGAGTGTGGAACAGGCAGCCAGTGCAAGTGCTAGATGCTGATTTGATTTCAACATTTAAGAGAAATTTGGATAGGTATATGGATGGGCAGGTATGGAGGGCTACGGTTCAGGTACGGGTCGACGGGACTAGGCAGATTGGCTCAGGCTAGGTGGGATGAAAGGTCTTTTTCTGTGCTGAAGCGTTTTATGAGTCTGTTCTTGATTAAAATCTCCCCCATCTCTTTTGATTCCAGGCATAGATGACCACGTTGATCTTCAAAAGGACCAAATCCGTCACTTGATATCCTTTTGCTCTTAATGTGGAAGACCTTGGGATTCTTGTTTCATCTTGTCTGCCAGTGCAACCCAATGTCATTTTTTAATCCTCCTAAATTCTCTCTTAAGTGTTTTATTGCATTTTTATACTCTTCGAGTGTCTCATTTGTTCCTTGCTGTCTATTCCTGCTATGCATCTCCTTCTTCTTCTTAACCAGGACCTCAATATTCCTGGAAAACCAAAATTCCCTAATCCTTTTAGCCTTGTCTTTATTCTAACAAGAACATACAGATTCTGTACTCTCTACATTTCACTTTTGAAGGCCTCCCACTTTTCAAGCATTCCTTTGCCAGGAAACAACCACACCTGCCAAAACTCTTCTGATACCATCAAAATTGGACTTTCTCCAATTTAGAATCTCATCTCGAGGACTAGTCCTATCCTTCACTATAAACCGAACAAATGCACTGGAAATTTTATACTACTACTGTGTAAAGGGAATTAAGAGACACAAGAGATTCTGCAGATGCTGGAAATCTTGAGCAACACACATGAAATGCCAGAGGAACTCAGCAAATCAGGCAGCATTAATGAAAGGAGATAAAGAGTCAAGGTTTCAGGCCAAGACCCTTTAACAAGACAGGGGATAGAAGCCAGAATAAGAAGTTTGGGGGAAGAGGAAGAGAATGAGCTGACAGGTGTGTCCAGGTGTAGGAGAATGTGGGTGAATGGGGAGAAGGATGAATTGCGAAACTGGGAATGATACATGGAAGAGGTAAAGGGCTGGGCTGAAGGAGAAGTAATTAGAAGTGTGTTGGAATACTGATCTTTAAGAACTTACAGTCATCTGAAAAACCTGCTAATCTGGCACCATGCAAGCACTGAACATACAGTACATGTCACTTTATTGGAGTTCTACTTAATAAGGTCATTTTCAACTCAAATTATGATTGGATTAATTTTCTTGATTTATTCTACTAACACGTACTATTTCAATTCAGATATGTAAACAAATACTTTTTTTACTTTGTTAAAGCATCAACTGCAAGCATGACCATTCTTTATAGAGCAGCAACATTGAATTGCTTCATTTATCCTCAGCCCTGGGAAGCAGGTAAACTGTAACCCTGACATCGAGCTGGTGAGAGAGTTTACTTTGTGCAAGATAGCTGTACCATCTCTTAAATTAAAACGCAGAAAAGAAAAATGAGTTGCACCTCTTTGATCTACCATGTACTGAGTTGGTAAATTAGCCAAGTAGAGTGTAGTACATACAAATTCTAAAGTGAACTTTAGGACAGCAAAGCAGTATGACGAACAGCCAGAAGGGCCAAGTGGCCTGTACTCGATCCTAACCCATGTTTGTTGGCAAAACAGAATGTGTATTTATACATCACTGAATTTTTATAGTGTAAGGGGATGTCAGTTGGCCCATTGACTTCAGATCAACTATTTTTATTTCCCTTTCCTACAATTACAATGAAGCTTTCAACTTATGGTGAGACAATGGATCTTTTCGTTTACATTAAAAGTAATTGGGTTGAGATTTTCAAGCTAATTTAGCTTCAGAATACAAATATGTCCACTATATTGACAGGAATTCTCAAGAAGATGCTTCCACTTCTGTGCTTCAAAAGCAAACTAAAATTACAATGGTCTTTTTCAACTGAACTGACTTGCATGGAATCTAGGACAGATCTTGGAAAATGCACAGCCCTTTTTCTCTGTGACCATTACCAAAAACAACAGTCAAATTTTATCCAAATTGTGTTAACCTTCATTCTGTGCATTTCTTTAATTCTATTGTAAAATATGGACCCAGATTTCTTTCAGTTACTAAATTGCAATCACAGTATGTCTACTTGTAAGACGTCTGCAGTTGCCAAGATCTATGTTGAAAAGAGAGTTGCATTGAAATTTTAAGTAGCCATAGGTAAGAAGAAATCCAATCTGTGATCATTAACAGGGAGTTAGCAACTTTTACTCACTACAAGACAGCTAATATATTTTTATAGAATTGAGTGGTATGTATGATGTAATCGATTGGACCTCAAGACCCTACAGAGGATAGTAAAAACTGTTGAGAGGATCACTGGGGTCTCCCTCCCCCGCTATTTGTGACATTTACCAGGAGCATTGTATACAAAGGCCCCAAAGCATTGTTGAAGACCCCTACCACCCATTCCCACAATCCCTTTTATCTATTACCATCAAGAAGGAGGTAACTGCTTCTTCCCCAGACCGCAAGACTAATGAATACCCTGCCACCACTAGGTCTCATCACCAGGACAGAGAGCGGTTTGGTGTTTATTGTATATTGTACTGTTTACTGTTCACTTGTACTGCACACCTCATATGCATTTTGAATTATATTCCATTAACTTATTTGTGGTCATATTTTCTTTTATGTGCTGTGTGTGATGTATATGTTGTGGGTGCACCGTGGTCCAGAGGAATGTTGTTTCATTTGGTTGTATAAATGTATAATCAGATGACAATAAACTTGAGCTTGAATTAAAAATGTAACTTCAATCAATTTTATAGCCTATTGATTCATAATGCAAAGAAATAAAGTACTCCTAAAAATCTCCTGAAAAATTCAGATATGTAGCTGAGTAATACAGTGGATGGGCCTTTGGTTTAATTGGGGCAGCTGCTTACTTGGGACAACTCTTAAAGAACAAAACTAATTGAGAAAATAGCCAGGATTCCCTTCATTTATTTCTGCACTATGCTGCTTAATTGGGACAGGAAACTGTTGCTGAAGTTTCTAACTAGCATCAGTCATGTGAACCCCTGTGGCCATGCTTAGTGCAAACAGTTATTATATAGTATTACTGCGTGTGTTTACATACAAAGAGCAATGATTTTTGCCACTAATAGTTGGCGAGAAATAAGCAGTAGTACAATTCAGAACCATTTTGCTCACTGTGGTTTCAAGCATTCAGGCTTGGCGATGCCAGAAATGGCCGGGAGTGAAAATGAAATGATTTCAAAATTTCAACAAGTTAGGAACTATAAAGAATTTGAAGGTACCGATAATCATCTTGAATGTTACAATGCAAATGAAGACTTGGAGGATGCAATAGTCAAAAATATTGTGTGAAGCCAGTCCACTATCTGCACAAGGAGTCTGTGCTGATTTTGTTAATTTACCGTCAATCAAAACAACATGGCAGTGTACAGTGGATGAACTCCTCTGTCAATAACTACCAGGAACTCATATAGTTTATATACTGCTGATAGTATTGGTAGTGTTCTAATTTGTTCTGTATTTCATTTAAATACATAAGTTATTACTTAGTTAATTGGTTGTTAGTCTTAATTTCCATGAAACTTCAGCTAATTGGGGCAACCACTTAATTGACCCAAAATGTATGGTTCCTGATGAGTCCTAATTAACCAGAATCCACTGTATTGCTCAGAGAACAACATTCCAAATTCAGAGGGTGATATAACTGTCTGCACAACCGGAATCTACTATATGTACCTTTGGTCCCTAAAGGAGACAATTTCACTTAGTCCTATCATATTGAAGCATCTTCCAAATCTACAAAACACATATTTTGAAGAATATATTTTGAAAGAGATGAAACACAGTTCTAAATTTGCAGAGTCATCCCAGAAAGGAAGCATTATATCTAGATTTTGTACCTAACTTTAGCCAGTTTGAATACGTTAAGTTTCTAATTCTGGCATATTGAAAACCTCAAGTCTGGAGCTAATAAATGGCTTCATTCAAAGCATATGACTGGAAATCTGTACTCATCGGTCATGGTAAGCATGCTTGGCTTGTATTAAAAGCAAAAATGTTTCATACAAATAGCCTATTTTGAAAAAAAGGTTTGCATCAGAGCATTATGTCAATGCTATACACACATAAGGCTATTTTATAATCATTTATGTAACTTACATTAAATGTAGGTTAATTAATAGCTGATCTACTGAGAAGTAATTTGGATGTTTGGATAACAAATGCTCCTTTATAGAACGTAGAACAGTACAACACAGCAACAGGACCTTCAGCCCACAATATTGTGCCGAACAAATTACATTAAATTATGTTAAAAAATGACCAACTAAACTCATCTCTTTTGCCTGCAAAATATCCATATCCTTCCATTTTCCTCACGTTCATGTGCCTAACTAAATGTCTTTTAAAAGTCCCTGAAGTATCTGCCTCAGGCACCACCCCAGGCAGCACATTGCAGGCACCCACCACTCCCTGCAAAAAAACTTGCAGCTCACATCTCCTTTGAAATTACACCCTCTCACCTTAAATGCACACCCTCTGATAATAAGACATTTCAAATCTCAGAAAAAGATGCTGTCTGTCTGCTCTGTCTATGCTTCTCATAATCTTATAAATCTCTATCGGATCTCCCCTCAGCCTCCATGGCTCCAGGGAAAACAGCCCAAGTTGTCCAACCTCTTGTTACAGTACATGTCCTTTAATCCTCTCCAAAGCCTCAGCCTCATCCTATAATGGGGAGACCAGAAATGTATGCAATACTCTGGATGAGGCCTAACTAGAATTTTATAAATCTGCAACATAACTTCCTGACTTTTGAACGCAGTGCCTTGACTAATAAAGACAAGCATGCCATTTGCCTTCTTAACCACCCTATCAACCTGTGTAGCATCTTTCAGGGAGCTATGAACTTGGACTCCAAGTTCCCTCTGCTCATCAACATTGTCGAGGGCCTTGCCTTTAACAATGTACTGTCTCTTTACATTTGACCTACCTGCCAAGGTGCAACACTTCACCGGGTTAAACTCAGTCTGCCATTTCTCTGCCCATATCTGCTTCTGATCTCTATCCTGCAGTATTATTTGCCAATTTTCTACACTACCTACAACATCATCAAATTTTGTATCACCTGCAAACCTCATTTTCATCCAGGTCATTTATATATTTCACAAACTGCAGAGGGCTCAATACAGATCCCTGCAGAACACAACTAATGACAGACCTCTGGCTAGAATAAGTCCCTGAGACCACTATTCTCCGTCTTCTATTGACACGCCAGTTCTGAATCCAAACAGCAAACTTTCCAAGGATCCCATGCATCTTAATCTTCTGGATGAGCCTCGAATGAGAGACCCTGTCAGACATCTTACGAAAATTCATGTAGACAATATCCACAGCTCTACCTTCATCAATTGCCCTCATCACCTCATTAAAAAAAAATCAAACAAGTTAGTAAGACGTGACTGCCCCTGCACAAAGCCACACTGGCTCTCCCTAATTAAGCTATGGTTTCCCAAATGCTCAGCAATTCTATCCCTAAGAATTCCCCCCCAGTAACTTTCCTTCTACTGAGGTGAGACTCACTTGTCTATGGTTTGCAGAACTGTCTCTGGTTCCCTACTTAAATAATGGAACAACATTAGCTACTCACTCCTCCTCCGGGACCTCACCTGTGGCTAGAGAGAACATGAAGATATTGGTCAAGACTCAAAAACCCCTTCTCTTGCCTCTCTCAGTAAACCGGGAGTATATCCCATCAGGCGCTGGGGACTTGTCCACCTTAATGCTCCTTAACAGACCCAACATTACCTCCTCGTTTACCTCAAAATGCCTTAGCATATCAATACATTCATCATTGATCTTCCTATCCTCACTGAGATTCTCCTTGGTAAATACTGATGTAAAGAATTAAGGGCCTCATCCTAATCCTCCGTATCCAAACAAGTGTTTCTCTACAGAGAGGAAGTCATCACCCTGACACAGTGGTGTCAAGAAAACAACCTTTCCCTCAATGTCAGAAAAACATAGAAACATAGAAAATAGGTGCAGGAGTAGGCCATTCAGCCCTTCGAGCCTGCACCGCCATTTATTATGATCATGGCTGATCATCCAACTCAGAACCCTGCACCAGCCTTCCCTCCATACCCTCTGATCCCCGTAGCCACAAGGGCCATATCTAACTCCCTCTTAAATATAGCCAATGACCTGGCCTCAACTGTTTCCTGTGGCAGAGAATTCCACAGATTCACCACTCTCTGTGTGAAGAAGTTTTTCCTCATCTCGGTCCTAAAAGGCTTCCCCTTTATCCTCAAACTATGACTCCTCGTTCTGGACTTCCCCAACATCAGGAACAATCTTCCTGCATCTAGCCTGTCCAATCCCTTTAGGATTTTATACGTTTCAATCAGATTCCCCCTCAATCTTCTAAATTCCAACGAGTACAAGCCCAGTTCATCCAGTCTTTCTTCATATGAAAGTCCTGCCATCCCAGGAATCAATCTGGTGAACCTTCTTTGTACTCCCTCTTTGGCAAGGATGTCTTTCCTCAGATTAGGGGACCAAAACTGCACACAATACTCCAGGTGTGGTCTCACCAAGGCCTTGTACAACTGCAGTAGTACCTCCCTGCTCCTGTACTTGAATCCTCTCGTTATAAATGCCAGCATACCATTCGCCTTTTTCACCGCCTGCTGTACCTGCATGCCCACTTTCAATGACTGGTGTAGAATGACACCCAGGTCTCGTTGCACCTCCCCTTTTCCTAATCGGCCATCATTCAGATAATAATCTGTTTTCCTATTTTTGCCACCAGAGTGGATAACTTCACATTTATCTACATTAAATTGCATCTGCCATGAATTTGCCCACTCACCCAACCTATCTAAGTCACCCTGCATCCTCTTAGCATCCTCCTCACAGCTAACACTGCCGCCCAGCTTCGTGTCATCCACAAACTTGGAGATGCTGCATTTAATTCCCTCATCCAAGTCATTAATATATATTGTAAACAACTGGGGTCCCAGCACTGAGCCTTGCGGTACCCCACTAGTCACTGCCTGCCATTCTGAAAAGGTCCCGTTTATTCCCACTCTTTGCTTCCTGTCTGCTAACCAATTCTCTATCCACATCAATACCTCACCCCAATACTGTGTGCTTTAAGTTTGCACACTAATCTCCTGTGTGGGACCTTGTCAAAAGCCTTTTGAAAATCCAAATATACCACATCCACTGGTTCTCCCCTATCCACTCTACTAGTTACATCCTCAAAACATTCTATGAGATACGTCAGACATGATTTTCCTTTCACAAATCCATGCTGACTTTGTCCGATGATTTCACCGCTTTCCAAATGTGCTGTTATCACATCTTTGATAATTGACTCCAGCAGTTTCCCCACCACCGACGTTAGGCTAACCAGTCTATAATTCCCCGGTTTCTCTCTCCCTCCTTTTTTAAAAAGTGGGGTTACATTAGCCACTCAAAGGAGCTGGTTGTGGACTACAGGAGGAATGAAGACAGGCTAATCCCTATAGACATCAATGGATCTGGGGTTAAGAGGGCGAACAGCTTTATGTCCTTCGGCATAAACATCTCCGAGGATCTCACGTGGTATGTACATACCGGCTGTGTGGTGAAAAATGCACAACAGCGCCTCTTTCACCTCAGGCGGCTGAAGAAGTTTGGTATCGCCCCCAAAATTCTGAGAACTTTCTATAGGGGCACAATTGAGAGCATCCTGACTGGCTACATCACTACCTGGTATGGGAACTGTACTCCCCTCAATCACAGGACTCTGCAGAGAGTGGTGTAGACAGCCCAGCGCATCAGTAGATATGAACTTTCCAATATTCAGGACATTTACAAAGATAGGTGTGTAAAAAGGGCCAGAAGGGTCATTGAAGACCCGAATCACCCCAACCACAAACTGTTCCAGCTGCTGCCATCTGGGAAACAGTACCGCAGCATAAATGCCAGGACCAATAGGCTTCGGGACAGCTTCTTCCACCAGGCCATCAGACTGATTCATTCAAGCTGATGCAACTGTATTTCTTTGTATATTGACTATACTGTTGTACAAAATATTTATTATAAATTACTATAATTGCACATTGCACATTTGAACAGAGATGTAACAAAGATTTTTACTCCTCATGTATATGAAGGATGTAAGTAATGAAGTCAATACATTCAAATGTCCCGTCCCCCACCTTTTATCCTAGAGTGATCCTACCCTTTCCCTAGTTATCCTCTTGCTCTTGATATATGTATAGAATGCCTTGGGATACTCTTTAATCCTACTTGCCAAGGACTTTTCAAGGCCCCTCTTGAAGTTCCTAATTCCCTTCTTGAGTTCTTTTCTGGCTCCTTTATACTCCTCAAGGGCTCTGTTTGATTCTAGCTTCCTAAGATTTACATACTTTTCCTTTTACTTCTTGACTAATTTCATCACCTCTCTCGACATCCAAGGTTATCTTACCTTGCCTGTGTCCTTCCTTCTGATGGAACGTACCAGTCTTGTACTCTGTGCAGTTGGTCTTTAAACACTTTCCACATGTCAAATACGGACTTTTAGCCGTTCCCAATTAACTCTCACTAGTTGCTGCCTAATACTCTTGTAATTTACCCTGTTCCTATTTAATAACCCGCACAAACCCCACGCATCCTTATTTATTGCTATTTTAAAACCTAAGGAGTTGTGGTCACTGTTTCCTAACTGCTCACCCACCAAAAGGTCAATCACCTGGCCAGGCTCATTGCCCAACACTAGTCTCATTGGACTATCTCCATATTGATTTAAGAAGCCCTCCTCAATGCACCTAACATATTCTGTGCCATCTAAACCTCTTCACTAAGGAAGTGCCAGTTTATATTAAGGAAGTTGAAGTCCCCCATGACAGCAACTTATTGTTTTTTCACCATTCCTTCATCTGCCTGCATATCTGTTCCTCAATGTCCTGGTGGCTATTGTGGATCCATTGTACAATCCCATCAGTGATTGCACCCTTCCTGTTTTTGAGTTCTACCCATATAGACTCAGGGTATGAGCCCTCCATTACGTCCCCTCTGAGTACAGCTGCAATCTAGTCCCTGATATAGTGCAACCCCCCTCCTTTTACCTCCCTCGCTATCTTTTCTAAAACATCACTCCCTGGGACATTAAGCACTCATTCCTGTCCCTCTCTTAACTAAGTATCGATAATGACCACAACATCATAGTTCTACACACTGATCCATGCTCTAATTTCATCACCTTTGCCCAAAATACTCTGAGCATTAAAATACACACGCTTCAATCTATCTGTCCTATCATATCTATTACTTTGCACTTGTCTGTTACTACTGGCCTTGACATCTGCCTTCCTCTCCACCTCATCTAATACTTACTTACAACAATTTTGTGCCAAATACAATGCGTGCAGAATTTTGTAACATTTGCCAACACTTTTTATTTTACTTCCATTTTTGAACATCTATTGGTGATTTAATGAGCTGTAATACAATTCCCAGAAAATTAGAAAATGTAGTCGCTCAGTAACATGAAGCAATGATGCGATGCTGACAAGTATATATCAGCTAAGGTGCTGCTCTGTTTTCTGGAATAATGACTCATCTCAAGAATCAATTCTTTCCAAGTTAGGCAGTAATTGAAATCCCGCTGGAGAGCTTACTGTCTCCAATGAAGGGAATGGAAAATCCACCAAGGCTTCCTACTCTGATAACTATCAATAAACATGAGAGTAACTGAATGGTTAGAGAAAGTGACTGCTGGATGTGGTTTAAAAAAATAATGAGGATTTTAACTTCAGGAAAGTTAATAATATTGGAGTGGAGAATGTGCACTAGAAGTATGGCAGGGGACTGCATATCATCCAATATAGCATAGCACTTTAATCGGGAAACAAAGACCCCAGATCTTTGGGCACAGAGCTCGGAAAAAAGTGGTGCAACGGACTTTTAACACCATAAACCAGCGAGTTGTTTGTAATGTCTCCCCTCTTGCTGTGAAACAAAGACGCCCCTTTCTCCCTTATTAGGTAGAGAGAGAGAGCCTGTGGTATGTCGAAGCCCGGGTGAACGAGTAGTCCTTGGGTACTGCAAGTCAATGTCTTTGCTGTTGCTTTGCTCACGCTTGAGTGCTTGGTGGCGGATGTCGGTGCTTTTTTTTTGCCGTTGGGGTAGTGGGGATCGTTGCTTGCTGCCACTTACGTGCGGGAGGGAGGGGAGCTGGGGGGAACTTTGGGGTTCTAACATTTAACTGTCGCTCATTTTTTGCGGGCACTCCTCTGTTTTCATGGATGGTTGTGAAGAAAAAGGATTTCAGGATGTATATTGTATACATTTCTCTGACATTAGATGTACCTTTGAAACCTTTGAACTGCAATTGCATAATCTATTATTTTCTGTAAAATAGAAATGAATTGCTAGAGGAATTGAATTCAGCAGTTCAGCAGAACTGATGTATGGTCTCAACCTGAAATGTTAACCATCTCTCTGCCTCTATAGATGTTGCTGATGTAGGGCAAACAACTACTGAGTTCCTCTAGAAATGCGTTGCTTTGCTCCACATTACTGCATCTTATGTCTCCATCTATTACCTTCTGCCCGTCAATATCAGAGATTGCAGAATCGAGAGGAAAGTGCCACTGTTAAGGGATCTTTAAGGAGGAGATTTCCCGATATGACTTGGATAACATCATTGCAAGTATGTTTGCTCTTCGTTTATCTATGCAATGTGACCGGCCTATTCTTACTGGATTCAAGAAGGGTTAGGTTAGGTTTTCCCAGCATTCCATACTCTGCTGTTGTACCACAGTGCAGCTCGGCAAAAAACAAAGAGCTCCACTAGAGTTGAGAAATAGCTAAGTGCAAAGAGAAGTGATTTAATTCCAGGTGGATCGGCAATTGTGGCAGCTGTCTACAGTCTCCTGTTTTTTTTCCAATATTTCTGTCAGCTAACTATAGTCTATGAGCAAGATTAGCTTTTGACAAACATCAGGAAGTACTCTGAATAACCATAGAAAAAGCTAATCTAGTTGCTGGATCTCAATGATCCCAAAATTGTTCTTATTCTTCCTTAGATGAAGATCAACAGCATTTTTAATGTAAACTCGTTAACCCAGTCAGGCTAGTTGAGATATCAATATGAGCAAAGCCATGTAGTTTTTTTTTTAATCCTACATGGAGCTTATTTACTTTCAAACTTGATTGAATCTGGACTTGAACTTTGGTTTCATGTTTAGTAGTATGGGGGATATGATGCCTTTACATTATGGGTAAGTGGACCATCCTGATGAGACTATACATGCTGGAAATCTGGAGAAACACACAAAGCCACTCAAGGAACTCAAGACGTTTCATCTCGTTGCAAAATGTCAATTGCCCACTTACAGCCATAGATGCTGCCTGACCGGTTGAGTTCCTCCAGAGCACTTGTATGTTGCTCCGAGTGGAAAATTCTGTTTTTTGTACATCTTTGTTGCTGAACTGAAATGTTGAGGCAATAGGCTTAAGAACATTTTGGGAAAATACATGATTGCTGGAAATAGACTTCAAGACAAAATAGAGTCTCTGCTAATGAGTTTGATATTACACCCATCCTGATCCCAGTCTCAAAGAACAAAGTAAATTTATTATCAAAGTACATATATGTCACCATATACAACCCTAAGATTAATTTTCACAAGTATGTCTTATGGAAATACTCAATAAATCCACAATAGAATAATATGCATAGCAGAATCACGGAAAGACACAACCATCAGGATGGGTAACCAGTGTGCAAAAGACAACAAACTGTAAATACAAAATGGAAAAAGTAATAGCAATAATAATAATAATAATAATAATAATGATAAATAAGCAATAAATTTCAAGAACATGAGATGAAGAGTCCTTGAAAGTGAGTCCATGGGTTGTGGGAACATTTCAATAACAGGGTAAGTGAAGTTGAGTGAAATTATTCCCTTTGGTTCAAGACCCTGATGGTTGAGGGGTAATAACTGTTCCTGAACCTGCTGGTGTCAGTCCTGAGGCTCCCGTATCTTCGTCCCGATGGCAGCAGTGAGAAGAGATCATGATCTGGACGGTGGGGGCCTCTGATGATGGATGCTGCTTTCCCACGATAACGCTCCGTGTAGATGTGCTCAGTGGTGGGGAGGGCTTTACCCATGATGGACTGGGCTGTATCCACTATTTTTTGTAGGATTTTCCATTCAAGGGCATTGGTGCTTCCATACCAGGCTGTGGTGCAACCAGTCAATATACTCTACATCATACATCATTATCCCAGCCTGTGAAACATATACACATGAAATGTAAATACAAATCATATATTGAAGTTCACTAGCATGAGGAATGAGCCTTGTCAGACTCATTATTGGTCATACATGGTGACTTCTTTCCCCTAACTATTGAGCAGAACTTCTATAATGTATTTCTTCAGCTGATGATCTGAAAAGACTAGAGGATGCCAAAGCTGGCCTAGAGAGGTTAGAGATGATAATACTGTGTCCCTAGTGTTCAAGGTGATGAGAAACAGTTTGCGCCAGTAGGCCACATTTCTGGTTTCCAGGTTTACCAGATGCATTCAACATAAAATATACTAGTTCTCTGCACCTTCAACAGCTTGATAATATATATTTCCTCATGGAATTGTTGTTCCTAGCAGTTGAGCTGCAATTACGTAATTTCAATTTATGGCATGTAGAGTACGCTTTGACCAGGACATATACTTCCAAAAATAATTTCCATATATTTCCTTGCTCTTGCCTGATGCTGGTCCAATTGTGAACTGATACAAAATAACTAAATTACTCTGAGACTATAAGACCATAAGACATAGGAGCAGAATGAGGCCATTCGGCCTGTTGAGTATGTTCTACCATTCCATCATGGCTGATTTATCATCCCTCTCAACCCCATTCTTCTGCCTTCTCCCTATAGCCTTTGATGCCCTGATGAATCAAGAACCTATCGATCTCCACCTTAAATACACGTATACCCATTGGCTTGGCCTGCACAGCCGTATATGATAATGAATTCGACAGATTCACCACCCTCCGACTGAAGACATTTTTTCTCATCTCTGTTCTAAATGGATGTCCCTCAACTCTGAAGTTGTGTCCTCTGGTCCTAGAATTCTGCCACTATAGGAAACATCCTCTCCCATCCACTTTATCCAGACCTTTCTATATTCAATAGGTTGCAATTAGATTCCTCCCCCCCCCCCCACCATTCCTCTTAACTCCAGTGACTTCAGGCACAGAGCTATCAAATGCTCCTTATATATTAACCCTTTCATTCCTTGGATCATTCCAGTGATCTTCCTTTGGACTCCCTCTAATGCCAGCACATCTTTTCTTAGATAAGAGGCCCAAAACGGCTCACAATACTTCAAGCGCGGTCTGACCAATGTCTTATAAAATCTCAGCATTACATCCTTGCATTTGTATTCTAGTCCTCTCAAAATTAATGCTACAATTGCATTTAGATACATAGATAGACATACTTTATTGATCCCGAGGGAAATTGGGTTCCTTACCACCAACTCAACCTGCAAGTTACGTAGTAGCAACCTAATTTCTGAGCATTCTTAAAAAATTAAAGCTGGCTAAAATGGTATGCTCTAAAATTATAACACAAACTCGGATCTATCCAAAGAGACTTCAATTACAAAAAAGAGAAAATCTGCAGATGCTGGAAATTCAAGTAAGACACACAAAATGTTGGAGGAACTCAGCAGGCCAGGCAGCATCTATGGAAAAGAGTACAGTCGACGTTTTGGGCCACGACCCATCAGCTGAGGGGTCTCGGCCTGAAACACCGTCTGTACTCAATTACAAAATTAATGTTGATGTCAAAGCAGAGTGAATAATAATCTCGCAGGTATTTTCAATGACGTATCAGTAACTTCATATTATTGTTAAGCTTACTTAGCGCCCAATGCATAATGTATACGGCATGTTAGGACTAAAAAGCTCAGGGTACTACTAATCTGCAAATAATATTGTGCAAAGCCATTAAGATCCTGAATTATATCTGAATTAAGTCAAACCTCATTAATGCATAATGGATTGTGTAAAAAATTGTTCTGACTCTCAGCTTTGTTTCCAATAGTTCCTGCGGGAGATGTTGTTTTTATAAAGTTTACCTCCATCCATGAAGTGGGTCCTCTTATTGAAATACCATCCCATGACCTGCTGATTTCTTTCTATTGTAACAACATTCCTGTGCCGCAGAACCACTCACTTGTCTATTTTGTTGCTTGGATACCAAGTCCATTACAATTTACCAGAGCACTTTGAAATATGGATGTCATTGTTTCCTTTCAGAAAGAGTGTCGCACTTTCACAAGGTGCTGGCTCCCACATTATAGTCAGCCTTGGCCCTTAGTACTAACAGAAAAATGGAGAACAGAATTTAATCCAGAAATGTGTGCATTCGTGCATTTGGGCTGGCGTAACAATGTAGGGAAATAGAAGGAAGGAAAGTGTATCCTGGGAGTGTATGTGCACAGTTCTGCTTCTTCTTCTTTGACATTTCCTCAGGTTACTTCCACACTGGTTTTGTGGGTTCTGAGCTGACTACTGGGGATAATTTGGGAATCACATCCTGTTCTACAGATGGGGCCGCAAGTTGCTGAAATGGATAATTGGGTAGTTACTTTGTACAGTGCTCCATGGCTTCTGTCATGCACAGCCTCTGTGTTCCCTCAATGTTCTCAAGGCCACACTGAATGTTCCTTTTCTACTTTGAGTGGTCATAGGCCAGAGTCCAGCAGTCAGTGGAAATGTTACATATCTTCAAGGAGGCTTTGAATGCTTTGATTCTTTTCCACCTGATACTGTCCTCTCACTACCAAGCTTGGAACAGAGCGTCTGTTCTAGGAGTCTAGTGACAGACACACAACACCAAAGCCATCCCAAAATATCTAACTGAGTGAAACCAGACCTCAATACTGGGGACAATGTCTTGGAATGAGGCACTCACACTGGTTCTCTTATACTTCCAGTGTATGAGAAGTATTCTGCAGGAGACAACATACGTTCCATTTTCCAGCTGCATTTGAGGTACCTGTTGTAGGTAGATCAGGGGTTTTTGCAAATTCAAAATAGCTTTTTCCAGAGTCAACCAAAGGGTGGAGTGGCACATTAAAGCAGCTTGTGCCTATAGTTTTCATTCACCACATTACAGGAATGTTACCTTTAGTGAGTGAAATGCAGAGAATACAGAGGTAATTTATGAAGATGAAAATTCCACCTATGAGAAAGCTTGGAAGGCTAAGCCGTGTTTTAACAGAGCTGTATAAAATTTAAGGACCTAAATAGAGTAATCAGGAAGGTACTATTTCTCTTTGTCTATGGCAGGGGCTCCCACCCTGGGGTCCACACACCTCTTGCTTAATGGTATTGGTCCATGGAATCTCTGGTCTATGGTCTCAGTGAACCAAAGATACTGCTTCCGTGCTGCATAACTGACTCTAAGCAGAGGGGGCTAAATCCAAGCAGCATACTGTAGATTTAATTAATAAATTTATTGAAAGAGGAATCCTGGCAAATTATTTATTTTTTCATCCACAGGTTCATTGAGGATTACTATTCACTGTCTCCCAGCATGGCAGAGATGGAAACTCTCCTCACATTCTAACTTGTGTCCTGAGGCCTACTGATTACACAGGGTATCCCATTTTCAGCCAGTATGGTTGTAAAGTTTCCATAATTCCATAAATAAACAGTAACCCAAAACACCTGCCTTGATTAGTAGCCCACAATCAAATTAAAGTGACTTCAATTTCGTTACAACATGAAAGAGATCTGAAACCATCTAACCATTCTGCTGAAGCCCATCTCCACAAAATTATTACATTGGCAAATCAACAGATTTTTGTAAAATATTACCATAATGTTGGGGCCACTGCACAGGATTGGAAAAAAACTGCAGAAAGTTGTAAACTCAGCCAGCTCCATCATGGGCACTAGCCTCCTCAGCATCCAAGACACCTTCTAAAGGCAATGTCTCAAAAAGACAGCATCCATCATTACGGACTCCCCATCACCCAAGACATGCCCTCTTTTCATTGCTAATCAAGGAGGAGGTAGAGGAGCCTGAAGACACATACTCATCATTTCAGGAACAACTTCTTCTCTTCCGCCATCCGATTTCTGAATGGATAATGAACCCTCAGTATTTTTTCTTCACTTATTACACTACTAATTTAATTTAATTTTCTTTTATAATATATACTTCTTATTCTAATTTCTGGTTTTTATTATGTATTGCAACATAATGCTGCCGTAAAACAACAAATTTCACAAATAAGCAGTGATATTAAACCTGATTATGAATTCATTTGCTCTTAAATTTAACATTACATTTGCCAAGCCATGGAGCCTAGTTTTAAGACTATGCTTCCTCAGATTTAATAATCTACTCTGAATCATGGTTGGCATGACCTTGAAATAGAAACTAGACAGTATTTTTTACTTAAAGATTTAAGTAAAATCATATATAGTATGTCACTAATCAGCAAGAAAAAGCAATTGCATCATGCTCTGATTTGCCTCCGTATTTTCCTCCTGAATATTTTTTTTTCCTTTTTCCTGTTTATTTTCCTCACTTTCATATATATTTTCCTATAAATAGGGGTTTACGGTATCATTATAGAAAACACTATGCAGTGAATTTCAGTTAATTCAGACAGCTTGGAACCTTTTGACCCATTTTGGCCCAGCTATGCAGCTGCGCTAAATAGTCAAAGTTTCATGGAAGTAGTTAAAAATGTATAATAAAGACAACCTACCAATTAACTGAGTAACATATTATGTATTTAAATGAGATACATAACAAATTAGAACACTACAAATACTACTACAGTATTATAAAACTGTATTAGTTTCCAATAGTTATTGATGGAGGAATTCAGTGTACGCTGCTGCATAAAGGAACAAAATCAGAGCAGATATTGTGTGTAGATAACTGACTGCTTTCATACAATGCTATCGAAGACTGCATCTTCCAAATCTTCATTTTCATTGGAACACTCAAGATGATTGTTGACATCCTCAGATTCTTTGTAGTTCCTAACTTGTCGAAGCATTGGATTCATTTCACTTTCACTTCCAGCTGTTTCTGGCATCTCCAAGCCCGAATGTTTGAAACCACAGTGAGAAAAACAGTTCTGAATTATCTTACTGCTTATTTCTCACCAACTATCGATGACCGAAATCATTGATTTCTGAACAAAAGCACACACAACTGACACTATTGAAAAACTGTTCTAAGCACGCTGTAGTGTCTAATGGACACACAAGTGCACGCATTTGGGACGCTAGGTGGAAACTGTTCAGCAACAGTCTCCCACCCCAGTTAAGCGCCATAGTGTCCCAAATAAATGAAGGGAATCCTGGCTATTTCTTAATTAGTTTTTCTTCTTTAAAAGTTGGCTCAAATAAGCAGCTGCCCCGAATAACTGATGGCCCAATTAACTGGAATCCACTGTTATCAATATATCTTAATTGCAATTTTATAACTTAGTTTAGTTATTTCAGTGGTCTAAATATATGTTTAGGACCTCTTATACATTTCCTTTACTTTTACAATAAATTATAATTTGTTGTGAGTGTTGCTTTGAGCTTAATATCTTTTATGCTATTTTACAGGAGAGTTGTTACACCATCACAGCACCCACACACAAAATGTTGGAGGAACTCAACAGATGAGGCAGCATCTATGAAAATGAATAAACATTTGAAGTTTTGGACCGAAACCCTTCATTAGGACTGCTGCCGGCGACCGAGGCTGAGGTCAAAACGTTCAGATAGAGATGGTGCTCGGTACTCGGTGTCATAGGGCTGATCGTAGGCTCGAAGTTTTCGGACGACTCAGAGTCGGACTGTGGTCGGGCATGGCAGGGAGAGTTTTCTTCCTTCTCCCGTCTGCATGAGATGTGGGACATTTGAGAGACTTTGAACTTTTTTACTGTGCTCATGGATTTCTTCATCAAGTTATGGTATTGTTGCACTGTTGTAACTATATGTTATAATTATGTGGTTTTGTTAGTTTTTCAGTCTTGGTCTGTCCTGTGTTTTTGTGATATCACACCGGAGGAATAATGTATCATTTCTCAATGCATGCATTACTAAATGACAATAAAAGAGGACTGCGTGTCCTCATAATCTAATCTAATGTAATAATCTAATATTATGAAGCATCCCACCCACCTTACTTATAGACTGTTTGTTCCACTCCCATCAGGGAAGAGGCTACAGAGCATTCACACTAGGACCTCAAGACTCAAAAGCAATTACTTTACCAATCCACCAGGCTGATCTACACCTCCATCCATTAACTAACCCTATCAACACTGACACCACTACATACACAATGAACTTTATGTACTTATAATCTATGTAAGTATGGTAATATTATGTATATGCAGTCCACTTAAACATTGCCTATAGGATTGCTTTTATATTCATATATGTGTTTTTATTGTGTTCTTTATGTTTTTTCTGGATCCAGAGTAACAATAATTTCATTCTCCCTTACACTCATGTACTGAAGAATGACAATAAACTGTCTTGATTCTTGATAGACTGACATGCAGAAGAGAATTTCTTTGGTCAGTACGGAGTTAATTAAATGGTCTCGGTGCAAACAATAATCATATTAATTTGAATAGGGTAGAGAAAAATCAGCCGAGGATACCTGACGCATGGAATGGCCATGAGACGAGGAAAAATTTGGGACTGCCATCTTCCAGTTTTCATACAGCCCAGCGGCACAACTAGTGAACCATTGTCTCACTATGCCAGTGACCTGGGATCAATCCTGACCTCTGGTGCTGTTTGTTTAAAGTTTGCACACTCGTACTGTAACCACATGGCCTTCCTCCAGGTGCTCTAACTTCCTTCCACATCCCAAAGGTTAATTACTTGGCCTCTATAAATTGTCTCTTATGTGTAGGTGAGTGGTAAAATCTGGTGGGGGGGGCGAAGGGTGGAGTTCGTGAAAATGTCACAAGAGTAAAACATGACATTAATGTAGAATTTGTGTAATTATCAGAAATGAGAAAAATAAAGTTTGTCTGTTCTGTGGGGTGAAGGGAATGTATGGCATGATCCACAAAAGACTGATGCAGAGGTATAATGTAAGAAGTTACACTTAAGTCTGAGGATACAAAGTCAATTTCAGCCCTGCCACCGGCCACAACCCCAGCTCTGGCCATCCTACTGAGGTCAGCACAGCCTCCATCATGGCTTAGGACATGTAGATATTTCTCTTCCGTTCATCTGGTTGTAAATGTGTCTGTTTTTTTGCATCTCCTTGTCCTGCAAGGGAGAGGGAAATTGCCGGTGAACATTGTGTGATCTGTTTGCTTGATATGGTTTGCCACATCTAAAAGGCTGGCAATGTTCCCAAGCTGCAAGATACGGGTGAAAAGCTCGTGCAATATCAACTCTGAAAGGGTGTGGTGGAGTGTATGAACATCACATTAGAGCCCTGGTTGATAGGCCACATTGAAAGGCAAGTGATTGTAGTGACTTAAGCATTTCTGAAATCAGGTTAAGCAGTAAACAGGATGTAGCTTCCGGAAGCCATTTTATCTCGATCACACCTGTGAAGCTTTGGTCTGGCATCTGCAGTCAGTGCTAAGTTCTGTGGTAAAATTATGCACAAACACGGGCCTGCTCCCTACCCCTAATACCCCTAAATTCTGTCATAAAGGAAAATGAATCACAACAAACCCAACTCTAAAACTGCTGACAAGATTAACTGACTAAGCTAAGACTAGTTTAGCCAGCTGTCCAAGCTATTAAAACAATGAATATTTCTTAATATCTGAAACAATCAAAAAAAACTGTTATAAATAATTAACAAAATTACTAAAGCTTCCATTTCAGTTATTTAAAAAAACTCGAAGTACTGATGTTTTGTACCTTTTGTTCCCATCACTGAGGCAGAGTCCAAGCTGCATAGGTTTCTCAGCCAGGTTCCCCAGCATAAAGGCTAGCATTGGTTGAAAGAAATTACTGGTGAGGAATGCATGATGAACTGCAATCAGGTTCCTGCTAATTCCAACGGAATTCCTTGTGGGACTCCAACCAGATCCTCAGGATCCCACCTCCAGAATTAATCTGCTCCAACTTCCGGAGCCTCTTGCTCCCTTCCTCTTTGCCATCTTCTACAACCAGGACCTCCAGCCCGACAAATCAAAGAACACATGGCATGTGTAGTATCAAAGAACATAGAACAGCACAGTACAGGTCCTTCAGCCCACAATGTTGTGCAGCCTCTTAACCTTCTCTAAGATCAATCTAACGCTTCCCCTGCACGTGGCCCTCCATCTTTCATTCATCCATGTGTCTATTCAAGAGTCTCCCAAGTTTATCAGCCTCGGCCACCAACCCCTGGCAGTGCATTCCTGGGATCCTATATTGGTCATTGCCACCCATGGAAAAAATGCACTGTCTGTCCCTTCTATCTATGCCTCTCATTATCTTATACATCTCTGTTAAGTTCTTTTTCATCTGGCCTCTCTCCAAAGAAAAAAGCCCCAGGTCACTCAAACTTTCCTCCCGAGGCAGACTGTCTAATCCAGGTAGCATTCTGGTAAATCTCCTTCGCACCCTCTCCACAGCTTTCACATCCTTCCTATAATAAGATGACCAGAACTGAACACAAAATTCTAATAATGGTCTAATCATAGCTTAATAGACCCACAACATTATTGTGTAGCTCTTGAACTCAATCTGATTATCATTTTTCATCTGTTCCCAGGTCAGCCTTATTAGTAGTGAAGATGACATCA
Source organism: Mobula hypostoma (assembly GCF_963921235.1). NCBI lineage: Eukaryota > Metazoa > Chordata > Chondrichthyes > Myliobatiformes > Myliobatidae > Mobula > Mobula hypostoma. The sequence goes on along the minus strand of NC_086115.1, from coordinate 48,458,359 downwards.
CCCGCTCCACTACAATGTGTTTTGCCTTTCAGAAAGGCAGATTAACTTTAACTGGTGGTATTTACTGTATGTATGACTTTGACTACTTGCATTCACCCCAGCTAAAAGTAGTTGAAACCCCTTTTTACCGGGCATCTATAAACATGCGGCTTGCTAGTCCCTCACGAACAGCCACCAGACAGTGTTGAGAAAACCTCCATTCTCAGACTGCTTACGTCTGGGATAGATATGACTTGTGTCCCGCCAAACCTGTGAGGTAGGGACGTCTCACCCACCCAAATCCCAGTTTGGGTGAATACTATGTGCTTTACAGCCCCATGCAATAGCCTGTCGGCAAGAAAATACAGGTCATACACTACATACAATTATAAAGGAAGTGTATTTATGAACGTTAATTTCACCAAAGAGTTATTAAAGAAAAGAAAATAACAAAAAGGATCCATTATGATTAAACAGTCAAATGTGCACATAAACTGGAGCTAATCCTGAAGTTGTCTTTAACTCACGCACTGGACCCTCGGTCTGTGTGAAAGCACACATCACCTTCTGAAAGTCGCTTGAGATCCATCTCAAACAAACAGGCTGCCCACAGAAGTATTGGTCCTTCCTCCTTAAAGCCATTCATCTGCACAAAGCAGACTATTTTATAAACTGGGATGCAGAGCAAATAATGCCCAGCTTTAGACAGAGAAAGTGGTTCCTGGTATGTCAAAGCTTTATCTTTAAAAACAAACAAAAATATGTCAATTTGAAATGTTTGTACATTAGGTCCATTTTCTTATCTCTACCAGTTTCTCCAGGAAACCTGGGTCAATAAATAGTTGTCAAATTAGAGCATTCTGCAAGAGTTAGCTTTTTAAAACAAAGAAACAGAAAATATAATTTATGTTGAGTGTGTCAGATGTCTACAAGGTTCAGAAATGAAAATGTAAATACCAGATTTTTGCACTTGTAACATCTAAAGAAGCATAAACAGTATTCTTTAATTTTTAATTCTTTTTCCATATGCAGTTGATTGTAATTTCATACAATTTCAAAGGTCCAAAGGTTCAAAGGTCAAATTTAATGTCAGAGAAATGTATACAATATACATCCTGAAATGCTTTTTCAACCCATGTAGATTATTGGTAATGATATATTGGTTTATTACTATCACATGCACCAAGATACAGTGAAAGCTTCTCTTGCATATACAGATCAAATCATTATATTCTGCACTGATCTAGACTAAGGTAAAACAATAACAATGCAGAATAAAGTTTAAAAACCACCAAATGAGTGCTGGACAGGTAAATGATAAAGTGTAAGGTCATAACAAGGTAGATTGAGGCCAAAAGTCCATCTTTGACAAAGTTAGAACAAAATTACTTTCCTTTTACAGTACCTTCAATATATTCCTCATGATTTCTTAAAGTACATTGCATTCAATGAATTAAGAACCAGGATATATTTTTGAATTTTCTGAGGAGATGCAACAGCCAATTTGCACATGGTAAGACCACACAAGCAACAAAAGAGATAAGACTCACTTTGATAGTGAGTCTGACTAAAGAGTGTCTGTAAGGATACTAATTCCTTAATCCTCTTCAATGACACAATGGAATCCTTTCACATGTGCCTAAATAAGGGGCCTTGGTTTAAAGTTTCCTCCAAGCAACAAAACCTCCAACAAAGCACCACTCTTTCAAGCAATCTTCTACGCTCCAGGACAGAAGTGAGATTAGAACCCAGTACATTCTGACTCAACCCCTAGAGTTTGAGAAGAAAAAGAATTAATTCAAGTATTTTCAGCATATTTTAGAATCACTTTCAAGCTTGTACTTAGATTTGAAAACACTATCACTTTGCACTTTAACAAGAAAAATGTTGTGCAGTTCAAAATCAGTTTAGACAAAAATACACTGATGTATACATTTATATAGTTTTTTTTTAGCCTGTGGAGAGTCAGTACATGATGCTTCAATGGGACTCTTGTTTGATGGCATAAATATTAAAATGGTCAAAGTGAGTTTTCCAGCAAGATTTTCACCTCACACCTGAAAAAAATACAGTTCTGATTTACTCACAGAATAACCGCATTTTATCAATCCTGTTTTGTCTGAAAACCATGCCACTATGAGGGCCAAAACTCAAACTGCATGCTTTGAACTCACTGAGAGCCATGACCTCCTGTGATGCCAAACACAGCATCTGATGCGACTGGACTGCTTTGCTCAGTCCAGGTCATTGATACAGCCGCAGTCATCTTTCTGGTCAGAATCATTCAAGGCCCCTGCTGATGCCTACCACATCTTATAGATTGCTGTTCATTGCTGTAATAAGACAGGTCACTCTTCCTTCAGTTAGTCCTGACGAAGGGTCTCGGCCTAAAACGTCGACTGCACCTCTTCCTAGAGATGCTGCCTGGCCTGCTGCGTTTACCAGCAACTTTGATGTGTGTTGCTTGAATTTCCAGCATCTGCAGAATTCCTGTTGTTCAGGTCACTCAATCTTCACTTTTCAAGGGAGATATTACCTGCTGTTCTTTCACTCCACAGGTAGAGGCAGAATCATTTGACTAGAACGTCATGTTCCCTAAATTGTAATCATTCATAGATTGGTGACGCTCATAGTAGTTCTCATTGCAGAAATGCCCCAGGCAACTTCCTGCCAGACCAGAGGCTATAGTTCACTTGCACAGAAACATAACCCTTGTAGGACCAATCTTTGGAATCCTTTCCATGCTTGCATCCTCCTTCCCTACTTCATTAAAACAATGTCATTACTAACCTTCTCCCTGGCCGACAGTGCTGCCATATTGTTGTGTGACCCTTAAAGAGCTGACTCCCGAGGTTGGACATGCCAGGTTAAATGCCGGCAGCTGAGAGAACTTGACCAAATCTCTCCTGAAACTTGCATTCAGCAGTATTCTACAACAAAATTCAACTACTTTGTTCTGCAAGTCATGTAATGGAAGATTTTAAGCTGAGAATTTCAATCAGTGACACAAAATGCTGCTTTAACACTATGCAACAGTAGTAGGGAAGACTGTAGGCATACATGTCGGTGTAAGTTGGAGACCTTTGTTAATTTAAATCAAATTATCAGCTGGAGAGAATTTGAATAAGAAATGGGGAGAGCGAGTTTGTAAATCTGGCGGGAGCAAAGAAGGTTGGGAATGGTGATGGTGGAGTGCTGCTGGAGGGGTGTGGGATAAGTGGCATAAGAATGCCAGGGGTCTGGGTTGGCATGGGTGCAGACACACCCAGTCCTAAGCCACCAGGCAAAGGTCAGTCGGTTCCAATCAATTGATTTATTGATTACAGAATGGCTCTCGGGTGATTTCCACTCCCCCACCCTCTCCCTTCCCCTTTTCCCAACTACGATTCCCCTCTCCGTGCCCCCTTTCCACTCTCAGTCCACAACAGAGACCCATAACAGAATCAGGTTTATCAACACTCACATATGTCATGATTTTTTTTTGCAGCAGGAATACAATGCAATGCAAAAAAATAAAATACTACAGTACTATGCGGAAGTCTCAGACAACCTAGCTATATATATGTGCCTAAGACTTCTGCACAGCAGTGTATGGCATCACACAATCCTGAGATTCATTTTCTTGAGGGCAATCACAAGAAGTACAATAGAATCAATGAAAGACTGCATCCAACAGCACGGACAAGCAACCTATGAGCAAAACACAACGAACTGCAAATACAAAAAGAAATAATAATAAGCGAGTGTGCACTAAATGAAATTAACTCTAACAGATTTAAAACAGCTTAAATAAAAACAATGATACTAGAGCTGTTTGCCTGCCTACATGGACAAGGCAGTATGCAAGCAAGAATAAGCGGGAGATGGAATATCTGCAGCGGTGCAGTCAGCAACGTGCTCCGAGAGTGCACAGGACATTGCTAGTGTGTTCACTCAAGCTTCTGTGGAAACTCATCAGCATAAGCTTGAAAGAAAAGTCCTGCAAATTATCAGCACAATTGTGCATTACCAATTTGTAACTGGTGCCAGGCCACTGCGGTCTGGGTGGAATCGAATGAAATGCAAGAGTTGATTATTTCTGCGGCTGCAGTGTAGGTACATAGCTCTAACTGACTGGTAGACAATTCTCCTCATTGAACTAATTGAAATGTCTACAGTAGCAACAACACAGATCAACTGATTGATGTTCTTATCCATAGTTAGTCAAATAAATGTTGTGAAAGCAAGGCAAACCTAGACAGCAGCCTTATTTAACTGCTGGTTGGGTGATTAATGGTGGAATGCTGTGCCTATGTGTGTGCCAGAGAGTCTGGATGCTGTGTGACACACTTCCCAAATGAACAGAATCACCAGCTGACCCAATCACTAGTTCAATTGGAAGGAAAACCCTCGGGTGAAGACAATGCTGCATCATCGTAAGAACAATGGATAATTAAATGCATAGGGCTAATGGATGTGGGCACATATCACTTATAATATATCACAGAATTTGATTTCATTCCATTCAGAATGGGGAGAAAAATATGTGGAATTTCCAACCCCCAGACTATTTGAAGTTTTATCCTTGTTTATGTAAACTGAGTGATCCCAATCAAAATTACAATGAGAGTTAGATAGATAGATAGATAGATAGATAGATATACTTTATTAATCCCGAGGGAAATTTGGTTTCGTTACAGCTGCACCAACCAAGAATAGAGCATAAATATAGCAATACAAAAAACTCCAACAATCAAACAACAAAATTCAAAAACTATGCCAGATGGAAAATAAGTCCAGGACCAGTCTATTGGCTCAGGGTGTCTGACCCTCCATGGGAGGAGCTGCATGTTCGATGGCCACAGGCAGGAACGACCTCCCGTGCCGCCAAGTGTTGTATCACAGTGGAATGTGGCCGAAGTCCAACAGTAAAAAGTTCAATATCCAGTCTGCAAACATGTTCCTCGATCGTAATATACCCCGGATTGCACCATCCGTTGTTAGCCAGTTCTGTAAGCACCCCACTCCTTCACGTTGCTTACCACTCTCCGTGCACTTCCGGTCAGGCGGAACAGTATTACCCACCAAACTCCTCTTCTCCATAAGTCTCTGTTGTCTCGACCCGGACCTCTTTCCTCGGCTTTGTGATCCCCCTCTGTGTGTTTTCCTCCAGGTTTCAGTAGGGGTGTCTGCCGGCCGGAATTTGCTGGTCCGTGAAATACACAATGCGACCTTGCTTCTGTCCCGCGTGTCGGGATGTAACCATTTCCAGCGCTAAAGAAAACCCAAATAAAACTCTCTCTACCAGCATATTAGAGAGGGTGCAGCTTTGACGTGTTACCGTGAGAAAAAAATACAAAACATAACGTAAATTAAAAAGTAAGAAGAAGAAAGTAAAAGAATAGATCGGAACGGCTGTACCAGGCTGCATGCACGACTGGCGCATGCGCACAGAGTTACCAATGATACTATCCAGGATGGAGCCAGAAAGAAAACTCCAGCAAGACTGACTGCTAGCATGAAAAATGGGTTCTTGGGTGAAGCACTGGAAAGCATCCCAGGTCTTTGAAACCATAACCCAGCAAAGAGTCAATGGACCAGATCTTCTGATGACTGGCCTGTTGCTTTGCACCAGCAATTCTGGTATTTCTATTAGTTTATTATTGTCACATATACTAAAATACAGTGAAAAGCTTGTCTTGCACGCTGTTTGTACAGATCAAAACATTATACAGATCATTGAAGTATTCCTTCATGCCTTCTCCCAGGCACAATCTCTTGGGTTGACACCCTCCTCAGTACAAGGAAAAACTGGCTCCACCTTTGAATTTAATTGCAGTTTTACAAGAGCTGGAGGAGAAGGATGAATAGAGGCTGCAGATCTAAAAGATTGTAAAGAGCGGTAATGTTTAGGGAAGGTTGGAAATTGGGAATGATGGATGTTGGAAAGGATGACAACAAGAATGATCATGGAGGAATAGGAATTTGAATCGACAGAATATAACATTTTACATGCATTACTCAAGGCTTTTCAGTGAGCTCATTTGCTCCGTGGGATCCCTGGGAAGATAATAAAGTCTCACATATGTCATGGACCTACAACCTATTCAAGATTTTATGCCAATGCCTTTACAAGATTCTGATCAACAAATCCAAATCGGGGACGGGGAGGGGTAAAGGAGATAGGGCAAAGAGTTATAGTAAACAGAACCACAGCGGATCAAACAAATAAACAAATATTTATCAAACGCATTTTTTATCTGTTCATTTCATTTTCCTAAGAAATACCACATTGCAGATCAATACTTTGATCAGCTTGCAGAAAGATTCAGCAAAGTTCTAAAATATTAAACTTTTCAAGAGCACATCCCAGCAATATAAATAGTTAAGAATGTAAAAGGTCCTTAAAATATTCAAAAATTCAAAGCCACTTTAATTGTAATAATACATGTAATCATTTGACAATTCCAAGACTAACAGTAGCTGGTTTTCAAATTGAAATATGTTTCCCTTTAAGAGCTAACTGGCGTCAATCTATCTGATAAAGTTGGAATTAAAACCTGACAAATAAAATGTTGATAAATTGATCAGAAAATGTTAACAAAGGAATCATTTATTTTAGTTTTTTTGGTGTAAGCGATAATTCTAATATTGCTGATTTATTATTCTCCATAAAGGCGATTAAGTCCTACAGAATATGCTCGCCAGCTTTGGTATTTTAGTTTAACATCCAGCACATCTGGAGTTGATCCAAGAGTTTTGAACATAATCTACAGGGATCTAAGTTACCAGAAGACTCCTTGGATGGACAATTTAGGAGAGATTAGTGCTAAGAAGGGCTGAGTTATATAAAACTTTCTATCTCACAAAGCATAACCTTAACATAGTCGCATTACATATTTATGAATCCTAAGAACCATATTATAATCTTTAGAAACCAATACAAGAGGATGCTTCTCTCTTCAAAAGCCAAAAAATATTGGAGGAATGTTGTTAATATGCCTTCTTGGCTACTAGCAATTTTTTGTGTGCTCCCTTTTGTAAAGTCTATTTAAACTATGCAGTACAGGTACTCCCCAGTTCACAAACACTCAACTTATGCACATACAAGTGAGTGTTTAAGAGACCAACAGTACAAGTTGCTGGCTGCTGTGGGGCAATAGACATATTCTGCCACCAGTGAACTCAGTATGGAGCCATATTTCTGATTCACAAACTCTGCTGTATGAATTTAATTTGATATTAATTTTGTAATATCTCCATTGCATTTGAGCAAGTTTCATTGTTTCATGCTTATTGAATATTCTATTTTAATGCATATCTGATTTTTTATTTGTCACTATAATATTGAATATCCTAAATGACCTACAATGCATGAATTGCTTTGAGCTATTATATATTGCTTTGTCAATGACTTAGACCATAAGACAAAGGAGAATTCGGCCATTCGGCCCATCAAGTCTGCTCCGCTATTTTATCATGAACTGATCCATTCTCCCACTCCCCTGCCTTCTCACCATAATCTTTGATGCCCTGGCTACTCAGATACCTATTAATCTCTGCCTTAAATACACACAATGACTTGACCTCCACTGCCGTCCGTGGCAACAAATTCCACAGATTCACCACCCTCTGGCTAAAAAAATTTCTTTGCATCTCTGTTCTGAATGGGCGCTCTTCAATTCTTAAGTCATGCCCTCTCATACTAGACTCCCCCACCATGGGAAACAACTTTGCCACATCCACTCTGTCCATGCCTTTCAACATTCGAAATGTTTCTATGAGGTCTCACCTCATTCTTCTAAAGTCCAAGGAGTACAGTCCAAGAGCAGTCAAACGTTCTTCATATGTTAACCCTCGCATTCCCGGAATCATTCTAGTGAATCTTCTCTGAACCCTCCAACGTCAGCACATCCTTTCTTAAATAAGGACCCCAAAACTGCCCACAGTACTCCAAGTGAGGCCTTACCAGAGCCTTATAGAGCCTCAACATCACATCCCTGCTCCTATACTCTATTCCTCTGGAAATGAATGCCAACATTGCCTTCGCCTTCTTCACCATCGACTCGACCTGGAGGTTAACCTTAAGTTTATCCTGCACGAGGACTCCCAAGTCCCATTGCATCTCAGAACTTTAAATTCTCTCCCCATTTAAATAATAGTCTGCCCGTTTATTTCTTCTACCAAAGTGCATAACCATACACTTTCCAACATTGTACTTCATTTGCCACTTCTTTGCCCATTCTCCCAATCTATCCAAGTCTCTCTGCAGACTCTCTGTTTCCTCAGCACTACCGGGCCCTCCACCTATCTTCGTATCATCAGCAAACTTAGCCACAAAGCCATCTATTCCATAATCCAAATTGTTGATGTATAACGTAAAAAGAAGCGGCCCCAGCACGGACCCGTGTCCCACCACTGGTAACCGGCAGCCAACTGGAATAGGATCCCTTTATTCCCACTCTCTGTTTCCTGCCAATCAGCCAACGCTCTATCCACGTATGTAACTTTCCCATAATTCCATGGGCTCTTATCTTGTTAAGTAGCCTCATGTGTGGCACCTTGTCAAAGGCCCTCTGAAAATCCAAATATACAACATCCACTGCATCTCCCTTGTCTAGCCTACTGGTAATTTCCTCAAAAAATTGCAACAGATTTGTCAGGTAGGATTTTTCTTTAAGGAAACCATGCTGAGTTCTGCAAATCTTGTCATATGCCTCCAGGTACTCCGTAACCTCATCCTTGACAATCGACTCCAACAACTTCCCAACCACTGATGTCAAGCTAACAGGTCTATAATTTCCTTTTTGCTTCCTTGCCCCCTTCTTAAATAGCAGAGTGACATTTGCAATCTTTCAGTCCTCCGGAACCATGCCAGAATCTATTGACTTTTGAAAGATCATTGCTAATGCCTTCGCAATCTCCACAGCTACTTTCTTCAGAACACGAGGGTGCATTCCATCTGGTCTGGGAGATTTATCTACCCTTAGACTATTTAGCTTCCTGAGTACTTTCTCTGCCGTAATTGTGACTGCGCACACTTCTCTTCCCTGCCACCCTTGAGTGTCCGGTATACTAGCGATGTCTTCCTGAGTGAAGACTGATGCAAAATACTCGTTCAGTTCCTCCACCATCTCCTTATCTCCCATTACAATTTCTCTAGCATCATTTTCTATCGGTCCCATATCTACTCTCACCTATCTTTTACTCCTTATATACTTGAAAAAGCTTTTAGTATCCTCTTTGATATTATTTGCTAGCTTCCTTTCATAGTTCATCTTTTCCCTCTTAATGACCTTCTTAGTTTCCTTTTGTAAGCTTTTAAAAACTTCCCAATCCTCTGTCTTCCCAGTAATTTTTGCTTCCTTGTATCCCCTCTCCTTTGCTTTAACTTTGGCTTTGAATTCTCTTGTCAGCCATAGTTGCATCCTTTTTCCATTCAAAAATTTCTTCTTTTTTGGAATATATCTGTCTTGCACCTTCCTCACTTCTTGCATAAACTCCAGCCACTGCTGCTCTGCCGTCTTTCCCGCCAGTGTCCCTTTCCAGTCAACTTTAGCCAGTTCCTCTCTCATGCCACTGTAATTTCCTTTACTCCACTGAAATACTGACAGATCGGATTTCGGCTTCTCTTTCTCAACTTTCACAATGATCTCAATCATGTTATGATCACTGCCTCCTAAAGGTTCCTTCACGTCAATCTCTCTAATCACCTCCGGTTCATTACACAATACCCAATCCAGTACAGCCGATCCCCTAGTGGGCTCAACAACAAGCTGTTCTAAAAAGCCATCTCACAGACATTCTACAAATTCTCTCTCTTGAGATCCAGTGCCGATCTGATTTTCCCAATCCATTCGCATGTTAAAATCCCCCACAATTATCATTTCCCGTCTGACAAGCCTTTTCTATTTCCTGTTGTAGTTTGTAGTCCACATCACTGCAGCTGTTAGGAGGCCTGTATATAACTGCAATCAGGGTCCTTTTACCCCTGCTATTTCTTAGCTCAACTCATAAAGATTCTGCACCTTCCAATCCTATGTCACCTCTTTCTAATGATTTAATATCATTTCTTACCAATAAAGATTTATTGGATAAGTTTATGTAATCAAAAGAAAATGTTGAAAGGAAGATTACAAACAAGCAATTTGAGACAAGTGTACTTTACACTTTCATTCATAAAGTGACGCGCAGAATCAAATATCACTGTGATGATTGTATGCTCTAGTATCAATTGTTTGTCGACAATAAAGTAAAGTAAATATATTTCAGAAGTGGAATCAAATCATCATAATAGCTGAGTAAAGTTCAATACCACTTCAGAATATGTCATTTTTGATACTGTTGTTTCCGTTTATTTTCTGACCCTTGGGGCTCTTCCAGGAGTCAAGAATGATGAGTAGTCTTTATTCTAAGATTTCAGTTTATTTTAGAGTACAAGCAAACATACAAATACTACAGAAACAATGCTAAGGAGGGGAATTAAGGCTAAGACAAAAGAATAAAGATGGCATTTCAGAAAAATCTATCAATTTTATAGATAAAATGTTTTAAATGCCTTAGATAGGGCTGAATTAATCAATAGGCTACATAATTAAAATAATTACATCACGTGGGTAATGCGCTAATAGTGAGCCAATGAAAAATGAGAAAGGAGATAATTAGCTGCTGTACCGCTTTCTGCCAGTGAGTGTGAAAAATACATGAGTTTGTTTAAATGGACAAATCTTATAAAAAGTATTTTTAAAAACACAGTGGTCTCTAATAGTATGTCACACCAATAGTTTAGAAAAAGTTTTTTTTAATGTACAAGTATCATAATTACAGCCTGTCATATATTAGTCATGTACATCTTGACCAAAATTCTGTTCAGCAAAATTTACTACTGAACAGTGCATGGTGTTTATAAGAATTACTGTGATCAACAATATATAGTGAAAATCAGTATACCCTGTGTTCTTCCCAGCTTTAACTCCACTGACTTAAGCAGTTCAACTAAATAAGGAATTTACTTTCCCTACTCATTTAACCCATCCTCATACAAAAAATAGATTTTATACCCTACCATTGGCCTTGAATAACCATAAAAATGCTTCTGATTTTACAACTATTTATATCTTCAAACAAAACTATTATGTGAGCATTAATGTAAAAACAAAGTGACTCATTAGGATACATCACAAACGATACTCTTTTAGCACCACTTCATCATTTGATAAGGTAATTATGTAGTTTTATAGAGAACAGTCTTACAGTGGTAAGGAGATGATTTATAAACATCTTGACTCTTCTACTTAACTTTGGGTCACTGATTTTGGTTTGGATGCCCAACTAAAGAAGCCTATAATAATCCTCAGAAAGACCTTATGGCCACATGATCAATGTCAATACTTAGGCCCCATGGATCAATGTCTTGCCTTGCTTGATCCCTCTGTACCAGCATATCTTTCTAGTCTTTCCTCTCTTTCGTACACTTAGCCTGCAGCATGGTACTAAGAATCTCAATGACATGTCTCAGGAGAATGAGTGGTGGAAGGAGAACACAAACTCACAACGCTGCTCACTCTGTCCACCCCCTCACCCACCACCTGCTCAATCAGTAGAAGAGTTCAAAGTTCGCATAATTATTCTCATTAGTCACCACAAAGCTTAAGTGGACACATTTCATGGAGTAATACAACATGGAAATAGGACTTTCAGCCCAATTGATCAACGTCATCTAAGACATCCTTCCAAACTAGTCCCATTTGCTTCATATCCCTCTAAACCAGGGGTTCCCAACCTGGGGTCCACGACATGAAAAAGGTTGGGAACTTCTGCTCTAAACCATTTCCTGTGCATGCACGTTGGACCATGAATAAGCTTAATCAACCAACTCAATATTTTGAATTTGTTTCAACATAAGCTGGAAGTTAGACTGTAGTTGGGAGCAGAGACATCATCCTCAATCCTGAGGAAGTGGCTAAGAAGAAGATACAAAGTTCAAAGTTAATTTATTATCAAAGTACATGTATGCCGCCATATACAACCCTGAGATTCATTTCCTTGCCAGCATACTCAATAAATCCATAATAGAATAATAACCATAATAGAATCAATGAAAGACCAGACCAACTCGCCATTCAACCAGTGTGCAAAAGACATGTAAAAAGGAAGAATTAATAACTTTTGTTTTTGCGCAGTTTGTTGTCTTGGAGAGTAGGTTTGCAGATGATACTTAAAAAGGTGATATTGCAGACAGTGAAGGAGGTAATCAAAAATTACATGGGGTTACTGTTCAACTAGGTTAGTGGGATGAGGATTGACAAGTGACTTTGAAGTTAAATAAGCATGAAGTTTTACATTTTGGGAAATCAAGGAAGGGTAGGACTTGTATGGTGAATGGTAGAGCCCGATGGAGTGTTGCAGAACAGAGGAAGCTACAAGAACAAATATACTGTTTGCTGAAAGCAGTGTCACAGGTGAAGGAAGTGTTTGGTACGCTGGCTTTCACCGGACATAGCCTTGTGTATGAGAGACTCAGGAGAGACTGCTGATGCTGGAATGCTGGAGTAATATATACAAAACACAGGGGTGTCCCAGCAGATCAGGCAGCTTCTATGCAGGTAAATGAACACTCAACCTTTCAGGCTGAGATCCTTCATCAGGATGGGAAAGGAAGAATAAAAGTGTGCGGGAGGGAAAAGAGCATTACTCGACAGGGGATAGGTGAATGGCCATGAAAAACATGTAAGAAATTAAAATCTCTGGCCACCGGGAGATCCTGACTGTTAGACGGATGGAGTGAAGGTGCTTAATGAAGCAATTTCCCAATCTACATTGGGTCTCTCTGATGTAGAGGAGGCTGCACTAGGAGACCAGTATACACTGAATGACCTTGATGTATTTTATCAGAGTTGGGGGTGTTATGTTGCTGTTGTACAAGACATTGGTGAGACCGCACGTGGAATATTGTGCACAGTTTTGGTCACCCTTTTACAGGAAAGAAATTATTAAACTTGAAAGACTGCAGAAAAGATTTACGAGGATGCTGCCAGGACTTATATGGACTTATATGAATTATACGGACAAGATGGGCAGGCTAAGAATTTATTCCTTGGATTTTAGCAGATTGAGGGGTGACTTTATTGAAGTGTAATTAGAGAGCATATGTTTAAACTGAGAAGTGAGAGATTAAAAAGGAAACTGAGGGCAGTGTTTGCTTGCAGATAATGGTGTGCACATAGAATGAGCTGTCAGAGGAAGTGGTTGACAAAGGTACAATAACAACATTCCAAAAACATCGGAATAAGTAGACAGGTAACAGGGGCTTAGAAAGATATGCACCAAACTTGGGCAAATGGGACGAGCTTGTGGGACACGATAGTCAGCATGGACGAGTTGGGCTGAAGGGCCTCTTTCAATGCTATATTACTCTATGACTCTATCTTTACTTAAACAGTAGTGTATTCCACATTCTGACACATTTTTTTAAGTAAGGGGTTGCATTGGAAACTCAGTTGCTTAGCAATTACTTGAAAATCTAATTTTCAAGCAAATCTCATCCTGGTTTGAGAGCTAAGTATTACAAGCTTCCTCTCTTTCTGCCATTATCACCTAAAAAAAAGATTTAATAGTGAAGCGTGCCTGTGGTGATGTCAAACTTTGTTGACAAAAGAGATTAAGAAAGACATGCACTAATATAAGTCTTCCATGCCCCAGAAAAATTCAAAGTGTTTCACAGCTAAAAATGCATTTTTAAAATGAAGTTATAGTGGCGATGTAAAATTGTGGCAATTTGCACACAACAACTTCTGAAACCTCCAAGTTTACAATGATGAACAGATAATCTTTTCTCACTGGAATTAGTTGATGGGTAAATATTTGCTAGGATATTAGAAAAGAAAACTTTCTTTTATTTCTTTGAAATAGCCCCATACAATCTGTAATGTCCATCTGAGAGAACATTTGACAAACCAAGCAGCATTCCATCCTGACCACGTCGATTATCAACCTGGAACGTGTATTTCATTCAAGGCAAATGCAATGTTAGTATTCATTTCAAGAGGACCAGAATATAAAAGCAAACGCTGAGACATTATAAGGCTTAGGTTAGGTCAGATTAGGTCTGGAATATTGTAAGCAGTTTTAGGTCCCATACACTGCCTTGGAAAAAGTATTCAGCTCCCACAACTATTTTCACATTTTACTGTCTTATTTTCTAAATTTAAAATATATTGAAGTAAGATTTTTTCAGCTAATCTCCAAGGCATGGTGCAACATGTCAAATCAAAAGAAAAGATTACAAAACCTGCTAAAAATTAAAAACCAAAATTGTGAGGTTGAAAATGTATTCAGCCCTTTTGTAATTACTACGCTAACTTTCCAACCTTACCAACACACCCAATTTGTGATGTACAAAACTGGAGGATACCTGCTTTCAATGAATTCATAAGAATCAATACCCCCTATCTTTCGAAGGTTCAACAGTATGGTAGACATTCAATAGACCAGCCCAAAATGAAGACAAAAGAGCATTCAAGGCAAGTCAGGGAAATGATAATAGGGAAGCACAGATCTGGGGAAGGGTACAAGGCCATCTCAAAAGCACTGAACACACCTCAGCTCAGTGCAGTGCATTGTGAAAAAGTGAAAAATATATGACACCACAGCCACATTGCCTAGATCAGACCATACCTCTGAACTAAATCACTAGAGAAGAATGGGCCTTTAATAGAGGCAACTGTGACACCAACTGTGTCACTCTGAGTGAGCTGAAGAAATCAGTGGCTGCAAATGGAGATGAAGTTCATGGCTCCATAATCTCTAACGCCTTGCATAAAAAGGGTATTTATGGAAAAGTGGCAAGGAATAAGCCATAGCTAAAAAAAAATATCCTTTCCTGTAAAGGTTTTGTAAAATGTCACTTAGTAGATACTGTAAAGATGTGGGAGAAGGTATTACGATCGGATGAGACTAAAGTGGAACTTTCTGGCCCCAACACTGAGTGGTACATGTGGTGTAAATCAACTACCACATATCAGCCAGGTAACACCATCCCTACTGTAAAGTACGGTGGAGATAGCATCATGCTCTGGGGATGCCTTTCAGCAGCAGGGACTGGATATCTGGTCAGGACTGATGGGAAGATGAATGCAACTAAATACATAGAGATCCTGGATCAAAACCTGCTAGCCTCTGCCTTTGGGAAGGAAATACGTCTTTCAGCAGAACAACCCAAAGCAAACTACCAGAACAGTCATGAAATGGCTTCAAATGAAGAAAATTTATGTCCTTGAGTGGCCCAGTCAGAGTCCTAACCTTAACCCAATTGAACATCTCTGGCCAGACCTCAAGATTGCTGTCCACCACTACACTCCAACTAACTTAACACTGCTTGAGCAATTTTATAAGGAGGAATGGGCAAATCTTGTTCCATCACATTGTACAACACACACAAAATGCTGGAGGAACTCAGCAGGCCAAGCAGCATCTATGGAAATGAATAAACAGTCAATGTTTTGGCCCAAGACCCTTCATCAGGACTGTAAAGTAAGAGGGGAAGGCAGAGTAAGAAGATGGGGGAAGGGGAGGAAGAAGTACAATGTAGCAGATGATAGGTGAAACCAGGAGAGTGAAGTAAAGAGGTGGGAAGTTGATTGGTGAAAGAGATAAGGGGCTGGACAATGGGGAATCTGATAGGAGAGGACAGAAGACCATGAAAGAAAGGATTAAAATAATGGCATCCCCTTCTCTCAGTTCCTCAATCTCTGCAACATCTGCTGCCAGAATAAGGTTTTTCATTCCAGAACTACTGAGATATCCTCCTTCTTCAAAGAAAGGGGTTTCCCTTCCTCCACCATCAACGCTGCCCTCACCTACATCTCATCCATCTTGCGCACGTCTGCCCTCACCTCATCCTCCCACTGCCACACCAGGATAGGGTTCCTCTTGTCCTGACCCAACACCTGACTAGCCTCCACGTCCAGCACATAATTCTCCATAACTTCCGCCATCTTCAATGGGATCGCACCACCAAGCACATCTTTCCTCCACCTCTCCCCCACACTTTCTGTTTTCTGCAGGGATCGCCCTCCTACATGACTCCCTTGTCGAGGTGTCCCTCCCTACTGATCTCCCTACTGGTACTTATGCTTGCAAGCAGAACAAGTACTACACTTGCCTCTACACCTCCCCTCTCACTACCATTCAGGGCCCCAAACAGTCCTTCCAAGTGAGGCATTACTTCACTTGCGAGTCTGTTGGGGACATCTACTGTATCCAGTGCTCCCAGTGTGGCCTCCTGTACATCGGTGAGACCCGAATTAGATTGGGAGACCGATTCACTAAGCACCTACACTCCGTCTGCCAAAAAATGTGGGATCTCCCATGAACTACCCATTTCAATTCTACTTTCCATTTCCATTCTAACATGTTAGTCCATGGCCTCCTCTACTATTGCAATGAGGCCACACTTAGCTTGGATGAGTAACATCTTGTATTCCGTCAGGGTAGCCTCCAACCCGACGGCATGAACATCAATTTCTCAAACTTCTGGTAATGCCTCCCTCCTTTCACCATTCCCTATTCCTATTTCCCTCTTTCACCTCTCTCTGGTGCTCCTCCCCCTTATCTTTTTTCCACGGACTTCTGTCCTCTCCTATCAGATTCTCCCTTCTCCAGCCCCCTATCTCTTTCACCAATCAACTTCTTAGCTCTTTACTTCACCCCAGTCCCCCACCATTTCACCTCCTACCTTGTACCTCTTCTTCCCCTCCCCCCACCTTCTTATCCTGACTTCTCCTCTTTCTTTCCAGTCCTGATGAAAGGTCCTGGCCCAAAACGTTGACTATTTACCCTTTTCCATAGATACTACCTGGCTTGCTGAGTTCCTTCAGCATTTTGTATGTATTGCTTTGGATTTCCAGCATCTGCAGATTTTCTCGTGTTTGAATATATTTGAACTGCTGACATTTTAGTTTTTGAATTTGTAGTTTTTCATGCTTTACAATTTTCCCTGTGTTTTGGGGGCTTTACTGTGTGTGGTGGGGGGGGGTGCAGGTGGGAAGGAGCTTGTAGTCCACAAATAAAAATTCTCAGGTAAATTGATCAAAATTCCTGGTTGTACGACCAGGGAACAAAGGGTTATGTGAACAAAGGGTTGGGGCTGAATACTTTTTCAAGGCACCGTTTCTAAGAAACAATGTGCTGTCCTTGGAGAGGGTCCGGAAGAGGTTTACAAATGACCACAGGAATGAATGGGTTAAAGTATGAAGAGCATTTGATGGCTCTAGACCTGGACTCACTGGAGTTTAAAAGAATGAGGGTGAATCTCAGTGGAACCTACCAAATGGAACGGGCGTGATGAGGATTTTTCCAATAGTAGGGGAGTCTAGGACCAGAGGGTACAGCCTCAGAATAGGAAAATAGAATAGAGATGAGGAGGAATTTTTTTAGCCAGAGGGTAGTGAAACTGTGTAATTCATTGCCACAGATGGCGGTGGAGGCTAAGTTAGTGGATATATTTAAAGAGAAGGTTTTTGATTAGTAAGTGTGTCAAAAGTTACAGGGAAAGTAAGGTTGAGAGGGAAAATAAATTAGCCATGATCGAATGGCGGAGCAAATTTGATGGGCCAAATGGTCCGATTCCTCTTCTGTGTTTTATGGTCTCATAGTCTCCACTGTAGGATATGAAATCACATCCTCCCAAAAATGAGGGAAGGTTACAACCTATCTAGCCAGAATTGACATGGGGCCCAACACTTGCAAGGAGGCAGTGACATCTATCACATCAGTGGAAAGAGAACTGGATATCTTGAGTTCCCTTTGAAGATGTTGAAGGGAGGAAGGTGACAATGGCTGCTGATTCGGTAGTTAATCAGCTTCCCTCCTCTGAACTGAATACTTGTGTTGAAACAAACACTTGATGCCTTTTGTCAGCTTAGATATGGCACAGATGTGATCTGTCAGCAATGACAAAGTCAGGCATTCAAGTAAATGTCCATTATGGTTGGCAATAACATTACCCCTTAAATTTGGCGGCGCTTGTGTGATTATTGTGACTATTCATGTGATTAGTAACATTTTCCAGATGTATTCACCTCTATTCAGTTTGCCAAAATACACCTTCAATGCTCAAACAGAGATTAACATTCCCAAGAAAGTTGAGCAAGCCAGTAATATGGTAGAGTTACTATCATTATATTTAAAGAAGAATTGAACTAAAGCAAAAGGGATTTCAAGATTAATATTGACTTTATATAAAATAATAATTTTACTAAAACACTTCAATTATTTATATTTTTCTCGATCATTGGCTTGCTCGGGTTCTTCTGGACTGCTATCCTTTGTAACTGTTTGTTTCTCTCTGTGAATGATACTTAAGAAGAGCTGAAAAAAAACTTTTATGGTGGCAATTAGAATTGGAAAGTTCTATATGAACAGCCACAATTATGACAGAAGCATGGTTGAATTTAAGGAGTACAGAGGTGTAGACAATTTTATCTCAGTCACACTCTGTTCCCTGACCTTGCCCTTAATGACAGATTGCCTCTGTACCATTGGCACAAGTAAAGTGGCTGCCAAGCTCCTGAAACGCACATCATTAATTGCTAAGAAAGAAGACCGTCAAGCTACTCATAGACTTCTAGGCCCTGATGGAGACAAGGCTATTTTTGGTGCGCCAGCCACCTGCTGTGCATTGCATTAATATCCTGCAAAGAATCAGTCAAAGGCATTGCTAAAGCATTTTACAAAAGGAATCATCAATCCAAATGAGAACTGTCTGGATCATGTCTGGAGTTGTACAAGGAACCTGTAATGCCCCAACACCACTGCCCTGGTAAGCATATAATTAACTTATTCTACCGAGCAGCTGCAGTAAAGACTGTTCAGCAGGTGATGGAAAGAAGATTAGGAGGGGACACAGCAATCTCCTGTGTGCTTGAGCTAGTTCCTGCAATGGTCTGCTGAGATGGACTTTGGTGCTATGAATTGCATCTAGTTACTGCAAAGTGAAAGCTGATCAGTGATCACAGAATGCAGATCAGAAATGATTGCCAAAATGTTCGTCAGCAATAAAATAAAACATCACTGATGAATACTCTATAATCCCTGAAATAATTCAGACCTGCTTATTGTCTTTTCCTGGCTAACCCCTGTGCAAGGTGCTCAGGATTATTTTGAATTGATCGTCAAAGGTAATAGGTTGGATCCAATGCAGGCTGGTGTCTTTGGCTGTGACCTATTACCTTTGAGGATTGTAGGCAGTCAAGCAAGCATATCATCAGATTTCAGGTATCATATGACTTCAGGTATCATCAGCTACAGATTTGACCTTGAAAGAAATCATATAACTAAGACAAATCTACTTCTGTACCTAACTTCAGCATATGAAGTGTGCATAAGTGGACCTGATTATTATTTTATTGAGGTACAGCACGGAATAGGCCCTACGACTGCACCACCCAACAACCCCCACCCAATTTAACCCTGGCCTAATCACAGGACAATTTACAGTGACCAATTAACCCAGCAATCGGTACGTCTTTGAACTGTGGGAGGAAAGCGGAGCACCCGGGGGAAACCCACGCGATCATGGGCAGAATGTACAGACTCCTTACAGACACCACTGGGAATTGAACGCTTGTCACTGGTGCTCTAAAGCACTGTCCTCGCCACTATGTTACCGTGAATAGGTTCTGGTGTTTCTGGTTCAGTTCCTGAGTGGATTTGGAAGATTTTGCAGACATATATTTTGCAGTACCACTCCAGTACTTCAAGTTGGCTAGTCTCAAAAGTGGAGGGCAAGAATCACAATGTTCGAGGGACAATGAGCTTCTTGTTAGGTCTGTACTTCAAGCACACTTTTCCTCAGAGGGCATACTGAAGGAGGTGGTAAATTTCATGATTGATGAATGCCTTCATTGAATAGTGGGTCCCATGGGTATGTGAAGTGGTTCATTTCCCAGAATCCTTTATTGTTGGGAGGTGACATAGTCCAGCAGCAGCAGGTTAATGGATAATCCTTGTCTTGTGGACATCGTGTGAGGTCCATTCACTTCTGTACTTCAGAGAACAACAGCATCACAGTGAACCAACTAGGAGAGCTGCTGCCACACGGCTTCAGTAGCCCAAGTTGAATCCTAACCTCTGATATCTATGTATTAAAATGTTTTGCCTGTGACCATTAGGGGGCTTCAACTTCCTTTTGTATTCCAAAGAAGTACAGATTGGTAGGTTAAATGGTCGTTGTAAATCGCTTCCAGTGTGTGGATGGGTGATAGAATCTGAGAAGAACGGATGAGAATGCAGGGAGAATAAAGAAGAGATAGTGTACGACTGGTGTAAGTGGGTGTTTGATGGTCAGTGTGGCTCAGTAGGCCAAAATGCCTCTTTCTATCTGTAGGATCCATCACTGAAAGGGATGTGACAGGCTTTGGAGAATCTTCCTCTGGCTTATGCTCACTCCCTGAGGGAAAATGCCTGACCTCTTACCTCTAAAGACAGCCTAACTGAGGCAGAAGACTCTTTGTTCAGAGAGTCAGTGGCATAAATTTGTGTCACACAGTAGACTGGATTAACATCATACCACATGACAGCATGCATCTTTTTAAATTATCATTCCTGCTGATGATGGAAGAACAATATTGAACTTCAGATGAAAAGGAACATAACAGTTCCCACTACTGATTAATCAACTGACAGTATATGACTGAAGGAACTGAATACTGATATATTATCCAAGACTTTGAACACATATTTGAATGAAAATGAATTCAATCCTCGCCTATTTCAGTTTGCAAAATTCCAAAGACCAGAATGCTGTTTTAGAAGTCCAATATTGAAACTATTTTAGGTAGAATTAGCTCCAGCTCTTGTTCTATTGTGTATATTCATTTTCATCATACAGGAAGAAAAAAAAATCTGATTACTGCAGCTGCCTGTTCTGGGGAAGCAATTAGCCTTTTAGATGAAATGCCAAATTCACTGATAACCCTTGCATAATATGTCCAACTCAGGAAAGAAATGGGGAATATTTTATTGATGCTACAGCCTGTGAAAGGACTGATGTCTTGATTTAACTTTTGATAAAAGGTGAAACACGTCAAATTCAATAAATGAGTTTCCTCCAGCTAACCCCTAACACATAATTACGACCAAGGCAAATAAATACAAGTTAACTAAGGCAAATAAATACAAGTTAACTCCTGTACTAACCAAACACGATAGGAACTTGTGTTTGGTGGAATTAAACATCAAAGAAAGGTGGTTCAAGTTAACTGCGCATTATTTCTGTGTGTAGGTTACGAAAAGGGCGATGTCCTCCAGGGAAGCACAAAGACAGAGAATTGGGAGAGGGAAGTAGTATATGTCCGCAGGGAGATCCCTTAAACCCAAATATTAATCAGTACTGGCCAAACTTTGAAGGATCAAGAACCATGTTCTAAAGCTAACATTTAATTAGGAGCATAGAAGTAATCTCCGAAGTTCTCGCTCAGTCATTCCATGCCAGCTCATGATTCCAAATCAGTGAGTTAGCGAAATCACAGGATTTCGCATTCAATTTCAAACGCTGATTCCATCCAAAAATGCCATCACACAAGTCACTTTGTTGCTAAGTTTCTAGTAACTTTTTCTTAAGTGAATAGTTTCCAGCTTTTATAAAAGCGCCGGACCGAACTGGATAAAACACTAATAAAACGGTGCTAAAGTATTTCCAACTTCTAGCTCCTTCCAATGGTCATTAGCTTTCCAATCCACAGCATAACGTCCAGCACACCAGAACTGCTTTGCGCTGTGAGCGATGCAGGCAGGATCGGAGAACAGAATAACTGGCAATCAAATTCAGTCAATAATCTTACGCTGGAAGTAAACCAAAAGACAGAAAACCTGTCTTGATCATAGTTACATGGGCACGAATCACATTGGTTCAATATATCTCTCGGGATACCAAGCAAACTGTGCAACTGTTCTGAAGCACAATGGAAAAGTTTGATCCCAATGTATTTTGAGTCATTCAAATAGGAGCCAGATGGTGTAACGGCCAATGGATAGATGCCTCAAAGTAACGGGCACGGCGTGAAAGCAAGGCGATTGCATTGCCCATAAAATAGTAGCAAAAAACACACAGAAGTTATAGTACTTTTCGGAACCAAAATAAATTTTAAAAAATAACTCTCACCATCTTTCCATGTTACGAATGCATCGGTTACGCTTATAAAAACATACAGTATTTGCAGTCTCGCTGCAAAACCACTGCGCCCAAGTCCTCTTGTCATCTTGTGCAGACTGTGAGATAACTTAGCGATCTTTGCATCAAACTGGATGGGGGAGATCAGCACCATAATATAGAGGGAGCCGGGATCAGGACGTGGGAGATTTCCGGCAGACGGTCACTCGCCTCATACAGCCCTCCCAGACTGGGCAGGATTTCGGGCACTGTCACAAAGTTCACTTGGGACAAAGGCAGCAAAGACATGTGTTCCTAAAGAAGCTGTAGAGGGCCCAGGTGCCCAATTCATGTGCTCAGGACTCAGACGGAAAAGCCTGCTCTAAAATGCCACTTTAGCAGCTTTTCTTCGACAGCCCCCCCCCCATACCGCTGCTTGTATAACCACAGATGTAGCTCTTGGGTCCTAGTGCCCGTCGTGTTCAGTTTGAAAATATGAATGGGTCATTCCTGCTGACGTAATCAAAACAGAAAAGTCGACCCATCCCCTGAAATGGTTACCTCCGCCACAATTAATTCGGATTTAGCACGTGAGGTGAACAATGCAAGAGGCCCCAAGATGCAAATGACCTTTAGGATGTCTGAATTTGTGAAATCGCACTTCAGGAAATCGGGATTTCAATAATGCTTTACATAAATGCCCATTGCATCAGCTTAGTGACAGTGCACAGTAGAAGTTCAACCTTAACAATCACCCGGTGAAATTAAAGTGAGCAGCGTCATCTCAATATTTGCAGTTCGTCTGCTCTACATTTTCTTCCGTTTGCAAGTAGAGCGCGTTCTTCCTCACTGTACTATAAACATTTCCTCTCCCAAGTTAATCAGGAGCAGTGGGAGATCAACTTCAACCCAGTAAAGTACCCATCGTAATATCAATATAAAGCAGAAAACTTTTGCACGTCTTAATCCTGCATGGTTTAATAAACCATCATCCCTGACAGACTTTTAATAAATAATCCTGTGTCTTTAATTGTTGTTGTGCTGAAACAGTTTTCCTATTCATGTTTCTAGGATATAACTGAAATGCATGCAACACTCTGTCCTTGTACACGCTGTATTTCACAACTACTGTATTTCAACAAATTGAGAACTCCAGCTACAGTTTCCTTGAATGGCATTTGTTTGACTACACATTTTCACAGCAAGCACAGCACCGCAGGAAGTTTTTCCAGTGCCTTGACTTCATCGAGGAAAGTAACCGACATTAAATTAAGTGAACATTGCTGTGTCTGCAAATTTAACACTATTCAACCACAATGACAACACATCAGTGTAACTTATCACATACAAATCACTTCAATGTAGTTCTGAGGGATATAATTATGTGATACATACATTTTAAGCTCATTTTCATCATTACTCAAGAATAATGAAAATCATATCTAGCGATTACATTGTTTAACCACGGCTGTAACAGGAACTTTGCTGTCTTGTTACATGCACAAATGCTTACATGCATACACAGTTCTCC
The DNA here is from genome assembly GCF_963921235.1 of Mobula hypostoma. Lineage (NCBI taxonomy): Eukaryota > Metazoa > Chordata > Chondrichthyes > Myliobatiformes > Myliobatidae > Mobula > Mobula hypostoma. Next base: position 48,434,720 of record NC_086115.1, on the reverse strand, counting down.
CTGAACTAGAAATATTAATGTTGTCTGATAAATTTAGATTATAATAATGTTATAAAAGTCACAGAAGGCCTAATAGCCCACTTAAGCCTCACCTCTACAACTCCTGGAACCACAATTCGTCTGAAATTAAAGTTATTATTTTCTGAGGCAGGACCTGGTGGTGGTGGATTGCAATCACCCTGATGTTTTGAAGGAGGTGGCACGGTATTACACTATTACAGCTCCAGTGACCCAAGTTCAATTCCTGCCAGAGTCTGTAAGAAGTTTGTACGTTTTTCCCCTAACTGTTTGGGTTTCCTCCAGGTGCTCCGGTTTCCAGCTACCTTCCAAATTTGTATGGGTTCGGAATCGGAATCAGGTTTAATATTACCGTCATATGTCATGAAATTTGTTGTTTTGTGGCAGCAGTACATTGCAATACATAATAATAAAATGATAAATTTAAAAAGAAGAATTAAATAAGCAGTGCTAAAAGAGACAAAAATGAATACTGAGGTAGTGTTTGTGGGTTCGTTGTCCATTCAGAAATCTGATAGTGGAGGGGAAAAAGCTGTTCCTGAAATATTGAGTGTGTGTCTTCAGACTCTTGTACCTCCTCCTTGATGGTAGCAATGAGAGGAGGCCATGTCCTTGGTGACGGGGGTCCTTAGAGATAGATACAGCCTTTTTGAGCCATCGCTCCTTGAAGGTTTCCTGAATGTTGGGGATGCTAGTACCCGTAATGGCACTGGTAGAGTTTACAACTTTCTGCAGCTTTTTCCAGTCCTGTGCAATGGTCCCTCCATACTAGACAGAGATGTAACTAGTTAGAATGCTCTCCATGGTACATCTGAGAGTGTATTTGGTAACATATCAATTTTCCTCAAACTCCTAATGAAATATGTCCACTGTTGTGCTTATTTTCTAAGGAAGCTGAGACCCTTCAATGTATGCAGCTTATGTTAGAGGTCTTTTACCAGTCTGTTGTATTAAATGCAGTCTTCTTTACTGCTTTATGTTGGTGCTAGTGATGCAAAAAGAATAAATAAGCTCATCAAAAAGTCTGGATCTGTCCTTGGCTTTAACCCGGACCCTTTTGAGAGGAAGTCACTGAACAAACTGCTATCCGTTATGGACAATCTGGCACATCCTCTCCATGACCTATTGAATAAGCAGCGGAGTACCTTTTCGAACAGGCTCATTCAGCTCCGCCGTCACAAGGATCGTTACAGAAAAACTTTCCTACCAAATGCAATAAGCATATACAACAGTTCATCTCTGTGTGACAGGAGAACACACATCCCAGTATGATAATCTCTGCTTTATGATTTAGTACATTATTATTGCACATTGCTACATGATTATTGTGTATATTATTATTAGTTAAGCCTGCACACTTCTAAGTGTGTTTTAAATGTTGCTGCTGTAACAAAAGAATTTCCCACTCAGGATCAATAAAATAATTCTATTATTATTTTTTTTAATGCATCAATATATTGGGCCCAGAATATTCGGTTACTTGGTCACATGGTTGTAATTGGACACCGTGGGTGTGTTGGGTTGGAACAGCCTGTACCATTCTCTGTCTCTAAATAAATAAATCTACAATGAAAAATGTCTAAGATCATTTCAAATTATTAGGTTACGATGTAAAATTGGGATCTAACATTTGACAAACTCTGCCAATTCCATATCGATATGTACTTGAAGTTGACATAAATCAACAAGAAACAGGAAATATCAACATAGCACTATAATATTATACTAACCCAGTGAAGCTACAATATTGCACAGCTGAATAACAAACACAAAAAATAATAGTGTACAAACAAAAGAGAAATACAAGATAACTGACATACAAATTTTAAAAAAGGAAGTACCAGGAACATTCAGTAAGTCAGTCAACATCCACAAAGAGAAAAGATCAGAGTAATGCTCTGTATTCATAACAATCCTGGTGAAAATAGTGGTAAACAAGCAACAGAGAAAGCATTCTTATCATCCCCTTTTCAAATGTAAAAGGTCACTGTCACTTTTGAAGAATACCAGGAGAGTTATCAATAGATTATGGAATGGTTCCAGAGGACTGGGAAATTGCAAATGTCACTCTGCTCTTTAAGAAGGGAGAGAGACAGCAAAAAGGAAATTATAGGCCGGTTAGCCTGACTTTAGTGGTTGGGAAGATATTGGAGTCTAATATTAAGGATAAGGTTTTGGGTTACTTGGAGATGCATGATAAAGTAGCCCAAAGTCAGGGGTCGGTATTGGAACTGCTTATTTTCATGTTATATGTCAATGATTTTGATGATGGAATTGATGGCTTTGTGGCCAGTTTGCAGACAATACAAAGATAGGTGGAGGGGCAGGTAGTGTTGAGGAAGCAGGTAGTCTGTAGAAAGACTGAGACTGATTGGTATAATGGGCAAAGAAGTGGCAGATGGAACATAATGTAGGGAAGAGTATGGTCATGCACTTTGGTAGAAGGAATAAAGGCGCAGACTATTTACTAAATGGGGAGAAAGTTCAAAACTTAGAGCTTCAAATGGACTTGGGAGTCATCTTGCAGGATTCCATAAAGATTAACTTACAAGTTGAGTTGATGGTAAGGAAGGCAAATGCAATGTTAGCATTCATTTCGAGAGGACTAGAATATAATAGCAAGGATATGATGCTGAAGCTTTATAAGGCATTGGTGAGACTAAGTATTGGAAGCAGTTTTGTGCTCTTATCTAAGAAAAGTTGTGTTGGCACTGGCGAGGGTCTGGAGATGGTGCAGAGGAGGTTCTCAAGAATGATTCCGGGAATGAAAGCGACAATGTATAAAAAGCGTTTGATGCTCTGTGTCTGTATTCACTGGAATTTAGAAGAATGAGGAGGTTTCTCATTGAAACCTAGAAAATATTGTAATGCCTAGATAGAGTGGATGTACAGAGGATGTTTCCTATAGTGGGTGATTCGGGGACCAAAGGACACCGCCTCAGAATAGAGGAAAGTCCATTTCAATTAGAGATGAGCAGGAATTTCTTTAGCCAGAGGGTGGTGAATCTGTGGAATTTATTGCCACAGATTGCTGTGGAGGCCAAGTCATTGAGTGTATTTAAAGTGGAGGTTCATAGGCTTGTGATTAGTCAGGACATTAAGGTTAAAGATTATGAAAAGAAGGCAAGAGAATAGGTTTGAGAGAGATAATGAATCAGCTGTGATTAAATAGTGGAGCAGACTTGATGGGTTGAGTAGTTTTATCTCTACTGTTCTGATGAATGTTGATTACCGGCCAACTCCCAAAGTAGGTTATCTCTTCCTGATTTTTTTCTCTATTTGTGAAGTCTAGTTATGGTTGAAATCACAGCCACATTTCCTTTGTTATATCAGCAACAGTAACCACACTTAAGACAGGACAAGCTAAGGAATACATGATAAATGTGAGCAAGCTAAGTACAGAGGAAGAGAGAGTCCTTGGAGCACATATGTGCTGGTCCCTATAGACAGAAACACAAGCAGATAAAGTTCTTTAAATGTCATTTGGGATACATTACAGCCTAAGGCATAGATTATAAGAGCAGGGAGGTCATACTGGAGTCACAGCAAACAATAGTTAAGCCTCAGCTTCAGTACCGTGCACAGTGCTAGTCACCACACTACAGGAAGGAAATGAAAGCACGAGAGAGAATGCAGAGGAAGCTTACTTACATGGATACTGCCAGAGCTGAAAAATTGGACTTAAGAGGAGACCTGACCAAACTGGGGTTGTTTTCTTTGGAATAATGGAAACTGGGAGGAAGGTAGTATGGAGGGGGTATTTAACTGACATGCTTTAGATTCTGTGAAGACTGGATATGATGAAAATGAAGAATCTATTTTTCTTGATCGACAGCAAGGTAATAAGCAGATGAAGATTTACAATAGCTGGTTGAGGATTAGAGAGGTTTTTTTTTGCCCAATGAGTCATGTTAATTTTGAACTTAACTGCCTTCAAGTATACTGGAGACAAAATGGCTTCCGATTTAGAAGGGTGTCTGGAGAAACCTGAATAGAGGTACTTGTGACCAGCATTGACATAATGACCTTCATTTTGTTAATAAATTTGATGATTCCATGGTTGAAAATATGGAAATAAGAGATGGACTGTTCTGAAGCATGATGAGGTTGAAAAGAACACTGCTACAGTAGACACATCAGACAATTCACTACAGTAAAGTTAAAAACTGACCTGAGCCATGCATTGTGGGACATTGCCTAGGGATGCATGGTGGACTAAAAGTACTAGTTACCACACAATAATAGCATGCAGTCAGCACCAAAGTGGTGGCAGGTGTAATCAGAAGCTTAATCAAGCAGCACCTACCTAGAAATAATCTACTTAGTTTGGGTTTTACCTGATAAACTTGTGTAAATACCCTTGTCTTCAAGGTAGCATTTGACTAAGAGTGGCACCAAGGAGATTTGGTAAACCAAAGTTACTGTACAACTTACCGCTTGAAAGCTTGTTGGAGGTAAAATCTCTTCACATTTACATGTAGCATCAGTGAGGATAGCAGTTTGTTGGTTGAAGATATAGCTTGTATAAGGTAGATAGTTGTGGTTGCTGGAGATTCCATCTTCAAGGCATAACTTAAGTGTGGTTGGCCCAACCATATTTGCTTTGTTTTCAGGTCAGAAGTGTGGTATACAGCAACACGTTTAGAGATGATTATCAGACCTAAGACATTAGCAAAAAGGATGAGGGCAGCTGTTGATTGGGAACACAATAGAGCTGCAAGTTCCCTGCCAAGTCACTCCCCATTTTGACATGGAAATAAATCACAGTTCATTTATTTTCACTGGGTCTAACTACTGGAACTCTCTATCTCATAATATTGTGTAAATACTTCCACTCCAAGAGTTACAAGAAGGCAGTTCACACCAGCTTTCTAAAGGACTATTAGTGATGGGCCCTTAATGCAGGACCTGACAGTCATCTCAATACTTTCAAAAATACTGAATGGAGGAGAGGATTAGATGGCCAATATGCTAATTTAGTAATTTCTGAAATAAACTATCAAATGCCTGAAAACCAGACAGTAAATTATATGGGAGGCAGGGTTTGAGAGTCGGCACAACATTGTGGGCCGAAAGGCCTGTAATGTGCTGTACTATTCTATGTTCTAAATGCATAAGTTATAGCTGAACTGCTGAGTAAATTCAGCAATATAGCTCTTTCATATTCATTGGTAGTTTTAACATTCTTCTCTTAAATATTTATTTAATACAGTATTTGATTGTTGGGCATTTTTCTATGAAAATCATTTTATTTATATCTAGCTCAAATAAAATAAACATTTGTATTAACAACATTAGTAGAAGCTTTTATTTTTACTCACATAGTTGAATTTGAGCAGGTAGGCCTAAAAGGACCAACTAAAATGTCTTTAAGGCTCTATTGATATCATTAGAATCTGACTACAATTTTAAGGGGGGCTTGAGCAAGGAATATGCTTTCCTCATGCCAATTCAACACAGAAATATATTAAGAACAGAACTGGTCTGAAATAAAAAGACCCTGTTTATTTTTATTTACTTGCTGTTCATCTGAAAGGGTTGTCAATCCTCCTCTGCTGTGGTATCATCATACACATATCTTTCCAATTCTGCCATTGACACAAGGGCCTTGTTTGTTGTAGTATGATAAACTGATCTTCGGAATCTAGTCAGGGTGAGAGGCAAAAATCACTAAACACGTGTTATTCTCACTGTTTCTGTAATTAATCGTGTCTCCAAAGCCAATCGTCGAAATTGGAAACACATCTCCCCTGCAGCATTGTACAACAATGACTTTCAGTGTCCCAGGTAACAGTGATAAAGAATGAAGTGGAATGTACTTTGTGGGTGAGCTTTTACACAATCCCTTTGAAACTAATGAAAGTACACTCCATCCTGTTAGATTAGATTCTCTCCCATGTCACTTTAATGCCAGAGTATTTCTATTCTGGCCCCAGGAATTTCAGAATCATTGTTTCTGCAGAAGTATACAGAAACTGAATTTTGGCAAAATTAAATGAAAGAAATACAATATGTATAGGAGTAATTATGGGAAATATCAAGGGTGATCTGCCAGTGATACATAAATTATTATTAAAGAAAAAAGACCATATGATTCATGTTCCACATGGGCCTTCGATCCATTACATTTAACCCTATCAGCATAATAGGGCAGCAGAGTGGTGTAGTGGTTAGCACAACACTTTACAGTACAGGCAACCCAGGTTCATTTCCTGTCACCGCCTGTAAGAAGTTTGTGTGTTCTCCCCGTGACCATGTGGGTTTCTTCCTGGTGCTCGGGTTTCTTCCTGGTGCTCTGGTTTCTTCCAGTCCAAAGACGTACCAGTTGGCAGGTTAATTGGTCATTGTAAATTGTCGCAGGATTATATTGGAGGATTGTTGGGCAGTGTGGCTCGAAGGGACAAGTGGTCCTATTCTGTGCTGTATCTCAATAAACAAACAAATAAATAAATAAGTCTTCCATTTCTTTCTTTCTTACATGTCCTACTTGTCTTCATGTATATCTGTGTTCCTGTTGTAACTCATATATCAAGCTACACTCTGTGGCCGCTTTATCAGGTACCTCCTGTACTTAATAAAGTGCCCACTGAGTGCACTGTATGGTGCAAAAAGTCTTAGACATATATATATATAGAGCTAGGGTTCCTAAGACCTTTGCATGGTACAGTATATTGGTTAAGATAGGAAGGTGTTTGGGAAATAGAAACAAGAGTATTTAGCTTTGTATTAGCTCAGTAGTATTAAGAGTTATCTGGTAACTGGAGAAATATAATATGCAGTACTGTGCAAAAGCCTAAGGCACTCTAGATACATATATGTGTCTAAGACTTTTGCACAGTTCTGTATGTTCCTGGTCTTCTGCTGCTGTAGCCCATCCACTTCAAGGTTCAATGTGTTGTGCATTCAGAGATGCTCTACTGTGCACCACTGTTGTAATACATGCTTGAACCAGTCTTGTCATTTTCCTCTGATCACTCTCATTAACAAGGCATTGTAGCCCGCAGAATGGCTTCTCACTGGATGTTTTCTTTTTGTTTTTCACACAATTCTGTCTAAACTCTAGAGACTGTTGAGTGTGAAAATCCCAGGGGATCAGCAGTTTCTGAAAGACTTAAACCATCTTCCCTGGCACTATTAATTTTAACTATTTTTAATATTTTTAATATTTAATATTTGTAATCCAGGGAGTGGGAAGCACAGAATCAAATATCGCTGTGATGATTGTATGTTCTAGTACCAATTGTTTGGCGACAATAAAGTATAAAGTACTGACAATCATTCCATGGTCAAAGTCACTCAGACAGTATCACATTTCTTCACCATTCTGATGTTTGATCTGGACAACAACTGAACCTCTTGACCATGTCCGCATGCTTTTATGCAATGAGTTGCTGCCACATGATTGGCTGATTAGATACTTGCATTAATGAGCAGGTGTACAGGTGGACCTAATTAAGTGGCCACAGAGTATATACTCTTTGGGTTAAAGAGCTTTCCCAGAATTACCCATACGATTTATTAGTGACTGTTTGAGATTTAGGATTTTTTGTTTCGTATGTCCCACAAGTGGAAAAATCTCTATGTTGTTACTTTTTAGCCACATTCTGGTACTAAATGAAATATTAGTCCAACCCACAGATATCTATTTATCTGAAAGAAGGACTCCCACCCTATTCAATTGGTAAATCTCTCATTTCTGTCTCATCTGGATGACAATCAATATTATGGTCTTTCATGATGGCTCATTATTGAAAGAAACATTTGAAACACAATCTCAATGTGAAAGAGGGGATGGGAAGGAGATGAGTTTTAAACTTTTTACTCTGTATGAATCACAGCAGAAAGAATGTATGTATTGTATATATCAGGTAAAAATGATTAGGAGATTGTATGTTTTCTGTTTCAGTCCATGGTTCAGCTATAGTTCAGCTGATATTTATTTATTTATTTGTTTATTGAGGTACAGTGTGAAATAGGCCCTTCTGGCCTTCGAGCCACGCTACCCAGCAACACCCGACTTAACACAGTAAATTCCAACATACAATGGGATAATGACCAGTAATTTGTATTTATGATATTAACCATGATAAATATGGCAAAGTTGTAGGAATAAATGCTCTACACTAGTAGGATGAATTATACTAAACACTTGGATGTAATTCCAATGTTTCATCTATGCTAGCATGCAATTCTAGATTCACCATGTCTGGGTTTCACAGAGAGAAGTATAAATACATGATATTTTCAGTCCTCCCAACAGTAGGTGTCAGTGTTACACATTCATACTGCAATATCTGAACCTCTAGATGGCACCACAACTACACTCTATTTACATTTTGCATGCAGTTTATCGTCCTTGCACATATACCTGCAGAAAAATACTATTTTAATTTTCTTCTTTCCTTACCACCTTCTCTAATTACTCCTTTTGATTGCAGTAAAGCTCCGTGTTAGTTTGGGCTTATCGTCTCATTACTGTGCTATTATTGCATATGGAGCTCTTTCATTATCTTTGAAAATTTTGCATTATCCTTCATAATTACCATAAGGCCAATATAGTGCAGCATGACCAGACTTTTTCCTGCAGTGTATTTTTTTCCCTTAGGTTCACATTTCCTATCTTTACCCTTTGCCTTCTTAGAGATCCTTCCATATCCCTGTGTTGGCTTCCTGATCTTCAAGTGAACCGCACTGAGAACGTTAAAGGTCATTGGTTGCAATAGTGTGTGTGTGTGTGTGTGTGTGTGTGTGTGTGTGTGTGTGTGTGTGTGTGTGTGTGTGTGTGTGTATGTGTGTGTGTGTGTGTGTGTGTGTGTGTGTGTGTGCACAAAAGCATGAGGAATGAGGGATGGTGGGGTACAGTCTCCTTAAAGATTTGTAAAAGAATGAATGATAGGACAGAAACAGTATGTGAGTTTATTTGCGGAGACAGCTATGTGAGAATGAAGAGGGTGAGAGATAGATGTTCGGGGAAAATTGGACGTGAACAAATGCAGAAGAGGATAGTCATCCTTTGAGAAGCATTTTCAAGAAACAGCAAACTTCTTTTCTTTAACTGCGTTATCTGTGAAAACATTTTCCAAGCACTCCTTCGAGAAGGCGCCTCTCTCAGAGACTAGATTACGAGAATACAAAGCCCTGCTCTATAATGGGAAAGATTCGACAAATATATTAGATCTGTGGAAGATTAGGTCTGGGATATTGAGTTTACAGCTGTGGTCTCGAGCAAGAACGAACTCAGGACTCAAAGGGAGCATCAGCAATACACACATAACCACCAAAACATGAATTACTACGGATAAAATTCTTGCTTATTGTTTGTATCCCTCTTTTCTGTACCTCAATCATTTGTCTCTGATTAGTTCAAATTTCATACAGCAAGTCGCAAAAGGAAGGTGGAAAAATAGTTAAAAATGTCACCAAAGTTACAGTGTAATGTTTCAAAATACTCACAACTTTATAAAAGAGCAAGACTTACACAAAGAAGATCCTTACAGCCACATGTACAATAGCAATTTCTCTATTGCAAGTTACACATAGCATTTTCCAGTATGTGAAAGTCACAGTGTAGCTGAAATGTTGACTAAATTACAAGCTACATTTTTCAGCTTGAAATTATAACCTTGAAATTATAACCTTGAAAGTGCAGATTTAAAAATAATTAATAACAGGAATTTCCATTCACAGCTCGTGCTGGATCTGCTATTCTAATCTTAATCGGTATTGCATTCCGTTGTGATTGTAGAAACTAATGAGATTAAAATCTATAGAGTATTCATTGTTAAAAGCTATTAAATATACTTGAAATATATTGTATAAAGATAATGAATAATATAAAGCATGTGCTTTTGAATATTTTGTGAGTTAACTTTGAAAGGAGGAAATAGTAAATATACATTTAATAATGATATCAGATTTTATCAATTTACTTTGCATATTAAGCCTAAACAGTACATCTTAACTTTCATTTAATTGATTTGAAATTAATATTCAAAAGCCTGCAATGCATTATTGCTGTGCAGTAAAGTGGATAAAATGACTAAGAATGGATAAAATCAACACATTACAATAAAGCAAACTCTGAAGTAAGAATAGGGATGAAGAAAATCTGTCTTCTTGCTAAAGTGTAAAAATTAAATGCTGGAAATATGATTTGTAAGTTAATAAAGACAAAAGACTTATTTCTACAAGAGAGTATTTTACGTTAATTATGCAGGCTGTGGGACCCTAACAGATACCAAATTGTGAAGTTGGCTGAGGCAGACAAAGCATCGTAGATGGAGCTGTAGAACACTTACATTACTAATCAATATTCTTCCACTCTTCACATAGCCATTACTATTATTCATAATTAACTCAATCATTGAACCTGTGCCAAAAATAGAGCCATTTAGCTTGTTGTGCCAATGAACGAACATCTGTGCTAAGTTCCGAATTCTGGCTACTTGTCCATATCTCTGTTAATTTCTGATGTTAGCTTGGGAGGACATGAACCCTGTCTTTCGAGACACTGGAGTCATCACAGTGCTTATGATCCCTTGGTCTTCTTTCATTTTATGCTTCATTCATTTCATCACTCTTTTTTCTCCTTTTTCTACCTTTTGCTTCTTTCCTAAGAAAAGTCAACAAAAACTGCAGATTACATTTGGAGGGTTGCAATTTGGTAATCAGTCACTTCACATTCTGTTTCTAAGTCGTGTTTTTTTCCACTGTCTCACTTCAACTGCATCTCCCAGTGATACCTTCCAACCTGATAGTTCGAATATTGATTTCTTCTTGCAGTAAACAAAACTTTGCCCCTTACCCTTCCTCTATTCCCCACTCTGACTTTTTACTTCTTCGCACCTGCCTATTACTTCCCCCTGGGTCCACTCCTCCTTCCCTTTCTCCTATAGTCCACTTTCCTCTCCTATCAGATTCTTTCTTCTCCAGCCTTTGATCTTTCCTACCCACCTCACTCAACTGTCACCTTCCATCTAGCCTCTTTCCCCTCCCCCCACTTTTAAATTCAGCAATCTCCCCACTTCCCTCTCAATCCTGAGGAAGGGTCTCGGCCCGAAACATCAACTGTTTACCCTTTTCCAGAGATGTTGCCTGACCTGATGAGTTCCTCCAGAATTTTGTGTGTGTTGCTCTGGATTTCCAGCATCTGCAGACTTTCTCATGTTTGTGATCTCCCAATCCCAATGTCCAGAGAATGTAGTTTAAATAATCCGGTGTGTAGAGTCTTAACATTCCCCTCCCACTGACATTCAGCTTGCCCATCCATGCACCTTTCACCACTCATATGCTATGTTACTGGAATCAAAGGGTCTCCCACCCACAAGTAGGTTCATACCTTCTCCTGAGATACTATAGACAACAGATGTTGGAAGCTGGAGCAACAAATACTCCGCTGCAAATTGAGATTGTTTTCTCATTTCTTATGCTGATTTATAAAGCACATAAACAAAAATATTAGAACACAAATATATGTAATGTCAAGCAAAATAGTTCAGACTTAAAAATTGAAATAATAAGAACCCTCAGCAAGTTGGGTAACACCCACACAGAGAGAAAGGCAGAATTTCAATGGACTGTGCTAGATAGTGACCACACTCACTTCTTGGATTTCTGCCATTCCAGTCAAGATTGATCGTAAGAGCATGAGATATAGGATGAAGATAAGGCTATCTGGCCCGTTGAGTCTGCTCTGCCATTCAGTCATGGTTATTTTTTTCCCAAGCCCATTCTCCCACCTTCTCCCTGCAACTCTTAATCCCCTTTACCAAACAAGAACCTTTTCATCTCTACCTTAAATATGCCCGATGACTTGGCTTGTACAGCCCTCTTCTGGCAATGAATTCTTCAGATTCATCACCCTCTGGCAGAAAAATATTCCTCCTCATCTCTGATTTAGTGAGGCCTTTTATTCTGATGCTGTGCCTCAGCTCCTAGCCCCGCCTATAAAAGAAGCATCTTCTCTCTGTCCACTCTATCCAGGCCTTCGGTTTTCAGTAGGTTACAATGAGATTCCCCCTCATCCTCTGAACTTCACTGAGTATGGGTCCAGAGCCATCCAATGTTAAGCCTTTCATATCTTGGATCATTCTTTTGACTCTCCTCTGGACCATCTCAGGACCAGCACATCTTTCCTTAGATACTGGGCCCAAAATTACTCACCATCTTGTGCCCCTTATCTAAAAAAAAAAGATGTGTTTGTGGGATGGCCACTGGTCAAACTGCTGTGGGAATCCTGCCATGAGTGGCAAGGGGGCTGTAGGAGCCGGATCCTGACATCCATTTCCTCCAAAACCATAACGGCGATTCAACACTTAGCTGTTGTGTAAGACATTGGAATAGTTTTTAACTTGTCTTTTAATCAGAGGCAATAGCCAATAGACAATAGGTGCAGAAGTAGACCATTCGGCCCTTCGAACCTGCACCGCCATTCTGAGATCATGGCTGATCATCTACTATCAATACCCGGTTCCTGCCTTGTCCCCATAACCCTTGATTCCCCTATCCATAAGATACCTATCTAGCTCCTTCTTGAAAGCATCCAGAGAATTGGCCTCCACTGCCTTCTGAGGCAGTGCGTTCCACACCTCCACAACTCTCTGGGAGAAGAAGTTCCTCCTCAACTCTGTCCTAAATGACCTACTCTTTATTCTTAAACCATGCCCTCTGGTACTGGACTCTCCCAGCATCTGGAACATATTTCCTGCCTCTATCTTGTCCAATCCCTTAATAATCTTATATGTCTCAATCAGATTCCCCCTCAATCTCCTTAATTCCAGCGTGTACAAGCCCAGTCTCTCTAACCTCTCTGCGTAAGACAGTCCGGACATCCCAGGAATTAACCTAGTGAACCTACGCTGCACCTCCTCCACAGCCAGGATGTCCTTCCTTAACGCTGGAGACCAAAACTGCACACAATACTCCAGGTGTGGTCTCACCAGGGCCCTGTACAAATGCAAAAGGATTTCCTTGCTCTTGTACTCAATTCCCTTTATAATAAAGGCCAACATTCCATTAGCCTTCTTCACTGCCTGCTGCACTTGCTCATTCACCTTCAGAGACTGATAAACAAGTACTCCTAGATCTCTTTGTATTTCTCCCTTACCTAACTCCTCACCGTTCAGATAATAATCTGCCTTCCTGTTCTTGCTCCCAAAGTGAATAACCTCACACTTATTCACATTAAACGCCACCTGCTAAGTTTCTGTCCACTCACCCAGCCTATCCAAGTCACCTTGAATTCTCCTAATATCCTCGTCACATGTCACACTGCCACCCAGCTTAGTATCATCAGCAAACTTGCTGATGTTATTCACAATGCCTTCCTTTAAATCATTGACGTAAATCGTAAACAGCTGTGGTCCCAATACTGAGCCCTGTGGCACCCCACTAGTCACCACCTGTCATTCCGAGAAGCACCCATTCACTGCTACCCTTTGCTTTCTATCTGCCAACCAGTTTTCTATCCATGTCAATATCCTCCCCCACAATGCCATGAGCTCTAATTTTACCCATCAATCTCCTATGTGGTACCTTATCAAAAGCCTTCTGAAAGTCAAGGTACACCACATCCACTGGATCTCCCGCATCTATCTTCCTGGTTACATCCTCGGAAAAACTCCAATAGATTAGTCAAGCATGATTTGCCCTTGGTAAATCCATGCTGGCTCGGCCCAATCTTATCACTGCTATCAAGATATGCCGCTATTTCATCTTTAATAATGGACTCTAGCATCTTCCCCACTACTGATGTTAGGCTAACAGGGCGATAGTTCTCTGTTTTCTCCCTCCCTCCTTTCTTAAAAAGTGGGATAACATTAGCCATTCGCCAATCCTCAGGAACTGATCCTGAATCTAAGGAACATTGGAAAATGATCACCAATGCATCCGCAATTTCCAGAGCCACCTCCTTTAGTACCCTAGGATGCAGACCATCTGGACCTGGGGATTTGTTAGCCTTCAGTCCCATCAGTCTACTCATCACCGTTTCCTTCCTAATGTCAATCTGTTTCAGTTCCTCTGTTACCCTATGTCCTTGGCCCATCCATACATCTGGGAGATTGCTCGTGTCTTCCCTAGTGAAGACAGATCCAAAGTACTTATTAAATTCGTCTGCCATTTCTCTGTTTCCCATAACAATTTCTTCCAATTCATTCTTCAAGGGCCGAACATTGTTCTTAACTATGTTCCTTCTCTTCACATACCCAAAAAAACTTTTGCTATCCTCCTTTATATTCCTAGCTAGCTTGCGTTCATACCTCATTTTTTCTCCCCGTATTGCCTTTTTAGCTAAGTTCTGTTGCTCCTTAAAAATTTCCCAATCATCCGTCTTCCCACTCACCTTAGCTGTGTTATACTTCTTTTTTAATGCTATGCTATCTCTGACTTCCTTTGTCAACCACTGTGCCCACTTTCCCCCCTTTGAATCGCTCCTTCTCTGGGGGATGAACTGATTTTGCACCTTGTGCATTATTTCCAAGAATACCTGCCATTGCTCTTCCACTCTCTTTTCTGCTCGGATATCCGACCAGGCAACTTTGGCCAGCTCCTCCCTCATGGCTCCATAGTCTCCTTTGTTCAACTGCAATACTGACACTTCTGATCTGCCCTTATCCCTCTCAACTTGCAGATAAAAACTTATCATATTATGGTCACTACCTCCTAATGGCTCCTTTACTTCAAGATCACTTATCAAATCCTGTTTATTGCACAACACTAAATCCAGAATAGCCTTATCCCTTGTCTGTTCTCGTACAATCTGCTCCAAAAATGCATCCCGTAGGCACTCTACAAACTCCCTGTCCTGGGGTCCAGTACCAACCTGATTTTCCCAGTTCACCTGCATGTTGAAATCCCCCATAACTACTGCGACATTTCCTTTGCCACATGCCATTGTTAACTCCCTATTCAACTTGCACCCAATATCCATGCTACTGTTTGGGGGCCTGTAGATAACACCTATTAGGGTCTTTTTGCCCTCAGTTCTATCCACAGTGACTCTACTTCTGCTGATTCTATGTCCCCCCTTGCAAGGGACTGAATCTCATTCCTCACCAACAGGGCCACCCCACCCCCTCTGCCCACCTTTCTGTCCCTTCGATAGCACGTATACCCTTGTACATTCAATTCCCAGGTCTGATCCCCCTGCAGCCATGTCTCCGTTATCCCAACAACATCATAGTTACCCATTCGCACCTGAGCTTCAAGCTCATCTGACTTATTTCTGACACTTCGTGCATTCAGATATAGAATTTTTAACCCATTTCTCCTCTCTCTGTTTAAATCGCTGCCTATTGTGCATAACCCAGCTCCCCGAACTCTCACTGGGCTATACGCCCCTTGAATTTTGTTGTCCTTCTTAAATTTACTTACTCTTTCTGCACATTTAACTTCATGCTCCGTCAGACCATTCCTCTGCACATGTATCCTCCTTATCACTCGTTCCGCCTCACCTTTCTCTACTTCACACTTAATATTCCGGAAACGTGTAGTCCCCACCTGTCCTTTATACTTCATCTTGCTATCCTCTCTCACATTCTGGATCCCTGCCCCCTGCAAATTTAGTTTAAACCCCCCCCCCCAAGCAGCACTAGCAAACTTTCCTGCAAGAATGTTAGTACCCCTCCAGTTCAGGTGTAAATGGTCTTGTCCGAACAGATCCCACCTTCCCTGGAACAAAGCCCAATTATCTAAAAACCTGAAGCCTCCCTCCTGCACCATCCTCTCAGCCATGTATTGATCTGTATAATCCTTCTGTTCCTCGCCTCACTCGCACGTGGCACAGGTAGCAATCCTGAGATTGTTACCCTGGAGGTCCTGCCCTTCAGCTTCATACCTAACTCCCTGAACTCACTACACAGGACCCCCTCACTCTTCCTACCCACGTCGTTGGTCCCTACATGGACCACCACATCTGGATTCTTGCCCTCCCTCTCGAGAATAACCTGCACCCGATCTGAGATGTCCCGGACCCCAGCACCAGGGAGGCAACATACCATCCGAGACTCCCGATCTCCCTCACAAAATCTCCTACCTGCCCCCCTGACTATAGAATCCCCTATCACTACCGCTGTCCTCTCCTCCCTCCTCCCCTTCTGAGTCGAGGGTCCAACCTCAGTGTCAGAGACAAGACCACTGCAACTTGTTCCTGGTAGGTCATCCCCACCAACAGTATCCAAAACGGTATACTTATTGTTGATGGGAATGGCCACAGGGATGCTCTGCACTCTCTGCCTACTCCCCCTCCATCTCCTGACAGTCATCCAGTTGCCTACCTCCCATCTTTTCGGTGTGACTACCTCCTGATAACTCTTATCTATCTCTATCTCTGCCTCCCGAATGATCCGTAGTTCATCCAGCTCCAGCTCCAATTCCCTAACTCGCTCTGATAGGCCAGGTATTATAGGCCAGGTAGCCTAACCTCAGTAGTATAATCTGTATGAAAACAAGGAGATAATGCTGTGGCTTTTTAAGACACTAGTCAGGCAGCACTTGGAATATATCAACGGTTTTGGGCCCTAAATCTTAGAAAGGATGTGTTGTCGTTGGAGAGAGTCCAGAGGACGTTTATGAGGATGATTTCGGGAATGAAGGGGTTAACATATGAGGAGCATTTGGTGGTATGGCTTGTACTCACTGCAATTTAGAAGAGTGCAGGGGAATCTCATTGAAACCTATTGAATGTTGAAAGGATTAGACAGGGTGGATATGGAGAGGATGTTTCCTTTGGTGGGGGTATCCAGAACTAGAGGGCACAGCCTCAAGGGGCAACCTTTTAGAACAGAGAGAAACAGGATTTTTTTTCGCCAGAAGGTAGTGAATCTGTGGAATGGTCTGTCACAGACTACAGTGGAGGCTAAGTCTATAGGTATACTTAAGGCAGAAGTTGAAAGTTTCCTGATCGGTCAGGGCATCAAAGGACATGCTGAGAAGGCAGGTGTATGGGGTTGGATGGGATCTGGGATCAGCCAGGATAGAATGGCAGAGCAGACTCGATGGGCTGAATGGCCTGATTCTGCTCCGATGTCTTATGGTCCTACGGAGAAACAGGATTACACGCACAAAATGCCGGAGGAGCTCAGCAGGTCAGGCAGCATCAATAGAAATGAACAAACCATCAGCGTTTTGGAGGATTTCCAGCACCTGCAAAATCTCCTGTGCTTAAGAGAAATAGAGTTAAGGTTTCAGGCCCACAACAGATAATCTAACTAATCCGCCAACTGTTTGAAGTTTTTTCATGCTTCTGCAATTATACATTTACATTATTGATTTAATTGTTTAATTTCTTTGGGCATGTACCCAGATGCCGATGATTTCCTGTACTACCTTTCTTCTAACCTATAGAATAGTAAGAGTGGGTGTCACAGTCTATATATTATTGTTCTGATAGCTGTGATGTATAAGAAGGACAAGTTCCAGAACAAATCCTAAAATGAAAGTCAAGATTAATTAGTTGGGAGAATTGAAGCCAGATTTGGACAGGCTAATACTTTTAACACAGTTGTTATGTTAATAATAGGCATGTTAAAAGTATTAGCCCAATGCAGCAGAATTTCAGACATCCATCCAACCCAATGTAAGGTACCAAAAATTTTCACCATAAAAGCTAGCATACAAGTCATTGTAATGGGATGCATGTGAAAATCCAAAATTTATCTGCAGAAAAAAAATCATTAAACAAATAACCATCCCTTGGAATCGGTTCTATACAGAAATAATGGAAGCGGTTCACGGCAATTTATCTAAAAGTAAGATTAATGAACAACAGCTATCCTCTTCTACATTTCCCAAACGGCTATTTTTCATGTGCAACAATTGCAAATGTTTTTCTTAATCTATTTCTAACTTATTTGTTGCGTATTAAAGCACTGTACAGTTCTGTCATTATGGAACAAATGTAGAAGTGTTAATTTAAATGAAGATCAACTGTAAAAACCATGCTGATTTTTATCACTCTGCCCCAGAGGCAGCAACATCAACCAGAGCATTACAATTCCAATCTATTTAAATTAACTAGCAATGTGGTCTTGGGATTGAACCTTGGACTTTGTGATTTACTATAAGTCAATTACTCACTGAATGAAATACAGATTAGAAACTAATTGTGAAACAAACAAAACAAATAAATTAAAACTTTCTAAAGCACAGGAGATTCTGCAGGTGCTGGGAATCTTGAGGAACACACACAGAATTCTGGGGGAACCAATCAGGCAGCAGCTATGGAGGGGATAAACTTTAATTTGTTTCTCAATCTTTGGAGAAGTTAATTGAAAGCATGAACTTGAATCATTTGAAGATGAGCACAATAATACAAAAGTTCCATTGAAGAAATATGTAGATAGCACCAGCAAACGAAAAGAAAATAATTTCCAACAGGCTGTATCATCCTGGACCATGCTCCCTGTGGATCTAGCACAACTGTTCAGTTTGTTCACAGAATATGGGTCTGGTACCTGTTAACTCCATATTTAACAGAGATCCGGGCCGGTGGAGTGGACTCTGAGCAGTGAATGGGTCTCATGCAGTATATCCTGAGTTCTGCCTCAGAAAGCCCGTTTTGCACTTAATTAAATATTTTTGAAGATCTTATGAAAGAACCAGGCATGTTTAAATGTAAACTGTATATCATGAAGCAAGCAGCACATAACTGCTTCTTTCAGTAGACACACTTGTGGTTCCTTAAGGTTATCATAGCCAGAGCAGGTAGTGGAGATAAGCTTATTAAATGCTCCCATTGGCGTGCACCCCAAATAGCCTCTGACAACCAAGTCCAACTCCTGGCATTCACTTGTGGTTTACCTACTAAGCCTGGCAGATTTGTTTCTACCTTTAGGAGAAGGGGCAAACGTATGTTACTGGCATCTTAAAACCAGCCGCTTCAGGCAGATGGAAATCGTCAGCCTCGGTTGGCAGCTCCTCTAGGAGAAGGAAAACTCGGATCGCAAACCTCTGCTGCCTTGCAGCTATGCCCACTCATGGGCATGAGTAAACCCTGAAGAAAAATCCGGAGCTGTAGTCCTTCAGGCAGTCTCGCGTTGAGTTCAATACTGACTGGCAACTCCTGCCAAGCCTCTGGTGCCAAACTGTATTGGTTTCTACCATTCCTTTGGATTCATCAGCTGCATGGAGAGAGGGAGGCTTGTTGCATGGGCATCGGATTGCTTTCCATATCGTACTGCCCTGGCTTTGTGTACAGGCTTGCTGGTCACGTAGACAGCTAGGATGCAATATCCATGGTTGACTCTGACCAGCGGAAAGCCTCAAAAAAAAACTGCTCCTGTGCAGCAGGGTAGTAGTGGAAATGTGAGAGAGAATAGGTTAAAAGGGAAATAACTTGGGGCATGGGAATTACGGGGATGATCTGAGCGCTATGATAGACACAATGAGTACAGTACCAAGGAGTGGACATGGAGGATAGGGATATACCCCAGGTTATTGAGAGAGGCAAGAGAAGAGATTGCTGCGTCCTTGAACAATGTTTTTGTTTCCTTTCTAGCCACATGTGAAGTCCCAGAGGGCCACTGAGAAGCTAATGTTGTTCCATTATTTAAAAAGGGAACAGGGATAATCCTTGACGCTATAGACTGGTGACTCTTATGTCAGTGGTATGGAAGATACTGTGGAGAATTCTTCAGCAGGTGTTTGACAAGGTCCCTCATGGGGGGCTCATCTAGAAGATGAACTGCATGGGATCCATGGTGAATTTGCTGTTGGGTTCTGAACTGGCTTGCCCATAGACGGCAGAGTGTTGTGGTCTCAGGGATTTATTCTTGCTGGAGGTCTGTGATGAGTGGTGTTCCACAGGGATCTGTGCTGGGTGAAGAAATGGCAAATGGAGTTTAACCTAGTCAAATGTGAGGTGCTACACCTTGGTCAGTCAAACATAAAGAGATAGTGCTCTGTTAAGGGCAAGACCTTTAACAGTGTTGATAAACAGAGGAATTTTGAGGTCCAAGTTCATAGCTACACAGCCTGCCTACCTTTATTTGTGAGGCACTGAGTTCAAAAGTCAAGAAGTTATGTTGCAGTTTTATAAAATTCTAGTTAGCCTTACAAACAGTTCTGGTTGCCCCCATTATATGAAGGATGTTGTGGCTTGGGAGAGGGTGCAGAGGAGGTTTACCAGGATGCCGCCTGGATTAGAGGGCATGTGCTATCACGAGAGATTGGACAAACTTGGGTTGCTTTCTCTAGAGCAGCAGAGGCTCAGGGGTAATTAGATAGGGGCTAATGAGAGGCATAAATAAAACAGTCAGCATCTTTCTCCCAGGGTTGAAATGTCCAAAACCAGAGGGCATGCATTTAAGGTGAGAGTGCGTAATTTCAAAGGATATGCAAGGGCATGTTTCTTACACAGACAGAAGTGGGTGCCTGGAATGCACTACCTGGGGTGGTGGTAGAGGTACATTAGGGACTTTTAAGGGATGTTTAGGTAGGCACATGAATGTGAGGAGAATAGAAGGATATGGACATGGTGTTGGCAGAAGAGATTAGTTTAGTTGGCCATCTGATTACTAATTTAATTGGTTCAGCACAACATTGTGGGCCAAAGGTCTGTTCCTGCACTGTACTGTTCTATGATTTATGTTCTGATCTGAAATTGCTATTTTCCACAGTGTTGATGACCTTGCAACAGATGTGTAGAATTGCTCATTCATACTCTCACTGGCTTGGGATACAGCTGACAACAATTCAGCCTCTCACTGTGCTGGATTCAAGGATCAACATACTGTACGATGTAATCACTGCATTTATTTTAATTACACCCGAGTTTTTCGAAATGGTTTACTTGGTTATCACCTTTGAAGTATTACAATGGTTTACTGCTTACTTCAGGAAGAGTGTTATATTTCAAAGCAAATAAACCCAAACTAACTTCAATTAATTTAACTATGGGATATTTCATAAACAGGTAACATTACAGCAATTTACATGTCTGTTACTCTTTTAAAAATTAACAAAATTAAGTAACGCTTTTTAAAATATGTACAGATCTCCTTACAACATTCAGAAAACAAGCTCCCCCTGTGCTGAAAAAGCATAAGCTTTTTTCGAAAAGTTTTAGTAAGTGAATTGTGTGATCAATAATAGTAATGTGCAGTGCACTCAGATCCTCAAGGTTTCCTATCAGTAACAAAAAAAGAACAAACACACCTTTGATATTCTAGTAGTATCAAATAAGCCGTATAAAAGTCTTAGGCACCCTCCATTTTTATATGGTTTTGGATGGCATGGCTTCTACAGAGCTGTCTGGGATTACCTGGAGAGACAGAAGCAAGTGAGACAGCCAAAGTTTGCGGAACTGTTGCAAGTTCTCCAAAATACTTGGAACAAACTACCAGCCAATATTCTTATAAAACTGCATTATAGTGTACCTAACAGAATTGATGCAGTTTTAAAGGCAAAGAGGGGTTACACCAAATATTGATTTGATTCAGTTTTTTAACTGTTTACTGCTCTTATAGTATTTTTTTGATACTAAGCAACTTTTCACCTCATTATTTTTGAAGGTATCTTTGCTTTACAGAATTGTTTTACATGTGCCTAAAACTTTTGCAAGGTGCTGTACCTCCTTGGGGATCATCCTATATCAATACAAATTGAAAGGTTCTGGACAACAAATGTCAATAGATTTAGATGTAGCTTTGATGGCCTAAAATTGTAATGTTGCTGTAATCTATCCCAATCTTAAACTAGTTCAGAACAGTTCGGAAACAGGTAGTCTTGATCCACCAACTAACAAGGGGTTATCTTCTCAAATCCTCATCTAAGCATAACCATGATGTGATTTTGTCTAGAGAAACAGGCCATATAGCCCTCTAAAATCTCCCATTATTCAATAAGATAATTCTACATCACATGTCTATTTTCCAAACCATTCACCCATCCCCTGATTTTCTTCATCCTGATTGATCTCAACTTTGAATAGTCCCTATTACTGGATACGTCCCAGAACGTAGAGGTGTCAGAATTCAAATGCAGTGCAGCAGAAAGGATTTAGTGGTGTGCAATCACTTTAATGATAAACTGCAAACTAACAAGCTTTGAAGGGCCACAAAACAGCAGAGAATGGATACTTAACATGACAGGACCACAAGGTAAATGAAGACTAGGAGAAACCGACTGAGGCTTGCTGGGTGACTCAATGGGTGAACAAGGACTGTGGATGAGAGCAGGGTTTAAGTAGGCAGCAGCTGACGAGTTGGAAGCAAGTGACATGTGATTTCTGTTTAGCTGGGTGGAGAATGGGAGGTGCCTGCCTGTACAGGCCTGAGAGGACACTCACCCCCCCCCACCCTTAGCTCCACACACCTGACACCCAAAAACCCAAGATGATCCAGATGGTCTGGTGAAACTCCTCAATGAGTGATGCATCCAAGATAAAACTGGATGGCATCCAAGCCCTCTCCTCTGGGCTGTACGCTTCCCAGTCAACCAGGTACTGCACACCCCAACCACAACAATGTGAATCCATCAACAGATGGACCATGTACACGAGACCACCTTCTACCACCCTATTTTCCAGAGATGTAGGCTCAATTGGGTTGAGTGGTCTGTGGCCAACAGGCTTCAGGCCAGACACGTGGAAGTTAGGTGCGATACCAAGGGGCGGCGGCAGCTGGAGATTGTACGTTACTGGATTGATGCAGAAGGTGACCTTGAGAGGACTGATAAACAGGGGTGAGAGTTTATGCGACTTGGTGTGTGGGGAAGATCTCAGGTGGACAGTCAGGACTGGTCCCCAGACTAGAGAAGTCTGATTAGGCACCACCAGCAGCTGGCCTGGCAACAGTATGTGTGGTTGGCAGCTAGGATGGCCCTCCATTCCCGCTTTCAAACATTACAGCAGCAGCAAACCAGGACCCCAGCAGATGAGACAACCACCATTGGGGGTTGGTAGCCATGAAGCACTTCAAAGGGTGACGTAGCCATGGCAGAGGCCGTGTGTAAATTGTGGGACAGTTCGGCCCAGAGCAGATTCTTCTGCCATGTGGATTGGTTAGAGGCAACGAGGTGTCTCAGAAACTTCTCCACTTGCTGATTGGCTCTTTCTGACTGGCCATTGGTCTTGGGATGATAGGCAGAGAACAAACTCAATGAGATGCAGAGGAGGCAGCAGAAGGTTTGCCAGAAACGGGAGAAGAGTCGTGGGTCCTGGTCCGGCACAATTTCTTGAGGGAAAACGTGGAGGCGAACTAAATGTGGGAGAAGCAGGTCCACCGTCACAGCAGCTGATGGATGTTTGGGGAGAGCAATGAAGTTGGTTGCCTTGGAGAACCGGTCCACCACTGTCATGGTCACTGTGGTCCCATTGGAAGATGGCAAAGCCACGATGAAATCCATGAGGATGTGGGACCACAGACATCTAGGGTCTTGTAGGGGTCATAGAAGAGAAGAGTGCCAGTAGTTGGAAGAACTGGGCTGGGCACATTGATGGCAGGCAGCAATAAACTGACATACATTTGCGATCCTGGTGGACCAGAAGAACAGGTGCCAAGGGAAATACAGGATCTATCTTGCACCTGGGTAGCTGGAGAGGGCTGAGGAGTGGACCCACTGGAGTGCCTTGGAAGACATAGTCACCGGCATGTACATGCAGTTGTCAGGTGTGTTGGCCGGAGTAGGCTTGTGCTGTAGAGCCTGGTGGATCTGGTTCTCAAGCTCCCAGACGACCGAAGCAGGAGTCTGAGAGGGTGGAGTGATGGGCTGAGGGTCGATCCCCATTGCAGTTGGGTTGAACTGTCATGACATGGTGTCTGCCTTCGTGCTCTTGGAGCTGGGTCAATAGGAGATGGTGAAGTTGAATTTCTCAAAGAAGAGGACCCAGCAAGCCTGATGTGGTTTGAGTTGGCGGGTCCACTGAATGAATCTAGGGTTCTGGTGGTCCATCCAGATCAGCAAGGACTTGGTGCTTCCCGTCAGCCAATGTCTCCATTCCTTCAAGGCCTACTTAATGCAGGTAACTCCTTCTCTCTCACTCCATAACAACGCTATGTAGAATTGAAGTTGCATGAGAAGGCGGCACAAGGGTGAGTCTTCCCATCTGTTCTGGGAGAGGATGGCCGCGGTGCTCATGTCAGATACGTCCACCTCTACCACAAAAGGTCTGGAGGGGTTTGGATGGCGAAGAATAGGAGCAGAGATTAAGCATCTCCTGAGCTCCTTGAAAGCCTGGCCTGCGATGGCAGACCAGGTTATCTGTGATGTAGGTGATTTGGTGAGGGAGCGGAGAGTAGTGGCAATCTGGCTGGAGTTCCTGATGAAAATTGGAGAAGCCCAAGAAGTATGGTGGGGGCCATTCAATGATGGTGCAAGCTTTCTCTGGGTCCATGATTATGCCCTAGGGTCAAAGAATGTTGCACAGGAAGGAAATGACTTGGGTGAGGAACTGGCATTTCTCTAACTTACAGTACTTTGTGTTCGAGGCAACGCTGTAGGACTGAACAGGTGTGACAGGCCTGGTCTTGGGGGTCCTTGGAGAAAATGGGGACGTCATCGAGGGAGAAGAACACGGAGTCGTGTAGCATGTCTTGGAGGATCTTGTGAATGAAGGCTTTGAAACGGCTGAAAGTCTGAAAGGCATCATCAAGTATTCATGGGGGCCAGAGGGTGTTATGAACGCTGTCTTCCTCTCATGTGGTTTAGACTGGACGCACTTTGCAGATCCAACTTGGTGAAGATCTGGGGCCCATAGAGTGTTGCGAATGCGCTATCCATTAAATGGAGAGGGTATTGGTTCTTTATGTTTATTTTGTTGAGTCTTTAGTGTTCGGTGTAGTGACAGCAACCCCTCATTTTTCTTCTTGACAAAGACGATTGTGGTCCTTCTTCATAAACTGCTGATGGTTTAGATAAGTCAATTATCTCAGAATATATTATTCTTTATACTTTATACTTTATTTTCGCCAAACAATTGGTACTAGAACGTACAATCATCACAGCAATATTTGATTCTGCGCATCACACTCCCTGGATTACAAATATTAAATATTAAAAATATTAAAAATAGTTAAAATTAGTAAATATTAAAAATTTAAATTATAAATCATAAATACAAAATAGAAAAATGGGAAGTAAGATAGTGCAAAAAAAAATCGAGAGGCAGGTCCAGATATTTGGAGGGTACGGCCCAGATCTGGGTTAGGATCCGTTCAGCAGTCTCATCACAGTTGGAAAGAAGCTGTTCCCAAATCTGGCCGTATAAGTCTTCAAGCTCCTAAATCTTCTCCCGGAGGGAAGAGGGACAAAAGGTGTGTTGGCTGGGTGGGTCGTGGCTTCTGAATTCAATCCAGACAGAATTAGAGTTATGGAGTCTTAGAGCAATACAATGTGGACGCTGGCCTTCTGGCTCAATGAGTCCATGCCAAAAGCAGTGCCCATTCAGCTAGTCCCAATTTCCTGCATTCAGTGCATATCCTTCTGAGACCTGCCCCTCCATGTACCTATCCAAGTGTTTCTCCAACTATATCTATTGTATTAGACCTGCCTATACCGTTTCCTCTGTCGGCTCATTCCATGTACTCCCCACCCTCTACAGCACTGTGTAAAATTCTTAGACACTGTGTGTGTGTGTGTGTGTGTGTGTGACTGTGTGTACACACACAGATATATGTGCCTAAGAATTTGTGCGGTACTGTATGTGTAAAATTTGCCCTTCAGGTCCCTTTTAAATCTTTCCCCTCTCACCCTAAGGCTGTACACTCTGCTTTGAACTCCCCTCCCCTGGGGAAATGACTGTCATCCATGCATCTCATAATTATTAAAAATCCTCATAAGGTCACCATCACTCTCTACATTCCAGGCAATAAACGCCTAGACCGGCCAGCCTCTCTCTATAACTCTGGCCTTGGCAACATCCTCGTAAATCTCTCCACTCTTTCAAATCTTTTCTGAAACAGGAAACCAAAACTGTACACAATACTCCAAGTGTGAGATCACCAACAACTTATCAAATCACATTTTGAAGACAAGGGACAGTGAAAACACAGGTATGTATATATTTCTCAAAGTTTACTTTGAGTATTTATAGATCAGGACCGTATGTAATAGAGAAAAACTTGTTTTGTTCCTAGCATTGGTTAAAATGCTTTTTTATATGACAAGAGATGTGAGGAAGGAGGTGATGTTGGTATGTCCCCTGTGATTTAATGCAGTGCATCAGGTTGATTGTATATATTGCAGCTACAATGCTCTGAAATGGAGGAGTTGGATATTAGATCAATAGCCATATTTAGCATCAGAATTTCAGTGATTAATCAATGCTTTTTGATTTAATATAACCTAGAAGGAACAAATGCAAAGCTGCTTTGAAGCATGGTCCATAATGAAAAACCTGTATTGAATAATAATTATTTGGAATGTGAATATTTGTCTTTTCAGAATAAAAATGCCATTATAACAGCACAAAACAGTAGCCCATACAAAGTTAATGAGTCCATGTTTGCTATGCTGGGGACAGTGATATTCAGAAAAATGGAATTAGAACCCAATCCAATTAAAGGCAGTAAGCAAGAAGTTAATAATATGAGAGAATGAGGGGAAATAAATGGAACCGAAATATTGACCGTAGTGCACCATGTTGCTGAATAATGTAGGCAAAGAAAAAAATCAGATACTAATTCAAATTGACTTCTCACTTTGGAAAATTTGTGCTAACCTAAAGAAGGCTTAATTTTATGTGACTTAAAAAATCTTTAAGACAGTTTTATTATTACATTCAAATAAAGGTATTGATCTGTTATGTAGAAAGTTAAATGTGCATTATTTTCTTGAAGCACATTTCCTAAGGTATTCAAAATGTTGGCAATTTTGTGACCCAAGTATTGACAGAGATAAATAATTCTGCTTGGGTGTTAAGGATATTTGAGTCTGCGAAATGCATACTCAGCACATTCCAGTCTAACACCGCAGCAATGATTATTTCTAGTGGACTAAAGTGCAACTTAGCCAATTATTAGAAAACAAATTCAATTAGATCCAGTAACTGAAACCATATTGAAGTCTTTAAAAAACCAAGCAAGAGCCTACGTTCCATGCCACAGCTGGATTAGATTATACCATGAGTCAACATCATAAAAATGAGACAAACTTCTTAAGATGTCTCATTGTTTGGCAGTACCAGCTAATATGTTACCTGAGGAGTAACAGAAAGTACTGGAGAAATGGGAATTCATGGATGAAGCTGGAGAGCTTAATTATGTGTTTTTACTGAATGTATTGGTTTAGCAGAAAAGCAGACAGGCAGACATATAAACCCAGTCTTATGTTTATATGGACAGTAAAGGCTCTCATTTCACATTACTGGCATTGTTGAATTGGATTTAAAGACTTATTTGTTTACACATCATCATGAGGCATTTTTATTCCTACATTTTAAACAATATGTTTATTACGTATCTTTTAAGGTATAATATATCTTCTGAGCTCACTCAGAAAATTAGGTGCTAAACTGGACAAACTGAAGATGGGGAAAATGTTTCAAATATTCTAACCTGTTGTAGATAAAGTATCTGCCAGCTCTAAGGCTGATCAACAAGGATGCATGATTTCCTAAAAGTGAATATTATATACCCTGTCAAGGTAATTTCCATTACTCTGACAGACCAAACAACAGACTGATGTAATTTCAATTACCTCATGGTTAATGCCTGCCAGAAGTGCACATTATGTCTTAAATTATTTCTAAGAATGGAGAACTGAACCGATTCTTTTTCTGAAGAATATGAAATAAACTTAATTATACTTTGTCATTTCGCTTCACAATAAGCCTAACTGAAGTGTATGTATCTTTGTATTCTCCTTGAATTAAATAGCTGAAAATACAAAGAAAATGTATTGGATCCAGTTACATCTATTGTAATTAAGTAATCTTTGATTTTACTTCATGATTCAGTACAATATAGATTTCAAAGTAATCTTTTATTCACAAGCAAATAACTTATGACAGTGCACAAGGCAAATGAGATATGTTAAGACAGGAGCTTATCACTTCTTCACTTGCCAATCTGTGATTTTCTGCCCATTAATTTTAATGGCAGGAAAGTCACAGGCTACCAAGCACAGAAGCAGGATATTTAATCTAGGGAATCTATCATCAGTCAATCATCTTCATGTCACTGTTCTTCACACCACTACCTGTGGTATTCCATTGCTATGGCTTCTCCTCTGTCTCTCTGAATAATTCTGTTTTGATTCTCTTTACCTTCTTTAGCAGACGCCACAAATTTTACTATTTTTTTCCAGCTTGGTACTGGTGATTGAAAGCTGTAAGGCAAATTTTTATTGAAGGGTAAAGGGAAAATATAGAATGTAATGCTGATGTCTTTTCTTTCCCATATATCATGTTTCTTGATGTTTGTGAGCTGTAACCTACTTCGTCAGATTAATTTTCACCTTTAAACTGTAGTCCTGATTTTGGAAATATCCTTCTTTATTTGAATACTATTCTACAGTCTGACACTCTTTTACCACCTGTGACAATTCCTTATCACTTCGAACATAACACAGCAGAGTTAGACTATTCAGCCCATCGAGTCTGCTCCACCGTTCAATCATGGCTGATTTATTACCCCTCTCAACCTCATTCTCCTGCTATTTCCCTGTAACCATTGACACCCTTACTAATCAAGAAATTATCAACCACCGCTTTAAATACACTCAATGATTTGGCATCCATAGCCATCCATGGCACTGAATTCGTCTGGTTAAAGATATTCCTTCTCAGCTCTGTGCTAAAGGGATGTCCTTCTGTTCTGTGGCCAACTTATCACTGCATGGTCATTGTAATTGAAGCCAGTATTTCTCTACACCATTGCTTTATTATTCTTTTTCACTCATTACCTGTAAACGTTGTTCTATATGATTTTCTCATGTTTGTAGTTGTTGATTATTCTGAGGCCTGCATAAACTGGCCACCCACCCGTACCAAACAACAGGAATTCTGCAGATGCTGGAAATTCAAGCAACACACATAAAAGTTGCTGGTGAACGCAGCAGATCAGGCAGCATCTCTAGGAAGAGGTGCAGTCGACATTTCAGGCCAAGACCCTTCGTCAGGTCCTGACGAAGGGTCTCGGCCTGAAACGTCGACTGCACCTCTTCCTAGAGATGCTGCCTGGCCTGCTGCATTCACCAGCAACTTTTATGTGTGTTATCCACCCGTACCATCAGCCACCTCCACCTCATCCATGGAAGTATCTTCAGTTTCCATATTGGCCTCATTAGAAAACTGGAGTTGAAGAAAGTTACCCTCGTTATCCTTGAAAGAGTGTTTACATCCCAGTGACACCGAGCAGTTCAGGATATAATCTCTGGTATTTTTCTCTTACTGTACATAATCAGTTATGTTGGGATTCTGCAATTTCATGGAGGAGTTTCTTTTCACTATTTTCGCTACTATTTGCAAGTTTGATTTTTGACGCACCTAATAAACACCCTTGCACTAAAGTGCTAAGCAACTCCAGCCATTTTTTCTTTGGTCATAACCCACGTAGCTAATAGATGCCATGTCCACTTCCAAACTTGTCTCTCATTTAGATGACTGGACAAAGTCCATGCAGATAGCATCAGCCTTCTTTCAGTTCTCCGTTAATCATCAATGGGTGCAATTCTTCACTCTCTGTATTGTCGATATTTCTCCGGCTCATTGATTCCCAATAATGTACTCATCTATGCTCAAGTAACTAACAATGAACTACGTCCTATCGACCTTCAATATCTTAATCACCAAGATGGCCATCTCTAACTACTTACTTATTTAACTTCCCACTTCCCCTCCTCCCTCTAATCCCACACTTCTCACCCTGTTTCATTAGGTATTCACTTCCAACCTCCGAACACAATCTACCCATTACAAGACTCTAGTCACTGATGATGTATCCATCGACTTCCTACCATTTGCATTTAATAGTGTTGCTTTCGCTAAGTTGCTCACTCTTTCCGCTCACATGTACCACTCTCAGATGTTTTTCCCGAGAGCTCAAAAAGCCAGAAACTTTAACACAGTTGGTGTATGATGTTGGATTCGAATGTAACACAGTAACATTTCTTATAACCTTTCCTATTTGTGCTTGTATTTTTATATAATCTCCTATATACATGTAACTATTCAGTAAAATTTCTTGCAATTGTTGTACAGTTGATTCTGTATTTTTCTAGAAGCTTCTTAAGTTTTTCTGTAGCAGGTGTCCTTATTTGAAATTGATAACTTTAAGCTTCTCTCTATTTAGTGAAGTTTCTCTCGAGAGCAGGATTTAGTCACCTTTGATTGCTCCAGAATTAACTCTGAGGGGAAGAGTATTCAATTTTCTTTAAAAAGATGCATGTTCAAGTTCCTTTCAGTTCTTTTTCATCCCAATGACTAGGAGTTTGTAGAAAGCCTCATCTTTTAACCATTCACCACTCTTTAAAATGTTAAATATTTTTTCTTTTCTCCCTACTGCTGGGCTCTACCAGTTCTCACTGACTCTTAGTCCAGTGGTCGTAGAGCATACGGATCTTAGACCTCCAGAAAGTGTCCACAGCAGGGGTGATTGATAGGTTCATGGCCTAAGGTAGAAGGAGATGAGTTATACAGCTCTCTTTACATGCACATGCAGTTCAACTCCTTGAGTGATTATGCAGAAAGTTTGAAGTTAATAACTCATCAGGGGTAATTGATAAGTTCGTAGCCTAAGGTAGAAGGAGATGAGTCATTAACTTCAAACTTTCTGCATAATCACGCAGAATTGACCTGCATGTGCATATAACAAGGGCTGTATAACTCATCTCCCTCTACCTTAGGCCACAAATTTATCAATCACCCATCTGTGGTCACTTCCTGGAGATCCAAGATCCGTATGCTCCATGGCCGCTGGACTAAGTGTGTAAATGTAGGCGGGGACTATGTTGAAAAATAAATGTGCTAGGTTTTCTAAAATTGACTCCTTCTACCCTAGGCCACGAACATATCAACCACCACTCGTAATTTCTCTATGATCTCTAGTCACACTCCCCAAAACTCATCTCTCCACAAGACCAACTAACTCAATCCTAACATCACAAGTTCTGATGCAGTGTCTCAATCCAAAATGACAACCATTCCCCTGCTTCGGGTGCTGCCTAATCCATTGAGTTCCTCCAGTGGTTTATTTTCTTTCCAGATTCCAACATCTACAATCTCTTGTATCTACATCAATCCCATCATGTTCAATGATCTTTATTTATTATTTATTTATTTATGTATTATCATTATTATTATTATTATTATTTCTTTCTTTCTGTGCTTGCACAGTTTGTTTTTGCACATTGGTTGAATGCCCAAGTTGGGACAGTCTTTCACTGAGTCTATTACGGTTATCATTTTCTAATGGATTTATTGAGTACGTCCACAAGAAAATGATTCTCAGGGTTGTATATTGTGACATATCCGTACTTAGATAATAAATTTACTTTGAACTTCGATATGTCATTATCTCCATTCATTATGCAAGATACTTGACTGCACTGTTGCCTCTCAAATTCAGCTGCAAATTTTTGTCAAAACACTGGTTTAAATCCTTTCAATTGGGCTCAGCTTTAAGCAAAAGGTTGCACCTCTGTTCCCTACTCTACTCCCTATGCACTCATGATTGCCTGGCTAGATTCTGTTCTGATTCCATTAGTAAGTTTTCAGATAATATCACTGTAGTGATATTGGAGGAGAAGATGGCGGCGTGACGCAGCTCGCAGTGGCCACTCCGGTGAATGATGTCTGTTATCTGTCAAGTAGGGTGCCGTGCACAATCCTGATTTGATGGAGACGGATGTGAGAACATGGAGGGACATCTGGTGAAACTTCTGACATGCCTGCTTCGCTGCTGCTACTACTGTGTGATCCAGAATCTCTGGAGGGGAAGGCCCCGAGTCCTCGGCTTTGCTTGTTGCTCGGTGGCCGGGGCGGCGTCGAAGTGCTCGGCAGAGATGGTGCTCGGTGCTCGGTGTCGGAGGGCTGGTCAGAAGCTCAAAGTTTTCGGATGGACTCAGAGTCCACTGCGGTCGGGTGCTTCCAATGCATCAGCAAGTTTGCGGCGCTTGGAGGTTCATGGCAGGGAGAGTTTCTCCCTTCTACCGTCTGCATGAGATGATGGGGCTATCGGAACTTGAGACTTTTTTGTACCGTGCCCATGGTCTGTTCTTTATCAAATTATGGTATTGCTTTGCACTGTTGTAACTATATGTTATAATTATGTGGTTTTGTCAGTTTTAGTCTTGGTTTGTCCTGTGTTTCTGTGATATCTTTCTGGAGGAACATTGTATCATTTTTAATGCATGCATTTCTAAATGACAATAACCGAGGACTGAGTGTCCTCATAATCTAATCTAATTTAGTGGGCCATATCTCAAATAACCTTAAATCAAAGTACAGGAGGGAGATCGAGAGTTCAGTAACATGGTGCCAGGACAACGATCTTTCCCTCAGTCTCAGAAAAACAAAAAAGATTTTGATTAACTTCAGGAACAGGGAAGTGCACATGCTCCTGTCTTCAATAATGATAGTGAGGTTCAAATGCTTGAGAGGGTCAAGTTAATAGGAATGGATCAGAACGAGAATCAGGCCATTGTCGTGTAATTTGTTAACTTTACGGCCGCAGTTCAATACAATACATGAGAACTATGGAAAAAAGCAGAATTACAGTAAATATATATGTATATTAAATAGTTAAGTTTTATATATTAAATTGGTAAAATAAGTAGGCAAAAACAGAAATAAAATTTTTAATAAGTAGCAAGGATTACTAATAGCCTGTTCTGGTCCAACCATATACAGTAAATGCCACAGACAAGAAAGTTTACCAATGCCTCCCTTTCCGCAGGTGGCTAAAAAAATTTGGCATGTCCCCATCAACAGCTGGCCCGGGAGCGAGTTTGGATCACTCTGGGAGCCGTAAGGAGAAGTCGGGGTCCGGGCAGAGGAGATTCAATTTTGATGCTTGTACAACTGACCCGGGTGCAAGGTTAGATTGCTCTGGACGCCAAGCTGATTTGAAGAGTTTAAGAGTGGTTTCAGTCTGGGTGACGATATCCAGGCCTGAAGCAAGTTGCTGGGCAGCATGTGGTCTAGTCCTGGGGCATTTCACAGCAGTGGTGCCTGGGTCCTGGTGCAAGGTGCAATGTGCTGTTTTGACAATTTAAATGGCTGCCCAGATCAGAGGTGAGAGCCGATTTCACTTGCTCACCACAATGTTCACTCTTCTCTCCAGGGCACTGGAACTTTTTGCTGTTCCATCGTTGGATCAATTGAAACGCAGGCCCAGATAGGCTGAAATGACAGGGTGTCAGTCAGAATGAGAGCCAAGTTCGCTCGCTCTCTGCGATGGTCATCTTCATGGTGCTGAGGTTATGAAGACTGCTCAGCTCCTGTGCTCCATGCCCACTAATATGATGAACTGAGAAGCGAGGCTTTGGACCTACTCCGGGCTGCTCCAGGATTCGGATCTGATGACTCATTTTTAGTTCGGAATGCTGTTGTTCGCTTCAATTGTTTGTGCATCAAATGTTGGTCTTTTAATTTTTTTCCCCTTAAATTGTGTTCTTTTAGGTTTCTTACTTTGTGGCTACCTGTGAGCAAGCAAATCTCAAGATTGAACAATTTATTCTCTGAGAATAAATTTACTTGAATCAGCACTTGCCAATTTTTATTGATGCATCTTATCTGGATGCATAACAACTTTGTATGGCAACTGCTCTGCCCACGACTGCAAAAAACTGCAGAGAGCTGTGGACACAGCTCAGCACATCAGCTGGTCTCTATACTTCTCACCGCCTCGATAAAACAACCAGCATAATCAAGGACCCCATCCACCCCAAACAACTTCTTCTCTCCTCTCCAGGTGAAAATGTAAAAGCCTGAATGCATGTACCACCAGGCTCAATGACAGATTCTACACTGATGAGATGATTGAATGGTTCCCTAATGTGATAAGGTGAACTCTTGACCCCACAATCTTCCTCATTATGATTCTACATCTCAATGCCTACTTGAACTGCATTCTCTCTGTGGCAGTTACACTTCGTTCTGCATTCTACTATTGTTTTACCTTGTACTACTTCAATGTACTGTGTAATGATGAAACACTATGTGCTACGTGAGCAGTATACAAGACGAACTTCTCACTATACTTCAGTGTATGTGACAATAATAACCCAATTCCAAACTAATTCCAATTCCCTGGCCTCCTCAGAACATTGGGTCAACGTTGGTCGCGAATGATCTCATGAAACATATTTTCTCTCACAGCAGTTCATTGAAAAAAGAATCAATAAAATCAAATTTGCAATTCTCTTCATTTTTCCCTCTTATCTACTTCCATGGGACTCGTCTTCAGTGGTTTCACTTCCCTTACTCAATTAACTAGACTGCTTCCATTTGAAAAAGCTATTGTTTTCTACATTGTTCTTCTGAAGGTTTTCTTGAATTTCAGTTCATGAAATATATACCTGTTCATATCCTCTTTGGCATTTGCCTAAGATGTATCTTTGCTGCCTTCTCATCCTATATGCTATAACCTGAAACACTTCATCCGTGCTTACAAATTTTTCCATTTTTGTATTCCCTTTGTACATACGTTCTAAGTATGTTTATGTCAGGTATCATCACTATTCTCCCAAAGTGATATTATTCCTTCATACATTCATCCCTTTGCAGATTACATCTCAATCCAGACACTCCTGTTTAGTCCCAAAGATGTGTTATGATGTCACAGATTGGAATTGTTCTGATGAGATATTGAACTTTGGGTCTTTCTGCTCACTGACATCATAGATCCTAGACAGCTATTTCAAAGAGCAGGGAAGTTACCTCCATTGTTCTGGTCAGAAGTAACCTCTTAACCGACACACTAAAACATAAATTATCTGAACAGTATCACATCTTCGTCTGTGGGAGATTGTTGTACACAAATTCTTATCATGTTTCCTGCATAACATCAGTAATCAGAGTACTTAGTGCTTTGACGTTTCCTTTAATCACGAAAGATATTTTGTAAGTGTATGCCCTTATTCCTTTATTTCAAAGACATGAAACAAGATCAACATGTTCGTGACTAAGTGCAAACATATTCTGATTCACAATGACCAAGAGAGTTCCTTTCTCTTGTGAGGCAGCTGACACAAAGTCAGAAGATTTTGCAGTCAGAAATGAACTAACAACATACTCCACTCAATTACACATAGTACCTTATCTCACGAAACTTTTCCAACAGAAGTTTGTGGAAAACGACAATCAAATGGTTCAGCTAAAACTAAAACTGACCAGATCCTATATTTTTGGAAACAATCTCGCTCTAAAATTATCATCAGTACACAACAGGCAATCTGTAAAATAAACATACATTTGAATAATAATTTGTGTAAAAGATTATGATGATGAACTGCACCTAGCATCATGCATTAAAGTAGGGCCCGAATATTTCTCCTTCTTCTTGTAAGGTTTAATGACAGTTGGCAGACCAACATAAGGTGCATTACCATCACTTACCAAGTTGGAGTATGGAGCAAAGGAACAGGAAGTATACCCACTAAATCCCTCCCCCAAACAGTCAGAAATCTGGCCATAGAATCATTGTCACCTACCTGCCTTTTCTCAGAACCCTTAATTCCCCTGAATTATGCATTTCGCCTGCCATTTTTGCTAAGACATTACTACATTTATATCCTTTATGTCCTTAATGTTAAGTAATTGCTTGGCAAGGAAGTCTGCCACCTCATTTCCTTCTCGCCAAATGAAATGTACACAGAAGCCTGGACTGTGCAGCCTCGACAGATGTTGTCCAATCTCAAGAAGAATGCCTTGCCCACAATATGAAGTACATAATCTGTTTTTATAGATGTCAAGACTGAGAATGAATCAGAGTATAGAAGTATGTCATCATGGTGTACTTCTTCGACCTATTCCAAAGCTAAAGTGATAGCAACTGTCTCAGACAGATATCGCCTGAGATACTACCTGTGCCACTGATACATAATCATTCTTCATCTTGATCTTTTCTTGAAAGCTTAAATCAACCACAGCTAAAGGAAAAAACCAAGGAGGACTGACAGAAAGGGGTACTTCAGTACCATATTCCACATGAAACAACACAAGATTTTATGCCTGTTCATTCCCCGCCCCCCCCGCCCCACAAACTGAAGACTTTACGAATACAGTGCTCTCACCACTCTACTAATGTTGCCAATATTGAATGACCAAATTTAGGTCGTCTTACATTAACTCAATAAAAAATTGCTAACTGTAACTTGCGTAGATGTACTACTTTGGCCTTCTGCCTGCTCTGGATCTTTTCACTGCTAAACTGCGCCCACACCTCAGTGAGCTCTGCGCCTGCCATGACGCAGAGCACTTCTTCCGCTCTCTCTGCCTCCATGCCTACTTTGGCAAGGGCTCTCCCACCCACGCTGTTGATCCCTTCTCCCTTCTTCAACTCTTCTCTTCCTGGACACCCCACTCTGGTCTCCTGCCTGCTTTGGATCTTTTCATTGCTAACTGCCAACGAGACATCAACCATTTTGCCTTTACCTCTCCTCTGTCCAATTTTAACCTCACCCCTTCTGAACGCACTACTCTCCACTCTCTCCGCACTAGTCCTAACCTCACCATCAAACCCACAGATAAGGGGGTGATGCTGTAGTAGTCTGGAGGACTGACCTCTACCTTGTGGAGGCCAGGCAACAACTCTCAGACACTTCCTCTTACTTACCCCTCGAACAGAATCCCATGAAGGAGCACCATTGCTGACCTTATTAATCCTGGGGATCTTCTATCCACTGTCACCAACCTCATCGTTCCCTTACCCCACACCTCCTATTTCTACCTCCTACCTTAGACACACAAACCCGACTGCTCAGGTAGACTCATTGTTTCAGCTTGTTCCTGCCCCACTGAACTCATATCTGCAAACCTCAACTCTGTTTTATTCTCCCCACCAGTTCAGTCCCTTCCTACCTACATCCGTGACACTTTACATACTCTGGATCTTTACAATGACTTCAAGTTCCCTGGCCCTAATCAACTCATT
This sequence comes from Mobula hypostoma, assembly GCF_963921235.1. Lineage (NCBI taxonomy): Eukaryota > Metazoa > Chordata > Chondrichthyes > Myliobatiformes > Myliobatidae > Mobula > Mobula hypostoma. Next base: position 48,397,671 of record NC_086115.1, on the reverse strand, counting down.
TTCAGCATGGATGTCCAGTCTCTGTACACCTCCATTCCCCATCAGGAGGGCCTTAAAGCTCTCCACTTCTTTCCAGACAACAGACTCAACCTGTTCCCCCTACACCACCATTTTCCTCTGTCTGGCGGAACTGGTTCTCCTTCTCAATAATTTCTCCTTCGGCACTTCCTCTTCCTTGAAACCAAAGAGTCCCAGATATGCCTGCCGTTTTATCAGCTGTGTGGAACAGTCTATGCTCCAAGCCTACACCAGTATCATTTCCCAACTTTTCCGATGCTACATCAACAACTGCTTTGGTGCTGCTTCTTGCACCCATGCTGAACTCATCAACTTCATCAACTTTGCCTCCGTCTTCCACCCTGCCCTCAAGTTTACCTGATCTATTTCCGACACCACCCTCCCCTTTGTTGATCTCTCTGTCTCTGTCTCTGTCTCTGGAGAGAGGTTATCTACTGATATCTTTTATAAATCCACTGATTGGCACAGCTACCTGGACTATACCTCTTCCCACCCTGTCACTGGTAAAAATGCTATCCCCTTCTCTCAGTTCCTCTGTCTCTGCAGCAACTGCTCTCAGGATGAGGCTTTTCATTCCAGAACTCTTAAGAAGACCTCCTTCAAAGAAAGGGGCTTTCCTTCTTCCATCATCAACACAGCCTTCACCCACATCATTTCCATTTCACACATGTCTGCCCTCACCTCATCCCCCTGCCACCCCACCAGCAAAAGGGTTCCTCTTGTCCTCACATACCACCCCACCAGTTTCTGTGTCCAGCACGTAATTCTCCGTAACTTCTGCCATCTCCAGTGGGATCCCACCACCAAGCACATCTTTTCCTCCACTCCCCCCACCACTTTCTGCTTTCCACAGGAATCGCTCCCTGTGTGACTCCCTTGTCCATTCGTCCCTCCCCACTGATCTCTCTCCTGGCACTTGCCCTTGCAAGCGGACCGAGTGCTACACCTGCCCCTATGCCTCCTCCCTCACCACCATTCAGGGCCCCAAACAGTCCTTCCAGGTGAGGCGACACTTCATCTGTGAGTCCGTTGGGGTCATCTTCTGTACATGGTGGTCCCAGTGTTGCCTTCAGTATATCAGTGCAACCTGCGTAGATTGAGAGACCACTTTGCTGAGAACCTACGCTCTGTCCACCAGAAAAAGCGGGATCTCCTGGTGGCCACCCAATTCAATTCTATTTCCTATTCCCATTCTGACATGTCAGTCCATGGTGTCCTCTACTGCCATGATGAGGCCACACTCAGGTTGGAGGAGCAACACCTTATATTCTGTCTAGGTAGCCTCAACCTGATGGGGTGAACATTGATTTCTCAAAATTCTGGTAATTGCCCCCCCCCCCCGCTTCACCATTCCCATTTCCTTCTCTCACCTTATCTCCTTATCTCACCATCACCTCCCTCTGGTGGTCCTCATCCTTCCCTTTCTTCCATGGTCTTCTACCATCTCTTATCAGATTTTCCCCTTCTCCAGCCTTTTATCTCTTTCACCAATCAACTTCCCAGCTCTTTACTTCACACCTCCCCTCCCAGTTTCACCTATCATCTACCCCCTTGTACTTCTTCCTCCCCTCCCCTCACCTTCTTATCCTGATTTCTCTTTTTTTTTCCCTGTCCTGATGAAGGGTCTCGGCCCAAAACATCGGCTGTTTACTCTTTTCCATAGATGCTGCCTGGCCTGCTGAGTTCCTCCAGCATTTTGTGTGTGTTGCTTAGATGTAAAGTACTTCACCCACTTCTACCAGTAATGTCAAAATTGGGAATGATTTAAAAGCACCACAACATAACGGTTGAGCTTGAACTTCACCGAGGGGCTTTAAGACTGCTGGTGAGGCTGACCCATAAGCAACACATCCATAATCAAAGACAGATCTGATTAAAGCAATTTTGTGACCTCCTACTCACACCGCAATCACACCCAACTAAGCACTCGAGCACATTAAGGGCTTTTTTTACACTTCTCTAGAAATTTATTCGCATGCACTTTCTAAGTTAGACATGTGTCCATCCACATTCCTAAAAACTTTACCAGTAATTCTTGTTTGACCATGTAACTTGAGAACAATTGTGGGTGTAATGTTCTTTTTAGAAAAAACAAATAACTTGAGTTTTTGCAACAGAAAATTTAAACTCCCATCAACATCCCCATTCCACTACTTCATTAATAGCTGCCTATGTTTTCCTAACTATACAATTTATATGCCTGCTTCTCTTCTGCATGTTTCTTAAAGACATTTGCTTAATTTAACACACCTGCAAACACTCTTCAGTGTAACAGCCCCAAATTAATATCCACATTTAAAGGCATAGTCCCCTATGTAGCCACACCATAGCAATACTCAGTAGATGGTGGCAGCAGGTATGAAAGAACCTGAGCTGGAACAGTAGAGTCCTCTGCTCTACTGAGAATACATTAAGACAGCAGTGTAAGACACTTTGGAAAGTTTTGTATAAAACACTTCTGTCAAGAAGTGGCCTACATAACGTCTGCCCTGAGTGACCCCTTTCCCACCTATTCACCTTTCTGAGTTCAGTGCCTGAACACAATGGAGAAGATTGTATTTTCAACCAGAAATGTTACAAGGATGAATATCTTGGTGGAGAATATCACCATTACAGAAGCCAGTCTTCAACCAATTTGATTCACTACACTTGATATTGAGAAATAATTGAGATGACTAGATACATCACATGCAATGGGACAATGTTGGCTATAGTACTGAAGTCTCACACTCCAGAAGTAGCTGAGCATACGGTCCAGCAAGTCCAGTACAGTTATGACACTGACATCTACCAACATGGAGAATTACTCATGAATGAACTTTCACACATAAAGGACTATCACAAACACACACACACACAATAAATCCCTATTAAGATGGTGGGAAGATGGGGTGAAGGTGGATGTCTGAGAAATGGGTGAGATGCGGGTAAGGGCAGCATCAATGGTAGAGGAAGGGAAATTCCATTTGTTGAAGAAGGCGGACATTTCTGATGCTCTGTAAAGTAAAGCCTCATCCTGGGGAACAGATGTCACAGTGCAAATACAAAACAGATATACATATCTCCACTTCCTCTTCTCTTTACCTACCACCCATGAGCCTCTGCATCCAGCACACTTTTCTCTACAACTTCCACCATCTTCAGTGTGATCCTACATCAAATGCGTCTTCACCTCACCACCCATTCTCTGTTTCCCATAGGTATTGCTTTTTCTATGATTCCTTTGTCTCTTTCTGCCCCCCTCACCACCGATCTCCCTGCTGGCACTTCATGCCAATTCATCTCCCCCTTCAAGCCACCTGTCAACGTACTAATCAGCCCACCAATACTTTTGTCCAAATAATCAGAAACAGAACTGAACCCTGCAGAACATCACTGGTCACAGACATGCATTCAACATAACATCCCTGTACCACTACCCTCTGGCCTCTGCCAATTTTGAATCTAGAGAATCAAGTTTCTATGGATCCTGTGTGCCTTTGTCTTCTGGATAAGTCTACCATGAGGGGCATTGCCAAAAACTTTACTAAAGTCCTTGTGCACAGCATCCACTGCCCTGTCCTCATCTTTGTCATTTCCTCAAAAAAAAACTCAATCATGTAAGATACAACCTTTATCACTCAAAGCCATAGTGAATATTTAGATATTTATGAAGTGTTGTATTTGGTTAAGACAAATCAGGGCAGGAATTCTACAGTAAATTGTAGAGCCCTCAGAAGTGTTGTTGAACAGAGGACCCAGGGGAGCAAATCCATAGTTTGGTAAAAGTAGCAAAACAGGCAGATAAGTTGATGAAAGTAATTGGCATGCTTGTCTTTATCAGTCAATTTACTGAGTATAGGAGTTGGAACATCCTGTTTCAGCTGGTGAAGATGTTGGTAAGAGCACACTAGAAGTACAGGGTACAGTTCTGGTCTCCCTCTTTCAGAAATGTGACTTTAAACTGAAGAGGTGCAACCAAGAATGTTGCTGGGACTAGAGGGCTGGGTTATAATGAGAGGCTGGATAGGAGACAGAGGGGTGACCTTATCAGGATTTATAAATCATAAGGGGCATAGATAAGGTGAATAGCCAAAGTATTTTCCCCAGGGGAATGGGAGTCCAGAACTAGAAGGCTAGCTTAAAGTGAGAGAGACAAGTTTTAAAAGAAATCTGAGTGACATCTATTTCACCCCAGAGGGTGGCTAATGCATGGATTAAGCTGCCAGAGGAAGTTAAGAGACAAGTACAATTATTGCATTTAAAAGACAACACTGGCTGCTGTCCAGTCCTCTGGGGCTTCATCTATGGCTAAAGAGGATACAAAGATCTGCAACAAGACCTCAGCAATCTCCTCTCTTTCTCTCTCAATTATCCCATCAGACCCTATTATCCACATTAGTGCTCCTCAAAAGACCCAACTAGTTCTCCTTCTTGATATCAACATTCCCTAGAATATCAACATAACCCACCATGATCTCACAATTCTCCATGCCCACTCCTCAGTGAATATCAATGACAAGTACTTGTTGAGTGTCCTGCCCACTTTTTCTGGCTCCAGGTGTGAACTCCCTCTTTGTTCTTGAGTGGTCCTATTCTCTCCCCAGCTATCCTATTGTTTTTAATTTATTTATAAAATGCCTTAGGATTCTCCTTCACTGTCTGTGCAAGGAGAGTCATGTAAATGAGTATGTTTTTAAATAGCAGTAAGAAGCAAGTATATGTTTTCATAATGGAGAAAGGATAGTATTCTCACATTTTAATTCTAGTATCTCCTGTTAACAGCACAATGTTTCTTCAGTAAGGGTGAGGATTGTAAAAAAACTATTTGCCAATATATTCCATTTTGTATTCAAAGTACATTTATTATCGAAGTATGTATGTGGCAGACAACCCTGAAATTTGTCTTCTCCACAGACAGCCACGAAACAAAGAACTATGGAACCAACAAGTTCAAAAAGCAACACCAACCCTCCTCCCCACATGCAAAAAAGATGATGCAAACCACAATAAAAAAAGAGCAAAAACACAGAATATAAAACACAAAATCAAAAGGCATGTTCCAGTTCAGCTCAGTGTTTATTATCTGCAAGCTGCCCCGACTCAAAGTTGCCCAAAAGTAGAAACAAAAAAAAATGACCAGAACTAGAACACATCATAAACCTTAATCTATAATAATTTATAATTACAAATGTGATGGAATATAATAATATTTTATTCATTGAAACAATGGAACAGTTTCATGTCCAGCCATCTTGCTAAATTCAGTTCAACCTTCATTTTATTTCATAGTACAGTTCTTTTTAAATCGTCTTTCATCTGAAAGAATAATATGCTGTTACAAATGTTGCATTAGGTAAAGGAAAACAAATACAATCTATTCAAATGGTTGATCTAAAGACAAGAAACAAATGAAGGTTGGAAGTTCATCAGGATTTTATTCTACTTATCATTATGCAAATAAAATGTAATATTTAGCCCTGATAATGAGCTACCTTTGAATTCAATAAATTCAAATGAATAACTAAATTGGTGATGCATTTTGATTAGTTGTGCAATGTTAAACCACATTCAAGTACTGTAAGTAGCTTAAAATTGCACATCATGACTACTAAATGTGAACTTGCCTTGTGATTTATAGTATGCGCTACTAAATATCATTTAAAATATATACGATTATTATATCTTTTAAACTATATACAAGTATTAATAAGTATTGCACCAGGTAATTATAAAATAAGTAAAAAATAGCAGCACTGCTTTAGCACATTAACTTAAATATACTGTACAAGATTTCAAAATAGCTTGAATTTTTTAAGCAGAGGTGCATGTATTTTTTTCAAAATGTAAGCAGTATAGCAGATTCAAAAAATTTATCCTTGCCTAGATTATTGCTTATTGGGTCACATGTTATTTTTGGAAAGGTTTGTATCTATACCTTGTATCATTCCTTCTATTTTACAATTTTTTTTTGCTTGGTGCTTCTTACCTTTAAAAGATTCATATAACTCACCACTGCTGGAGTGTATTAGGACAGAAGGGTCATTTCTACTATTTCCTCTTACTGTGTCTCCATCTTCATCTGTTTTCATGGTTGTTCAAGATGCCATTAGATACTTCTAAGCTGTAGTGGTCATTTTTTTCCGCAATATTCTAGTTCACTGTAAAAGTGAAGCCAGTCCTCACAGACAAATACAGAATTCACTAAGTGTAGGATAGTGAAGTCTCTTCCACATCAGTTACTTACTTTGGAGATTTTGGATCAGAATGAGAGATTTTTGGGTATTTTCCTAAAGCTAACATGAAAGAGAACCTGAATCGGTTACTGCATGAGGAGAGTACAATAATCTAGCTTGTGCCTTGGTGTACAATTAAACAGGAGGTACCACCAAGGATTCAATATAAATATACAGTTTCTACTACAGTACTTAAACTAAATATATACTGATAATACACAAAAAATGCTAGAGAAACTCAGCAGGTCAGGCAGCATCTATGGAAATGGATAAACAATTGACATTTTTGCCTGAGACCCTTCTTCAGGACTAATAATATATTATATACTGAGAATATTTGCTTTCATATTAATATACTGAGTAAATTGTTATTGACTTATTTTGTCATGGATTTAGTTAGATATTTTTGGATTTTCTTGTAAATATTTTTGTTTGTGTGCAGTTTTTCTTGATTCTATCTTATTTATTCATTTGACTGTGAATACATACAAGAAAATGAACCACAGGGTCGTATATGGTGATATACATATACTTCAATAATAAATTTATCTTAAACTTTGAACTTTGATTCGTAGGTTAGAGAGAACATCCCAGAACTTTTCAATCTGGCTCTGAGGAAAAAAAACAAGAAATAATTTCATGTTTGTTGTCCTTAACAAGATTGAGCTTGAACTTCATTCCAATGGATAAATAATAAAAACCCTGAACTAGTAGACAGGTATTATTTCTAATAAAAGTATAGTTGTGCCTAGTGCACCAATGGGCATAGATGCAACAGCATAATAAAGAACAAGCATTTTTTTTTGAAGTATGAAACTCCAAACAAACTCTCGAAAAAGTAAATTAGACACTAAGGTTTTAAAACTTGAAAGGGTGGACTTTCATATATTAACATTTTATGAAGTGTAGTAGCTTCAATTATATCACTTCTCTGGTAGCTTTAGCATAAGATCTTCCTGATGCTTTATGAAAATAGTCATTGTTTCTGTAGGATTTGGTCCAGCAGTTTCTGGAAAGAATGAGAATAAATTAATACCACTGAAAATATAAACGCCACTAATACTTAAATGAATAATGAGTAATTCTCTCGTGGTTGTAATACCTTTTTGAAAACCATAGCTCGCAATCGATTTGCTTGAGAAGCAACTTTCTTCTTCTCTTCCTCCTTTTTCTTTTTCACCTCTGGCAGCTTGTTATAAATTCTGACACAGTTTTGAAATGAAAGCAGACATTAGAAATCATCAACCTCTATGCATTGTATATTGTGTAAAAAAGTATATTAGTTGTACAGGCAGATGTTATATATCAGTGGGAAATGACAGCAAGAAAATGGACTGAGAATCAGTGCTTCATTTTAATATGATGCAGTTCTGTTTTATTTGATTGAGCGAGTAGCTCAATAAACCTCAAGTTTATTGAAAGTCATGATTATAATTGAATATTTTCTCCACTACGCCATTATCATAATTCATTCGACTATTTATTTTTTTCTATAGCATGCTTATATTTTCTTCTGTAGCTCATTTGACTTGCCACTCTTCTGAGACACCCCTGAACTCATTCCTGCTCTGTATGTGCATCTCGTCGATAAAAGCCTCACCAAACATTCTCACTCTCATTCTAAGGTGGGAAGAAAAAATAGTTTTATGTACAGTATATGATGGTTTGCTGCCCTACACACCAGCAGCGTAACAGGCAGCAACTAACCACTACTGTATATGGTAACACTCACAACACGCTGGAGGAAATCAGCAGGTCGGGCAGCATCCGTGGAAAAGATCGGTCGAGGGTTCTGGCCCGAAACGTCAACCGATCTTTTCCACGGATGCTGCCCGACCTGCTGAGTTCCTCCAGCGTGTTGTGAGTGTTGCTTTGACCCCAGTATCTGCAGATTATTTTGTGTTTATTGTATATGGTGTTGGCCATAATTTCAAGTCTTCTCATTGCTTGAATTGAATTGACTTGATTACTTACATCCTTCATATACACGAGGAGTAAAAATCTTTACATTACATCTCAGTCTAAATGTGCAATTTATAGTAATTTATAATAAGTATTATGTACAACAGGATAGTCAATATAACATAGAAACACAGTTGCATCAGTATGAATTAAGCAGTCTGATGGCCTGGTGGAAGAATCTGCTGTCCCGGAGCCTGTTGGTCCTGGTTTTTATGCTGTGGTACCATTTCCCGGATGGTAGCAGCTGGAACAGTTTGTGGTGGGGTGACTCAGGTCCCCAATGATCCTTTGGGCCCTTTTTACACACCGTCTTTGTAAATGTCCTGAATAGCTGGCCTGTCTGCACCTCTCTCTGCAGAGTCCTGCGATTGAGGGAGGTACAGTTCCCATACCAGGCAGTGATCCAGCCAGTCAGAATGCTCTCAATTGTGCCCCTATAGAAAGTTCTTAGCATTTGGGGGCCCATACTAAATTTCTTCATCCATTTGATGCTTTTGTCAAATTGCTTGTTTTTAGATTATTGATAAAGGGTTTGTGTCTTCCCCATGGATTTATTTGCACAGTCTGGCTTCCCATTAGTTGCATTAATACTCTGCAGACAAATACAGCAATTAATATATTATAACGTTACGTGATTAAAAATCTTTTTTATGTATTGACTTGTTAACATTTTAACAATGAGTGCATATGTAGATTAAACTTTGTATAGTATTTAAAAAAACAATATTACTGCACAGTTGCTCCAAACGTAACAGCAGCAGCTCTGTGTGAGGTTAGAAATATATGAGACTCGCTGGACAATGCATAGCTGAGGAGAGTGGAGTGCTTTATATTAAATTGTTCCAGACTTGCTCCAGAGTGATCTTTGCCAACAATATAAAATGGGGTGATTGTGATTCCCACTCAGGCCAATATGACAGGCACAGAAGATAGGCGTGTAAGTTTCTGAGTAATCCAGTTAGGAAGCTTATCAAGCAATACATAAAAGTTGCTGGTGAACGCAGCAGGCCAGGCAGCATTCTTAGGAAGAGGTAGAGTCGATGTTTCGGGCCAAGACCCTTCGTCAGGACTAACTGAGAGAAGAGATAGTAAGAGATTTGAAAGTGGGAGGGGGAGGGGGAGATCCAAAATGATAGGAGAAGACAGGAGGGGGAGGGATGGAGCCAAGAGCTGGACAGGTGATTGGCAAAAGGGGATATGAGAGGATCATGGGACGGGAGGCCTAGGGAGAAAGAGAGGGGGAGGGGGGAAATCCCAGAGGATGGGCAAGGAGTATAGTGAGAGGGACAGAGGGAGAAAAAGGAGGGAGAAAAGAAAAAAAAATATATATATAATAAATAAATAATGGATGGGGTACGAAGGGGAGGTGGGGCATTAACGAAAGTTAGAGGAGTCAATGTTCATGCCATCAGGTTGGAGGCTACCCAGACGGAATATAAGGTGTTGTTCCTCTAACCTGAGTGTGGCTTCATCTTGACAGTAGAAGAAGCCGTGGATAGACATATCAGAATGGGAATGGGATGTGGAATTAAAATGTGGGGCCACTGGGAGATCCTGTTTTCTCTGGCGGACAGGGCATAGGTGTTCAGCGAAACCATCTCCCAGCCTGCGTCGGGTCTCACCAATATATTGAAGGCCGCATCGGGAGCACCGGACGCAGTATATCACCCCAGCCAATTCACAGGTGAAGTGTCACCTCACCTGGAAGGACTGTCTGAGGCCCTGAATGGTGGTAAGGGAGGAAGTGTAAGGGCATGTGTAGCACTTGTTCCGCTTACAAGGATAATACCGGGAGGGAGATCAGTGGGAAGGGATGGGGGGGACGAATGGACAAGGGAGTTGCATAGGGAGCGATCCCTGCGGAAAGCAGAGAGAGGGGGTGAGGGAAAGATGTGCTTAGTGGTGGGATCCCGTTGGAGGTGGCGGAAGTTACGGGGAATTACATGTTGGACCCGGAGGCTGATGGGGTTGTAGGTGAGGACAAGGGGAACCCTATTCCTAGTGAGTTGGCGGGAGGATGGGGTGAGAGCAGATGTGCGTGAAGAGAGCAGAGTTGATGGTGGAGGAAGGGAAGCCCCTTTCTTTTAAAATGGAAGACATCTCCTTCATCTCCTTCATCCTGGAAAGAAAGGCCTCATCCTGAGAGCAGATGCAGCGGAGACGGAGGAATTGCGAGAAGGGGATGGCATTTTTGCAAGAGATAGGGTGAGAAAAGGAATAGTCCAGGTAGCTATGAGTAAAATAGTCCGTAGGCTTATAGTAGACATCAGTAGATAAGCTGTCTCCAGAGACAGAGACAGAAAGATTCAGAAAGGGGAGGGAGGTGTCAGAAATGGACCAGGTAAACTTGAGGGCAAGGTGAAAGTTGGAGGCAAAGTTAATAAAGTCAACGAACTCAACATGCGTGCAGGAAGCAGCGCCAATGCAGTCATCGATGTAGCGAAGGAAAAGTGGGGGACAGATACCAGAATAGGCATGGAACATAGATTGTTCCACAAAGCCAACACAAAGGCAGGCATAGCTGGGACGCAGACGGGTGCTTATCAAAATTATTATCAAAAAAGTAAGCTTACAAAATATTTTGATGTATGTCCTAATGCCGTGGATGAAGCTATCCTTTACTTAAAAGTTCATTAATAGATTGGCAGATTGATAATTAAAACAGAGCATGTGCAAGAGGAAAAGCCGTTTATTAGAGAAATAAGCATCTCAAGATTTGGACAACTTCTATAGATGTGTGGTGGAGAGTATATTGACTGACTGCATCACAACAATGCCCTTGAACAGAAAGTCCTACAAAAGTAGTGGACACGGCTGAGTCCATCACAGGTAAAGCCATCCCAACCTACAGCACATCTGCACAGAGCATTGTTGCAGGATAACAGCTTTGATCATCAGGGACCCCATGCCCAGGTTATGCTGTCTACTCACTGCTGCCATCAGGAAGAAGATACAGGAGCCTCAGAGCTCATACCACCAGGTTCAAAAACAGTTATTACCCCTCAACCATCTGGCTCTTGAATCAGAGGGGATAACCTCACCCTACCTCACTTTTCCCATCATTGAAATGTTCCCACAACCTAAGGCCTCACTTTCAATGAATCTTCATCTCATGTTCTTGATATTTCTTGCTTATTTATTTATTATTCTTATTACTACTTTTTAAAATCTTTTTTGTCTTTTGCACACTGGTTGTCTGCCCTGTTGGTGCACTTATTTAATTGATTCTATTATAGTTATTGGATTTATTATGCCTGCAAGAAAATGAATCTGAAGGCTGTATATGATGACATATAGGTACTTTGATAATAAATTTACTTTGAACTTTGAACTTCTTGTCAATTGGTTTTCTTTTGATGTTGAAAATAATACAAACTTTGGTGTGATTTACAAGGTAATATTTTCAAAAAAATGTTTAAGTAAGCTATCAAATGATAACCATAACCAAATTATAATCCATGAAACTAAACCTTGTCCCTCTTACCATCCATAACATCTGTAGCTTCAGTTTGATTTATTATTCTCCATTACTCCATTACTGAGGAAAATTTGTAGTCAGTTTTTGGACTGTTTTACTAGCCCTATATGATAATAATATTATTATTATTATTATTATTATTATTGCAGTCCATGAAACAAAATGTGACTCTTTAGAGAAATCAACAGCTAGATTATTAAACTCCTGGTATTGAATCTGTTGGAGGAGAATGAGGATTGGATTAAAATTCACTCTTGTGGAATTTATGTGGAAAACAACAAATTAAGAAACACAAAATTTATTTTATTTTAATCTCATGCTTCTTGACACCTGTGCAGATGACATGGCTTTGTGTTAAAGAAAATTGTGATACACACCATTTTCCTGTATATAGTACTGGTTTTCTTAGAGGAAGATTTAATGCATTTGAAGTATTTCGAAAAAAAGTTTTCTAGTCGAATTCTGAGAATAGGGGAGGTGATCCAAGGAGGACAATTTAGGAATTCTAAGTTTGTATATTCTGACAGAGAGTGAGAAGGAATAATTGAAACATATAATATCCTGAGAAGACAAAACAGGGTGACTCTGCAGTAGATGTTTCCTATTGTGGAAGCATATCTAAAAATAGGGGATCGCCGGTTAAAAGCAAAGCATCTGAGATAGCAATGAAGTGAAATTTTTTCTGTCATGAGACTTTGGTACCTTCTTCCTCCAAGGCCTGTGCAAGCAAAGACCTTTTATATTTTTAAGGCAGAGTTAGATAAATACTTGATAAGCAAGAATGTGAAATGTTACTTCTGGTAGATGGGATGATGGAGTTGTGGTTACAATCAGATCAGCCATTGGATTAAACAATGGAGCAGGTCTGGGGAGCCAAATGGCCTATACTTGCACTTAATTCATAAGTTCCCAAAGCCTTCACCTTCAAAACTATAATTCTTAATCTTTTCAAGCACCTCTTATGCTTAATACATTGCAAGATGAAAATATTGGCCCAGTTTCTGCAGTCGGTGTTGAAGAAACGTATTCTCTTCACCAAGCGGACATTTTCTCATGGAGCTTCTCTGGGCCTTTCATAACTGATTTTCACTCTTCAAATATCTGCTCCAATGCACCACTGTCTAATAGCATCTTTGGCATGTGAAAACAGAACATAAAATAATAAGGCTCTGTCACCAATTTGAATCAGTAATCCTAATATCTATCTACAGAGAGTTTAGAAAGCATTATAAATTACATTTAAATCACATATGGAAAACAACTTTCTCTGCAGTTCTCCAATTTCACATGATTGCCTGTAGTTTTAAGTGCAGCACTTCATGACTTAACAAATTTAAGGAATATATTAGAAGAGGAGGTTCAACTATTTATCTTAGTTTCCTTTTATTGTTGACATTGATGTAGTATCGTATGATGTCATGCAATTTAAAATGTTATACCGAAGAGTATGCATTTCACTACCTGAATATTAATTGCTGAAGAGTGCCAAGGCTCTGAAAAAGCAGCGTCTCGATGCTGCCTTCATAATTATCTCTATCATTCACATCAAATATATAAATGATGTATTTCAGAATAGAAAACAAATAAAGCAACACGGATACAATGACATACTGCTCTATCATAACAACTGAGACCAAATAGCTCTGGCTGAACAAATTATCACTCCCACTATGATTGGTTTCGCCACCATTAAACTTCTCTGAGCAATTGAAATCACTAGAAACTAAACAGAAAGGCAGCCCAACCACTTCCCTGACATTCTCGAGGATGAATTCCTACACACACGTTCAAGCTCCTAGTGCATCTTTGACTATAAAAAACACAATTCCAGTTTATAGGATTTTGCTAAGAGGATTATATATTTCCATTCTTGAAGACATCAGTGATGTCCAGGGATTCTCCCAAAGGAGCGGGAACTGAGGCCAGAACTGGAGCATTCTCATCTGTTCAAAAGGAGGTGGAAGGATTTAAAGCTGGGGTTCCCAACCTGGCTGTTGTGTATTTAATACAAGTAATATTTGAGTAATCTTGTATATATATATATATAGAGAGAGAGAGAGAAGTTGGTTAAGCATTCTTGTGCATTTAAATATGGCTTACGTGCATAAGTATGTGAATTACATATGTCATCACACTACTACAAGATACGTGCGCGACTTGCTTAAAGTAAACTCGAAGATAGGCCCACATTCACAGATTCCTGTGCCTTCCTTCGAATTAGTTTAATATTTTGAAGTTACAAAACATATCACTGGGGTCCACGGACCCTCGGTTAATAGTAGGGGTCTATGGCATAAAAAAGGTTGAGAGCCCTAATTTTAAGGTGGCTCTTGTTCTTACTCCTCTCTTAATGTGAACATGTCTTCATCAGGAATAAAATTAATATGTTAGCCCAATACTGAATCCAATTCAGAAAACAACAAGGTTAGAAAGCCAAGCAGAAATATTCTTATTGTTGAAACCTATTTAGCCACTGTCGTAAAAGTACCGACTGCCCTGCCAGGGACAGGTGGTTCACACCTGCACTGTATTAGGTTAGTGAACAGTCAGATCACAAAAATACAAGCATTTTCAGGTTAGTGTCCAGCCATACATATTTTTCACATTCAAACTGTAACAGTTACACTATAAAAGATTTTCATTCTTTCCATCTACTCTTCCAAGCCTTTTGTCATATTTTGGCAAAGTATATTGCAGACAGAAAGCAAGCAAATAATAATTTGTATCAAATAAACAAAATGGATAAAAACTATATCATTTGAGAAAATATGGACACAATTTTATAAAGTACACATCCTTAAAAATTTATAAATTAGTTTCCAACAAAGTCACAGTTGTGTATGATTTGTAAGTAGTTTCTAGTTGTTCAATAAAAATTTCAAGATATAAACTGTATCAAAGGCAGATTAGATTAGTGTACATGCAGTAGATATGATTAAGGACATGACCCACTGTACGGAAATTATTTATTTTTTGATTTTCTTAGCTAAAGCAAAGACAAATTTATATTAATTATATTACTTTACGAAGTTCTGTTCAAAAATTTTGCAGATTTGACATCTTGGAGCATAAGTCAGTTTTCAAAAGCCATGCTATTTCTGGCAACTGTTGTAAACCCTGGGCTTCAGTCACTAGAACGAATGAATCCACAATAAGAAATGTTCAAATGTATTGTTGAGTTGCCAGCCCTTTAACTCACACTTCTGTGAGCAAAACACTTCGCCAGAAATAGAACTGCTGACATTGTAAAGCTGAATGAAAGTTTTAAAATAAATTGCACTCAGGGCGTCTTTACAGATTAGAAAATGTCCTAAGAATAATCTCAAATTACCTTTTGGATCTCATCTGCATTTCCTTCTCTGGAATCATCCTCTCCTTCGGTTTGTATAGATTATCTAAAAATGGAGAGATGGGCACTTAATAAAATGCCATGTTTAATCAGATTGTGTACAATTGCACAATTTCAACTTGAAATTTTGTCCAGTGAAAGGTCCTTGTCACCCCACAACAACTTTCGTTTATGCAGTCCAAAGGTTTCAAGATATAATGACTGCAAGGAGTCTTTTAAAGTTGGAAGGGGGAGAAAACAAGGCTTTGGGCTTCAGCAGGGGAATTTAAGGGAACATGATTGATGTATTTTAGATTGCCATCAACAATCAAGCAAAGCTTGGAGCATGATAGACAGAAGATAAAAGGTAGAGTGTAGCTGGATATAATAGAGCTATGGGACTGGAAAAAAGCTGCATAAGTGGAATTAGATAAGCTAATAAAGCAATTTCTGAAGAAGATGTATATTTTGGATTATATCTTTACTGGAAACTGTTGCTTTGTGCAATAGTTTACTGAATAAGCATAGATTATTCCCCTGATACTGTAGTGGGATACAACGTAGCTTACACTTGATAAATTGCAAGAGGAACCACAGGGTAGAAGTAGAATTGGGGAATGGGGTTGCATGGTGACAATGAAGGCCTCATAGGCAGAATATTAAACATTAAGTGTAGTTAACTATGTTTGCTGATCATCATGGAAAAGATTCCAAGCCTCTGACAAAGATTAAGGGTAGGTAGGTAATCTGTCACTGTGGAAAAAAAACAAATAGCAATAAAAATGTTGGATCGATGGAAGATCTCCAGTTGATTTATGTTACCGTTAAATCAATAGCAATCACAGAAACATTTGTATAAATGGTTTATGACTGTACAAAGACAATCAGTTTGTAAAAGAACATAAATATACCATACTAAAATGGTGACTACAAATAAAGTAATTAAAAAGGATCTAAATCATAAATCAAACAACAATTAATGTGCTGGAAAGGGTTTTGGCAAAGTTGCTGCAATTTTGAAGTAAATGAATTGATCAGTGAAGCAGTAGATTTTTTGAAATAACCAGTTTTGCAATGGTGCTATCCTCTCACCAGTTTTGGGACGGGGGCCAATATCTCAAGCAATCAGTGCTAATCAATTATAAACTTCAGCCTTCCTGTGATTGCACTTCTGTGTCCGAGAACTTATTGAACACTAAATCTTCCATCTATTCTCTTTTGTAATATGCTTGATCAAAAGGCTGTCAACATCAAAAACATTATTTTTATTATTTTACAACTGAAAATTCTTCAACACCTGCAAAACTATTGCTGCATGGCAGATCAGAAACATTTTCGCTGTGAGCCCGCTGGTGGGGAGTCCTGTAGCACTAAAAGCCCGCAAACCCAGAAGCTATTAAACTTACCTTATGTCATGCAAGCTTCTTACCATCATTCATCCATTACATGCCTTGTATGATGTGGGTAATTATGGTCTTGACCATGATTGCTCTTGGCAAATATTTCAACACAAGTGGTCTGCCTTTGCTTTCTTCTGGGCAGTGACTTTACAAGACAGGTAAGCCCAGTCATTATCAATACTCTTCAGAGATTGTCTGCCTGGCGTCAGTGGTCACATCACCAGACTCTTACCACCTTGAAGAGGAGAGACTTTACTTGATTTGGTATTGGGAAATGAACGTGGTCAGGTGTCAGATCTCACAGTGGGAGAGCAATTTGGAGATAGTTTTCATAATTCTATCTCCTTTACAATAGCATTGAAGAGAGATAGGAACTGGCAAGTTAGAAAAGTGCTTAATTGGAGTAAGGGGAATTATGAGGCTATCAGGCAGGAAATTGGAAGCTTAAATTGGGAACAGATGTTCTCAGGGAAAAGTACGGAACAAATGTGGCAAATTTCGGAAGTCTGGCCAAAAGGAGCAGCCTCAGCACTACAAGACTGTTTTTTGCACACAGACTGGGACATATTCAAAACAGCAGCCTCCTATGACGACCATACAGACATTGAGGAGTATGCGGAGGCAGTAATCAGCTACATAGCCAAATGCACGGAGGATGTCACTGTGATGAAAACCTTCACCACACGTGGTTATAAAAAGCCACGGATGACAACAGCGGTGCGTTCACTACTGAAGGCCCGTGACACAGCCTACAGATCGGGGACAGGAGTGCGCTTCGCTCAGCCTGGTCTGCGCTTTCACTAGGGATCAGGAAAGCGAAAAGGCCTACGCGGGCAAAATACATGGACACTTCTGTGACACAGCTGACACCAGACGGATGTGGCAGGGAATTAAAGCTCTGACAGACTACAAGATCAGGCAGAAAACTGATGACAGTGACCCCTCTCTACCAGACAGGCTTAACAATTTGTTTGCCCGCTTCGAAGCATCAAACACTACAGCAAGGGGGAGAGCCAGTCTCTTTTTACCATCTGACCAGCCAGCTCCAATCATTGATCCAGAGCAAACATGGAGGACCCTTGCCAGGGTCAACCCACACCCGACAACATCCCTGGACGTGTGCTCAAGGAATGTGCTGATGTATTAGCAGATGTCCTGACAGACATTTTCAACATCTCCCTCAGTCAAGTTATTGTCCCCAGATGCTTCAAAACCTCCATAATCATCCCTGTAGCAAAGAAATCAGTTGTAGCCTGTCTGAATGATTACCGTCCCGTTGCCCTGAGCCCCATAGTGATGAAACGTTTTGAACGGCTTGTCAAGCCTCATATCACAGCCAGCCTCCCCTCATCGCTGGATCCTCTACAGTTTGCTTATCGTCCAAATCGCTCTACAGAGGATGCAATATCCACCACACTGCACTCAGTTCTCTCTCACTTGGACAACAAAGACTCTTATGCCAGTATCCTGCACATTGATTTCAGTTCAGCGTTCAATACCATCATCCCGCAGAGACTAGTGGAGAAACTGTCGCTGCTTGGCCTTAGCACTGCCATGTGTGGCTGGATTCTGGATTTCTTGACAGAGAGACCCCAGTCAGTCCGTGTTGGCAGGAACATCTCTGACTCCATTACACTGAGCACTGGATCCCCACAAGGCTGTGTGCTTAGCCCATTGCTGTTTACACTGCTAACACATGACTGTGCAGCCAGATTCAAGGAGAACCTGATTATTAAATTTGCAGATGATACAACAGTGGTGGGGCTCATCAGCAAAGATGATGAAACTATGTACAAGGAAGAGGTCAAACACCTAGAGAGCTGGTGCAGGGATAACAACTTGATGCTTAATGTCACCAAAACCAAGGAGATGATCGTCAATTTCAGATGGTCTCAGCCCGAGCACACACCCCTCAGCATCAGCGGCTCCACAGTGGAGAGAGTGGAAAACATCAATTTCCTTGGGGTGCAGATCTCGGACAACCTCACCTGGTCCAGGAACACCACTGGGATTGTGAAACGGGCCCAGCAGAGATTGCACTTTCTGAGGAAGCTTAAACAAGCATCACTCCCCACTAACATCTTAACTACATTCTACAGAGGCGTGGTTGAGAGTGTGCTGACCTTTTGCATCACAACCTGGTACTCCAGCTGCAGTGCTGTCAACAAAAAAGCCTTGCAGAGGGTGGTTAGGGGGGCAGAGAAGGTTATTGGGGTCTCCCTACCTTCTGTCCAAGACCTCTTTCAGAGTCGATGCCTCCAGAAGACACGGTGCATCATTAAAGACCCCTCACACCCTCTCCATGAACTGTTTGTTCTTCAGCCATCAGGCAAACATTACAGGAGCATCAAAACTAAAACCACAAGGCTACTAAACAGCTTGCTCCCACAGGCAGTCAGACTGCTAAATAGCTGCTCCACCTGACTCTGCTTTGGACACTTTTAACTTGCATGGTCACTTATAACTGATTTTAACTGACATGTGGCTGTTGTGTTTTACTATTTATTGTTATGTTTATTATTTAGTGTTGCGTTTGTTATGTTATGATTGCACTGCCCCTGAGAAACGCTGTCTCATTCTGCCCTGCAGAGCTGATGTATGGTTAGAATGACAATAAAGTTTTTTGAATCTTTGAATCTTGAATCTTGAAATGTTCAGGGGATATTTGTGTGGAGTTCTGCATAGGTACGTTCCAATGAGACAGGGAAGTTATGGTAGGGTACAGGAACCGTGGTGTACAAAGGCTGTAATAAATATAGTCAAGAAGAAAAGAAAAGCTTACAAAAGGTTCAGAGAGTTACGTAATGTTAGGGATCTAGAAGATTATAAGGCTAACAGGAAGGAGCTTAAAAAGGAAATTAGGAGAGCCAGAAGAGGCCATGAGAAGGCCTTGGCGGGCAGGATTAAGGAAAACCCCAAGGCATTCTACAAGTATGTGAAGAGCAAGAGGATAAGACATGAAAGAATAGGAGCTATCAAGTGTGACAGTGGGAAAGTATGTATGGAAGTGGAGGAAATAGCAGAGGTACTTAATGAATACTTCACTTCAGTACTCACTATGGAAAAGGATACTGGTGATTGTAGTTCTGACTTGCAGCAGATTGAAAAGCTTGAGCTTGTAGATATTAAGAAAGAGGAGGTGCTGGAGCTTTTGGAAAACATCAAGTTGGATAAGTCGCCGGGACCGGATGAGATGTACCCCAAGCTACTGTGGGAGGCGAGGAAGGAGATTGTTGAGTCTCTGGGGATGATCTTTGAATCATCAATGGGCACGAGAGAGGTTCTGGAGGATTGGAGGGTTGCGGATGTTGTTCCCTTATTCAAGAAAGGGAGTAGAGATAGCCCAGGAAATTATAGACTAGTGAGTCTTACTTCAGTGGTTGGTAAGTTGATGGAGAAGATCCTGAGAGGCAGGATTTATTAACATTTGGAGAGGTATAATATGATTAGGAATCATCAGCATGGCTTTGTCAAAGACAGGTCATGCCTTACAAGCCTGATTGAATTTTTTGAGGATGTGACTAAACACGTTGATGAAGGTAGAGCAATAGATGTAGTGTACATGGATTTCAGCAAGGCATTTGATAAGGTACCCCATGCAAGGCTTATTGAGAAAGTAGGGAGGCATGGGGTCCAAGGGGACATTGCTTTGTGGATCCAGAATTGGCTTGCCCGCAAAAGGCAAAGAGTGGTTGTAGATGGGTCATGTTCCGCATGGAGGTTGGTGACCAGTGGTGTGCCTCAGGGATCTGTTCTGGGACGCTTACTCTTCATAATTTTTATAAATGATCTAGATGAGGAAGTGGAGGGATGGGTTAGTAAGTTTGCTGATGACACAAAGGTTGGAGGTGTTGTGGATAGTGTGGAGGGCTATCAGAGGTTACAGCGGGACATTAATAGGATACAAAACTGGGCTGAGAAGTGGCAGATGGAGTTCAACCCAGATAAGTGTGAAGTGACACACATCAAAGTTGCTGGTGAACGCAGCAGGCCAGGCAGCATCTCTAGGAAGAGGTACCTCTTCCTAGAGATGCTGCCTGGCCTGCTGGGTTCACCAGCAACTTTGATGTGTGTTGCTTGAATTTCCAGCATCTGCAGAATTCCTGTTGTAAGTGTGAAGTGGTTCATTTTGGTAGGTCAAATATGATGGCAGAATATAGTATTAATGGTAAGACTCTTGGCAGTGTGGAGGATCAGAGGGATCTTTGGGTCCGAGTCCTTAGGACGCTCAAAGCAGCTGCGCAGGTTGACTCTATGGTTAAGAAGGCATACGGTGTATTGGCCTTCATTAATCATGGAATTGAATTTAGGAGTTGAGAGGTAATGTTGCAGCTATATAGGACCCTGTTCAGACCCCACTTGGAGTACTGTGCTCAGTTCTGGTCACCTCACTACAGGAAGGATGTGGAAGCCATAGAAAGGGTGCAGAGGGGATTTACAAGGATGTTGCCTGGATTGGGGAGCATGCCTTATGAAAACAGGTTGAGTGAACTCGGCCTTTTCTCCTTGGAGCAATGGAGGATGAGAGGTGATCTGATAGAGGTGTATAAGATGATGAGAGGCATTGATTGTGTGGATAGTCAGAGGCTTTTTCCCAGGGCTGAAATGGTTGCCATAAGAGGAAACAAGTTTAAGGTGCTGTGTAGTAGGTACAGAGGAGATGTCAGGGGTAAGTTTTTTACTCAGAGCGTGTTGAGTGCATGGAATGGGCTGCTGGCAATGGTGGTGGAGGCGGATACAATAGGATCTTTTAAGAGACTTTTGGATAGGTATCTGGAGCTTAGGAAAACAGAGGGCTATGGGGAAGTCTCGTAATTTCTAAGGTAGGGACATGTTCGGCACAAATTTGTGGGCCGAAGGGCCTGTATTGTGTTGTAGGTTTTCTATGTTTCTATTCCTATGTTTCTAAAATCAGGCAAAGCAGTTGGGGCATAATTTATTGGGGAATTATGCTGCTGGGGATTAAGAGTGTGTAGGGGCCAGCTGTCAGGAAGGGTATGGTGTTTATGTTGGTGGTAGCTATTGGCTATTGCAGGGGTCCCCAACCTTTTTTGCACCGCGGATTGGTTTAATATTAAAAATATTCTTGCAGATCGGCCGACCCGGGGGAGGTGGGGGGTGGGTGGTGTTAATCACTACCGGTATATAGGTGCTAATTCAACTATGTCACTTATAAGTGGCTAATACACTCAATTTCATTTCTGAAAGGGTTTATCTAACAAATTTAATATTAAACACACAGTGCATATCTTCCTTGCATGATTATAGTGATAAGTCAATTGTAACAGTGGTCCCAAACCTCCGGGCTGTGAAGAATGCAACGGTACAACGGTGGTCGGAACACATCCAGCACATCTTTAAAAAAAAAGCCGAAAGAAACAGCTACACACATAAAAATTGCTGGTGAACGCAGCAGGCCAGGCAGCATCTATAGGAAGAGGTACGGTCGACATTTCGGGCCGAGACCCTTCGTCAGAATTAGGTGCTGCCCGGCACGTAAATATCGGCCCAGATCAGAGGCGATGCAATCGGCAATCGCTTCTGATCTGGGCCGACATTTACGTGCCGGGTGGCACCTAATTAATTAGCATGTTTATTTCGGCTTTTTTCTTAAAGATGTGCTGGGTGCGTTCCGGCCACTGCTGCATTCTTCGCGGCCCAGAGGTTAGGGACCACTGAATTATAAGTCACTTATAAGTCAATAGCATCATAACATTTTAAGTAATGTTTGGATGTTAAACACACAGTGCATATTTTCCTCGTATGAACATATCAAATCATTGCAACACACCAATATCGCTGAATCAGTGGGAGCCCTGGGCTTGTTTCCCCGCAACAAGACGGTGCCATCGAGGAGTGATAGGAGACAGCAATACTCGAAGGGGGTTCCTTATGTCCAGCCTATTCCGCAATTTAGTATTCGTTGCATTCATTGCAGAAAACTCTGCTTCGCAGCGATATGATGCTGGAAATGGAAGCAACGTTTTCAGTGCTTTTATGGCTATCTCAGGATATTCAGCCTTGACTTTGATCCAGAATGCCGGCAGAGATTTTATGTCAAACATACTTTTCAGCCCATCGTCATTTGCAAGCTTGAGGAGTTGATGTTTTTCCCGTGCTGACATGGATGATTCACCGGGGACATTCATAAATGGGTCACGGACCCACTCCTTTTCACGTCTTGGGTCACTGATGAAAATTCAACAGTGCGTGACAGGGAATGAGGAAAGGTGCAGCTGACTCATATCGTTTCATATCACCAAATCATATCATTTCCTTGCGGCCCGGTAGCACATGCTTTGCGGCCCGGTATCGGTCCGCGGCCCGGTGGTTGGGGACCACTGGGCTATTGGTTGGCACAATAGGCAATTATGTGTAATTATCACTTCATGAGGTAGAGATCAATATTTGGGATGAAGTGCCTGGAGATATTCCTGGTTATATGGGACAGCAGATCAGTGGGTAGGGTAAGAGCTGGGCAAAGGTTGCAAGCTTTGCATGCAGTCTCAGTGAGCGGGAGGTAAACAAAGTTGACTAAGCAGAGACTGGGTCACAAAGTTAGCCTGGGATATTCTCTGCCAGCTTTTCTTTTAGATACTGAGATATCTACTTCATTTATTTATTGAGATACAGAATGGGACAGACCCTTCCGGCCCTTTGAGCCACACTACCCAGTAATCCCCCTATTTAATCCTAGCCTAATCACAGGACAATTCACAATGACCAATTAACCTGCTATCTGGTACGTATTTGGACTGTGGGAGGAAATGGGAGTGCCCACAGGAAACCCACGTACTCATGGGAAGAACGTACAAACTCCTTACAGATAACGGCAGGAATTAAACTCAGGTTGCTAGTACTGTAAAGAATTATGCTAACCACTATGATATCATGCCATCCACTTCTGCAATCCTATGTCTGGTTCAGGCCGCATATTCGCATTTTAAAGTTAAAGGAATAACACTACCGTTGTTGGAAACTCTAGTTCATACCTGGTTTCTCCAAGTCTTAGTACATCAAATGCACAGAGAGCCAGAACTGAAGATTAGAGAATTCATAACTTACTCTCTAAGTACCTGATTTAAAGCAAGGTCACACACTAAAGAATTAATGCAATTGGCAATTTTAATTTGTGAAATGCGAACACCACAGAATGGTAATCCCTCAGTAACTGTGGCAGGGACAAAATCCATTTCTCATGCAATATTTTTATTGAATCACATAAACTATGCACATGCTGACTAAAAAACAATAAGAACTATTAGTTTTTAACATATCCTATCCGTCGGCAGTACTTTCAGTAACGACAAGTTAACGACAGCTTCACCAGCATTTTGTGTGTGTTGCTTGAATTTCCAGCATCTGCAGATTTCCTCGTGTCTGCCTCATTTCAATTTCATTTGATTGGGCTGCCTAAAATGATACAGCATTTCCAAAATCCGTCGAAGCTGTTTTCACTACTACTGATGGCTTACCTCCTGAAGCCACTCAAAATGAGGGGCTAGAATGGAATGATTCATACGTGTCATAATACTACTGCCAAGTGAATTGGGTTTAATCCGAGCTCTGGTACTGATTGTGCGTGTCCTCACTGTGACTGTATGGGTTTCCACCAGGAGCTCTAGTTTCCACCCACATTCCAAAAGAAAAAATGGGTTGGTAAGTAAAATGGGTTGATCCATTATTATGTAGAGAAGGGATAAAATCAGTCAGCAGTTGATTGGGATGTGGGGAGAAGAGATCACAGAGAGAGGAAATCAGCAGAGGAATGAGATTGTGTTGAGAGCTAGCATAGACCAGGTGGGCTGAACATTCTCTTAGAAAGAAACATGAAATATAATCATGTATGTCTGCTGCGTAATGCATAGGTAGAGATAAGTATAAACATTCTATCAAACTTGTGTTCTAATCTGAATTCAGATGCACTGAAAAATTATGGAAGCATATTATCCACGGACACCCAAAGAAGATTACCAGATAGATTAAATATCAAAAGCAACCCTCTTAGGCTGAGTTGATTTTTTGCTCAAGCGAGGAATATTTTGCGCAATGTTCTACGTTTTCTCTCTAATGTATTAGTCAGGTTTGCAATTTGAAATAACTTACCACTCAGAGGGTGTGGTATGGTGCACTGTCGTTTTTTAAATGGAGAGGGTAATGGTATAGTTTGCATTGGTGCTCTGACTCTTTCCCTTCGTCGCTGCACGCATTCACGCATCTGGACTCTCCTCTGCTTTGCCTTAACTTCAAGCTCCCGCAAACGCTTTCGTGATCGAAAGATAAATTCTGGCTTGTACAGCTCCAAAGCCTCCTAGTGTGAAAATAAAATGGAAGTATTATGATTTGCATGTGGTGTCATACCATAAAGAAAATATAAGAACTTTCTTCTGACAACATCTGCTGTAACAAATGAAGGTATGCTGGTGTAGCTAATACGGTGACCACAGAGTATTTTGGTAAACTGGATCATCAGCTCCATGTTACATATGAACATATAACACCTTTTTAATTTTCATTATATTAATAAAATACTTCCTCACCATTAACGCAGATATTCTCTGAGTTATTTTCATTAACTTTATTTTTTTGTGTGTGTGATGCCATTTCGTGGCCATCTGGCCCTGCTCCCAAATTGTATTAAAGAGGAAGTATTTTGCTGGAGGCGATACTGGAAGTCCATATACAAAGAACATTAAGAGTCAAATAAAAATAACAGGCACTACAGTAAGCTTGGGACAAACCATTTAGGGTTCCACACAATATACTGTGCATAAATAACCAAATTTATTGGTTACTTTTATTATTGACCATGGAGAGATTTTATAATCTGTAAATTGCCTGTCCAGAACCATAGCCACCAAATTATTAATCCCAGATGTTATAGATAAAACTGAAGTTTTGCAAATAGTCAGGAACAAAAATTTCATCTTTCTGCCTCTATGCAATGCCCAAATACTTTGAATTTGCAATTATTTTGGGATTTTTCTATGTCCATTGTAGCATTACAAACACCTATGTCAGAATGCTGTTTGTTGACTATAGTTTAGCGTTTAACACCATCATTCCCACAGTACAGATCGATAAGCTACAGAACCTGGGCCTCTGTACATCCATCTGCAATTGGATCCCTGACTTCCTAACTGGAAGACCACAATCTGTGCGGATTGGTGATAATAGTTCCTCCGCACTGACGCACCTCAGGGGTGTGTGCTTGGCCCATTGCTCTACTCTCTCTATATCCATGACAGTGTATTTAGGTATAGCTCAAATACCATCTATAAATTTGCTGATGATACAACTATTGTTGGTAGAAACTCAGATGGAAATGAGAGGGCATACAGGAGCAAGATATATCAGCTAGCTGTGTGGTGTCATAGGAACAACCTTGCACTCTGTGTCAGTGAGATGAAAGAGTTGATTGTGGACTTCAGGAAGGGTAAGATGAGGGAACACCAACCAAATCTCATAGAGGGATCAGAAGTGAAGAGAGTGAGCAATTTCAAGTACCTGGGTGTCAAGATCTCTGATGATCTAATCTTGTCCCAACATATCAATGCAGCTATAAAGAATTTTTATATCGGCTATATTTTATTTGGAGTTAGAAGAGATTTGGTTTACCACCTAAAACACTTTCTATAGGTGTACAATGGACAGCATTCTCGCAGGCTGCATTACTGTTTGGTGTGGGGCAGGGTTGTCTACTGCACAGGACAAAAAGAAGCTACAGAAGTTTGTAAAATTAGTCAGCTCAGTTTTGGGTACTAATGTTTGTAATACGCAAGGCACTTTCAAGGAGCGGTGCCTCAGAAAGGTGACATTCATTATTAAGGACCATCTTCACCCAGCTCTTCTCATTCTTACCATCAGGAAAGAGGTACCAAAGCCTAAAGGCACATACTCGGTGAGTCAGAAACAGCTTCTTCTCCTTTGCCATCTGATTTCTAAATAGACATTGAACACATGAACGCTACCTCACTTTTATTTCCGTTTTTTAATATATATTTCTGTTTTTGTACCATTTTGAATCTATTCTAGATAGATAGATAGATAGATAGATAGATACACTTTATTAATCCCGAGGGAAATGTGGTTTCGTTACAGCCGCACCAACCAAGAATAGAGCATAAATATAGCAATACAAAAAACCCCAACAATCAAACACCAAAATGCAAACTATGCCAGATGGAAAATAAGTCCAGGACTAGTCTATTGGCTCAGGGTGTCTGACCCTCCACGGGAGGAGCTGCACGTTGGATGGCCACAGGCAGGAACGACCTCCCATGCCACCAAGTGTTGTATCACAGTGGAATGTGGCCGAATCCAACAGTAAAAAGTTCAATATCCAGTCTGCAAACACGTTCCTCGATCGTAATATACCCCGGATTGCACCATCCGTTGTTAGCCAGAACAGCAAGCACCCAACTCCTTTACGCTTACCGCTCTCAGTGCACTTCCGGTCAGGCGGAACGGTATTACCCACTGAACTCCTCTTCTCCATAAGTCTCTCTCTCTCTCTCTCTCTCTCTCTCTCTCTCTCTCTCTCTCTCTCTCTCTCTCTCTCTCTCTCTCTCTCTCTCTCTCTCTCTCTCTCTCTCTCTATATATATATATATATATATATATATATATATACACACACACATACTTACTGGGATGATTTACTTAATTTTTTTCTTTCTATATTATCATGCATTGCATTGAACTGCTGCTGCTAAGTTAACAAATTTCATGACACATGCTGATGGTAATCAACCTGGTTCTGATTAGTTCAGTGAAGAACCACTAAATGTTCCCTCAGATAGCATGGACAACATTGAATTGTGACAAGGAACAAATTTTTAACAATATCTATACATAAAACTACCTTGCTGGCGAATGTGGAGTCTCTGGTGAATAAAATCAATGATCTCAGAGCCAGGGTGCTGAATCAGAGGGACATTAGGACCACGTGTATCCTTTGTTTCATGGAATCCTGGTTAACCCCTTCCGTATCGGATGCAGCGATTCGGATCGAGGGGTTTACTATACACCATCAGGATAGATCTACAGAGTCTCTCAAAAGCAGAGGTGGAGGAGTATGCCTCATGATCAACTCTTGGTGCATAAATATGTCACTGCTGTCCCAATTCTGCTCACCAGACCTGGAATATCTAGTAGTAAAGTGTCGTCCTTTTTACCTACCATGGGAGTTCTCTGGGGTAATTCTGCTCAGAGTTTACATTCCACCTCAAGCAGGCTTTAGATGATCTGAGCAATGGGATCAACATGCACAAAACAGCGCACCCTAACGTCTTCACCATCGTTTTGGGAGATTTTAACCAGGCCAGTCTGAAAAAAATCACTAAGCAATTACTATCAACAAATCACTTGCAATACCAGAGGAAACAACACACTGGACCATTGCTATGCCACTATCAAGAATGCCTTCTGTGCTATTCCACGCCCTCACTTTGGGAAGTCTGATCACCTGGCTGTATTTCTACTCCCTGAGTATAGGCAGAGACTGAAGACTGCAGCACCAGTAGTGGGGACCAAGAAGGTATGGACAAGGGAAGCACAGGAGTGCCTGCAGGACTGCTTTGAATCGGTGGACTGGACTGTATTCAGGGATTCGTCTTTGAATCTGGATGAGTATGCTGCAGTTGTTATCGACTTCATTAAAACCTGCGTAGATGAGTATGTGCCAACAAAGACTTACTGTACATTGCCAAACCAAAAGCCGTGGATGAACCAGGAGGTACGTTATCTGCTGAAGGCTAGATCTGTGGCATTCAAGTCTGGCAACACAGGCCTGTACCAGAAAACCAGGTATGATTTGCAGAGGGCTATTTCAGTGGTGAAGAGACAATTTTGAACAAGGTTGGAGGCAATATGAGATGCACGGCAACTCTGGCAGGGTCTGCAAGACATTACTTCCTGCAAAGGGAAACCCAATACAGGTGTCCCCCGCTTTTTGAACGTTCGCTTTCTGAAACCTTGCTGTTGCGAAAGATCTACATCAGTCACCTGTTTTCTCTAACAGAAGGTGTTTTCACTGTTACAAAAAAAGGCAGTGCGCAAAACAAGGCAGCGCGTGATAAAAGCAGCGCGCACCCCGAGCAGCCAAGTTCCACCCCCGGAACTGCATTCTAGCGGCATTGCTTAAACACGTGCCTGTGAGCAGCCGTTAGCAAGCTGAGTTCTAAGATATCGGAAAAGCCTAAAAGAACTCATAAGGGTGTTACACTTAGCATAAAACTAGACATAATTAAGCGTTTCGATCGTGGTGAACGAGGTAAGGACAAAGTGAGTTTGGCTTGTGGAAGTTGAAGAAGATGATGTTGAAGAGGTTTTGGCATCCCATGACCAAGAACTGATAGATGAAGAGCTGATGCAATTGGAAGAGGAAAGGATAACAATTGAAACCGAATGCAGTAGCGAACTAGAGAATCGGTTGCCAATTGCGTCGCCTCTGATCTGGGCCGACATTTAAGTGCCGGGCGGCACCTAATTAATTAGCTTGTTTATTTTGGCTTTTTTTCTTAAAGATGTGCTGGGTGCCTCCCGGCTACCGCTGCACCCCAGCATGCTTCACAGATCGGTATCGGTCCGCTGCCCGGAGGTTGGGGACCACTGCACCACCCCAACCTCTGACGACTCAGCCTATCACACCATCATCAGTGTGATCAGCGCCATCTTCCCAATTCCAGTAAGTGATACTACACTGTGCATACATTATTTCTACTTTATATAAGCTGTGTATTTTTATGTGTTATTTGGTATGATTTGGCAGCATCATAGCTTAAAGGTTACTGGAGAGAGTGTTTCTGCTTGTGAAATTTTCGCTATGGAGAACAGTGCGGCAATGATTGTAGAGAAGTATTTCTACTTTATATAGGCTGTGCATTCATCATATCATTCCTGCTTTTACTATATGTTACTGTTATTTTAGGTTTTATGTGTTGCTTGGCATGATTTGGTAGGTTATTTTTGGATCTGCGAATGCGCACAAATTTTTCCCATATAAATAAATGGTAATTGCTTCTTCACTTTATGACATTCCGGCTTACAAACCGTTTCATAGGAACGCCGTACCTTCGGATGGCGGGGGTAACCTGTAGTACGAATGGCAGTAATGCTTCACTACCAGATGAACTCAACGCCTTCTATGCATGCCTTGAAAAGGAGAACACAACTACAACTATGAAGATCCCTGCTGCACCTAATGACCCTGTGATCTCTGTCTCAGAGGCTGATGTTACTCTGTCTTTAAAGCGAGTGAACCCTTGGAAGGCAGAAGGTCTTGATGGATTACCTGGTAAGGCTCTGAAAACCTGTGCCAACCAACTAGTGGGAGTATTCAAGGACATTTTCAACCTCTCAATGCTACAGGCAGAAGTTCCCACTTGCTTCAAGAAGGCACAATTATACCAGTGACTAAGAAGAATAATGTGAACTGCCATAATGACTATCACTTGGTAGCACTCACATCGACAGTGATGAAATGCTTTGAGAGGTTGGTTATGACTAGACTGAACTCCTGCCTCAACAAGGACCTGGACCCATTGCAATTTGCCTATCGCCACATTAGGTCAATGGCAGATGCAATCTCAATGGCTCTCCACGTGGCTTTAGACCACCTAGACAACACAAACAATTACGTCAGGATGCTGTTCATCGACTATAGCTCAGCATTTAATACCATCATTCCCACCATCCTGATTGAGAAGTTGCAGAACCTGGGCCTCTGTACCTCCCTCTGCAATTGGATCCTTGACTTAATAACCGGAAGACCACAGTCTGTGCAGATTGGTGATAACAAATCCTCCTCGCTGATGATCAATACTGGTGCACCTCAGGGGTGTGTGCTTAGCCCACTGCTCTACTCTCTGTATCAGACATCCCACCTTTCCCGGGAGTTCCGGGAGTCTCCTGCATATTGATAGCAGCTCCCTGAGGCCCGCAAATTATATACAATGTCCCGGAAATCGATTTTTTAGGGAGGAAGGGGGAAAGGGAAAAAAAAGAAAGAAAGAAAATGAATGAATCCTGCTTGATCTCTCTTTCTGCTAAGTAGACCTATTAGTTTTCTCTGTGGGTGGGCTTTACAGTCAACCTCTCTCTCTCTTCCATATTCCATCAGTTCAGTTACTGCCTTCTGTAATGACGCTGAAAACATCCGGACAACTGTTGGAGATGAAGTACAAAAGCCTGGCGAAGAAATTCCCAAGGCTGGTGGTGAAACCTGACTATGCAAGGCTGTCCTATATGGGTGGGGTGCGTTGGCTTCTTAAAGGGGATTAGAGCGGGGCTTAAATTGGAGCGAAATTCCAAAATCGTCCGCTAAGAAATCTTTAAAAACGCGTTCGCAGCAAGCAAATTCTTTGGGGTTTTTTTCCTGAAACACTTCCACTTACAGGTATATCGAAGCCCGTGATGGGCTGGGTTTAAGCACAGCCGTTTTTAGAAGAAAAACTGATTTTAATAAATACCCGGCCCCCACCGAGGTCTCGTCTTTAGGACAGCGAACTGTTTACCTGTGCTGCACACTTTATATGCATTTTGAATTACACTTTATTAAATAATATGGTAAAATATTATTTTATGTGGTGTGCATGATATATGTATTGTGGCTACACCGTGATCTGGACAGAGGTTGTTTCATTTGTGGACAATCAGCCAGATGACAATAAACTTGAACTTGAAGATACAGAACTTCTAAATCACTCATTTAAAATCCCCCATTTTGATGTAAAAAAGTAAGTTCTGATCCCGACTATTGCAGGCAATGTGTGTGTGTGTGACTACAGATATATGTGTGATCAGACCTTGTCTGAATGGACGTTAAGCGACGCACACCTGTAATAAGGATACACCTTATGCTTTTATTTCTTTTAGGGACCACAACATATCAGGGAGGCTAAGCGCAGGGAAGGCTGCTCAAGTATTTCACAGTTCTTTTCAGCAGAAAACCAAAGTCTGACAGAGAAGGTCACTAGAGCTGAGGTGTACTTTACATCTTTTATCGTTGAGTATAACCTGCCATTCCAGGTGTTTAAGCACACAGGCAAGCTATTCAGGAAAATGTTTCCAGATTCAGAAATAGCAGAAAACTATGCCTACTCATCAACCAAGACAGCAGCTATTGTGAACATGGCACATTAAGACAGAATTCAGAAGTCAGCTGTCTCACAAAACACTTGTGAATCTGATGTCTTGCAAAATTAACAAATTAATTGACACAGATTGCTATGAGGTTGAGACTTCCAGTTGAGACCTCCCTGAAGTGAGTTTTTGCAGGGTGGGATGTCTGCTGTATACAAGTGACTGTGTGGCTGGGCATAGCTCAAATACCATCTACAAATTTGCTGACGATACAACCATTGTTGGTAGAATCTCAGGTGGTGATGAGAGGGTATACAGGAGTGAGATATGCCAACTAGTGGAATGGTGCCACAGCAACATCCTGGCACTCAACGTCAGTAAGACAAAAGAGCTGATTGTGGACTTCAGGAAGGGTAAGATGAAGGAACACATACCAATCCTCATAGAGAGATCAGAAGTGGAGAGAGTGAGCAGCTTCAAGTTCCTGAGTGTCAAGATCTCTGAGGATCTAACCTGGTCCCAACATATCGTGTTATCCACCTGCCTGTCTGGTCAAATAATACCTTCTGCAAAGTTAGTCAAATGTTATGTTCCACTTTGGACTCGGTATTAATTTATATTAGTTGCAAATACACAACTCATAAATATCAATTTATATAAGCATTGTTTGAAGCAGCACAGAAATAACTTATCTGACCCATTATGCCTGCACTTTAAATGAGCCATCCAATTAAATCTACTCCACTGATTTGCTTTTAAGACCTTTTTAGCCAATTGGAGAAATGAATAAAGAACGGAGTGCTTTGTTGTTTTAAATGTTATATTTGAATCTTCTCCCATTGTTCTTACAGGAAATGTATTTCATATTATGAAAGAGAAGGTACTGGCAGTCTTGAATCACATTAAAGAAGTTAAGTTGCAAGTGTATCTACCCTGGGATGTTGTGGGAAGCAAAGGAAGCAATTACTGGGGCTCTGGCAGAACCTCAGGTGAGGTTCCAGAAGATTGGAGGACAAGCCAGGGATCCAGCAGTCCTTCCAGGAGAGGCGACACTTCACCTGGAAATCTGCTGGAGTTGTCTATTGTATCTGGTGCTCCCGAGGCAGCCTCCTCTACATTGGCGACACCCGTTGTAAATGGAAGTTCCACTTCATCGAGCATCTCTGCTCCGTCCGCCAAAAGCAGTACTTCCTGGTGGCTCAGCATTTCCATTCTGATTCCCATTCCCGTTCCAACATGTTGGCCCATGGCCTCCTCTTTTGCCATGATGAGGCCGCCCTCAGGGTGGAGGAGCAACACCGTATATTCCATCTGGATAGCTCATATCTGATGTCATGAATATTGATTTCTCCTTCCAGTTAAAAAAGTTCCCTCCCTCTGTACTCCTCTATTCCCCACTCTGGCCTCGTATCTCTACTTTCCTGCCTACCACCTCCCCCCGGCTCCCCTTCTCCTTCCCTTTCTCCAATGGTCCACCCTCTTCCTATCAGATTCCTTCCACTCCAGACCTTTACTCTTCCCATCCACCTGGCTTCACCTATTACCTTCTAGCTATTCCTCTTTCCCTCCCCCCACCTGTTTATTCTGACTTCTTCCCCCTCTCTTTCCAGTCCAGAAAAAAGCTCTTGGCCTGAAATGTGTCATGGTCCGGATCGGGTCCCTTTAAATTTAGCTTGTTTATGTTACGATCCGGACCGTTGATACCCTGTTTTCCCGTGTCCCTCGACTTTGGTGATTAGAGGTAATTAATACTCGGCTGAACCGGTAGTTTATAGTCTCCGGCTTTCAGCCGTTCGGTGCGGGAGTGTCTACAAAGTCACGGCGTGCCGATGTCATCTGGCCGGAGCAAGCCTAGTCTCCACCCGAAGTGAGTGCCGGTAATTCGTCTTTCCTCACTGGAGCAACCTTGTCAAGTTACCTCGCCAAAGCGAGCCTGCAAAGTTTCCTTACTGAGGTGGGTCTGTCAGTTAACCCGCCAGAGGGAATCAAGAACTGCTGTCTACTGTTCCCGGGCCAAGTCGAGAGCTCGGCACTACCCGGAGGCTCCAAGTCAAGTCCTGGCCCTGGCGGCATTCAAGTACCATGTCAAGTCCTGGCCCTGGCGGTCTGTGATTCCTGTCCTACCCCCTTGTCTGAATCTCTTCTCTGCCCCTCTCGCCTCTAGCCCTCGTCTGCAGCCCCCGCCTGCACTTTGGTCTAGTTCCATCGCCGAAGCTAGATAGGTACTGTCTGGTGTTCATTCGTGTTGGTCTTGTCTTGTCTTGTCCTCACCTCCGTGGGGTAAGTCAGGCCGTCTTGCCATTGCCCCGCAGGGAGTCATGTCGTGTCTTGTCTTGTCTTGTCCTCGCCTCCGTGGGGTAAGTCAGGCCATCTTGCCATTGCCCCGTGGAGGTTCATGAGTCCCGGCCCTATGTCCTGTACCCAAGGAGGGGTCCCGGCTCTCTGTTCTGTGTGTGAGTCCATGGTTCCATGTACCTGCTCCCCTAGACCGAAGCTCTGTGTTTCCATGTTCCTCCTCTCCCCAGCCCATGCTATGTCCATGCCTGGTTCTGGGGTCCGAGCCCGAGGCAAGACCCAGGTACTGGCTCCTTGCCCAGTCTCGGGCTCAGAGTCCTTACCCTAGCCTCTTCATGTCTCCTCTAGTTCTGGGAGCCAATTCCGAGTCCAAGCCCAGACCCTTGGTCCCAGCCTAGTCGTAGTCCTGAGTCCTTATCCTGTTCGCTATTCCTGCTCCTGCCTAGCTCTCCTGGTATCGTACAATAAACTAAACCTAAGTAATCTCACAAGATGTGTCTTGCATTTGAGTCCGCCCTTGCTCCCAAAGCCCCCGGCACTGTGACAAAATGTTGACTCCTTATTTAGTTCCACAGATGCTGCCTGGCCTGTTGAGTTCCTCCAGCATTTTGTGTGTGTTGCTTTGGATTACCAGCATCTGTAGAGTATCACACACAAAATGCTGGTGGAATGCAGCAGGCCAGGCAGCATCTATAGGAAGAAGAACAGTCGACGTTTTGGGCTGAGACCCTTCATCAGGACTAACTGAAAGAAGGGATAGCAAGAGATTTGAAAGTGGGAGGGGGAGGGGGAGATCTGAAATGATAGGAGAAGACAGGAGGGGGAGGGATGAAGCTGAGAACTGGAAAGTTGATTGACAAAAGGGATACAAGGCTGGAGGAGGGGGAGGATCATGGGACGGGAGGCCTGGGGAGAAAGAAAGGGGGAGGGGAGCACCAGAGGAAGATGGAGAGCAGGCAAGGAGTTATTGTGGGAGGGACAGAGGGAGAAAAAAAGGAAAATAAACAAACAAATAAATAAATGAGGGATGGGGTAAGAAGGGGAGCAGGGGCATTAACAGAAATTAGAGAAATCAATGTTCATGCCATCAGGTTGGAGGCTACCCAGACGGAATATAAGGTGTTATTCCTCCAACCTGAGTGTGGCTTCATCTTGACAGTAGAGAAGGCCGTGGATAGACATATCAGAATGAGAATGGGACGTGGAATTAAAATGTGTGGCCACTGGGAGATCCTGCTTTCTCTGGCGGACAGAGCATAGGTGTTCAGTGAAACGGTCTCCCAGAAAAAAGTTATTATTTTTTTCCTTTTTTTCTCTCTCTCTGTCCCTCTCACAATAACTCCTTGCCTGCTCTCCATCTTCCTCTGGTGTTCCCCTCCCCCCTTCTTTCTCCCCAGGCCTCTTGTCCCGAAATTCTCTCCCTTCTCCAGCCTTGTATCCCTTTCGTCAATCAACTTTCCAGCTCTTGGCTCCATCCCTCCCCCTCCTGTCTTCTCCTATCATTTCGGATCTCCCCCTCCCCCTCCCACTTTCAAATCTCTTACTAGCTCTTCTTTCAGTTAGTCCTGACAAAGGGTCTCAGCCCGAAACGTCAGCTGTACTTCTTCCTTTAGATGCTGCCTGGCCTGCTGCGTTCCACCAGCATTTTGTGTGTGTTGCCTGAATTTCCAGCATCTGCAGAGTTCCTCCTGTTTGCATCTGTTGAGTATCTTGTGTTTATGTCCTATGCATCTACCAAGATGATAAATTTAATAACTTATCCAAATGATGGCATCCCTCTAACGTTGTGCAGACTCTCATTAATGCTTTGAAATGTCAACTATATTAATCAGTACAAGGCAGAATAGCAAGCACGAAAACAGATGCTCTATTTTTGAAAGCTTTGATTAAAAAATATCAACTTCAGGAAATAATATGCTGAAGAAAATGTTAGTAGGGCATTTTTGAATTTGCCAATATTGATTACTTTCACAGTTAACATGTACATGTGGAGCAGTCTGTGCCCTACATGATTAATAAGGTACCAAGTAAAATTTAAATGACATAATATCAGGAAATGAATGTAGCCCTTCCTCTTCCATCTGGGAAATGAGTCACTGCCTATTACAGTGTGTTCAGCAGGATCAGTGGGAACTCCCACAGAATTATTTACCCTGTTGCATTAAAGGAATCCACTCGAAATGAAGAAAAGGTGAAAGGCAGAACAGTTGTTCTGCAATATTATTAAGTATTCAAGCTCTCAGCTGGATTTTTTTAAAGCAGGATTACTTCATATATAGCACCATCTGTTTACGCCTCAGTGTGAAATCTGACAGCCCAGTCATTACAGAGCAGCCAGAAAATGATGAAACAGTGGGAAAAAATCAACTATCCAAACTAATTATGAAAATCAATAAAGAAAATTTGAAATCAATGTAACTTGCAAAATGCTTCAGCAAAGCAGACAATTTGTGAATATTTATCTAATATTTAACTCCTGATCCTCACTTCCATTTAGGAACCCTGAGCTACTGATCTTTGCTATTTAACTTGTAACCCCCAACTAGATCACATAACTCCTCCCCAGTAGATACCTTTGCAAATACTGCTTAGTCTACCACCTCTCCCTGACACTGAATTGGAATACTTGATTAGGCTGCCATAACCCATAGCTCTTTGTTGTCAACATCTAAAGATCCTTGACAGCCAAACCCTTTTCTAATGACCCTCAATTTAGCTGCCTAGTTTCGGAGAACCTCATCACTTCCAGGATCCAATAACCTTTGACCCCCATACGGGGCAGCACGGTGGCGTAGTGGTTAGCACAAGGCTTTACAGTACCAGCGACCCGGCTTTAATTCCCCCTGCTGCCCGCGAGGAGTTTCTGCGTTCTCCCTGTGACCGTGTGGGTTTCCTCCAGGTGCTCTGGTTTCCTCCAACAGTCCAAAGACATACTGGTTGGTAGGCTAATTGATCATTGAAAACTGACCCGTGATTAGGCTAGGGTTAAATTGGGGGACTGCTGGACAGCACAGGTTAGAGGGTCAGAAGGGCTTATTCCACACTCTCGCTCAACAAATAAATAAATAAGCAGATAGATAAATAGATAAATAAATAAGTAAACAGACAGGTATACAAACAAATAAGCAAACAAACAAATAAATAAATAGATAGATAAATAAACAAACAAATCAATAAATAGATAGATAGATAAATAAATAGATAAATAAATAAATAATTTAGAAAAATGCAACCATTCCAAATCTATATTCCATCATGCTGAGCTTCAGGCAAAAGCCTTAGTCCCTCCAGGGCTAATTTGGAAGCACACAAAACCTGGATCTGATTTAGAAATATTATTTGTGGGATAAATGTTGCCCAGAGCTCGAGGGTTACCTTAAAAAAAACACCAAAGGATCTTTTGTCTCCACAGAAAAGAGCAGAAGGTATCCTAAATTAAAATCTCAAATCAAATGGAACACTTGTAAGAGTGCAGGAGACTTTCATGTGCACTAAAGTGTCAGGCTAGATTTTTGTGCTTTCATCCCTGGAGGAAACTTCAGCCAGGAGTTTTTGATTTAAACTTGAATGGTACTAAATGAGTCTCAGGTAATGCATTAAACTGAGTTCTTTTCTCCCTTCTTAAATGGATGTATAATATCCCATAGGACTTTACATCGAAGAGTTGGGGAGAGCTTCTGGTAGAAAGGCCAAAGCTATCAAAATGAATATCTGGAAGTATTACATCATTATTATTTGTGAAACCATACTGAGGACTAATTGGCTGCAGTGATTCCATATTAAATAACAGTGGCTTCACATTAAAGGCATTTTGTTGGATGTGAGGTGTATTTATACACCATGAAACTTCTGTATTTACTCAGTTTCTTTTATTTAGATTTATTTTTCTTTCCTCTTTCCTCTTTTTCTCCTTCATTCACTTTAGATTTATCTAATAATTAACCATTCTGCAGATGAAGAAGGGAATCATTGAGGTTGAGACAACAGCACACATGAATCATACAATATTTTCCTTTGTAACACACACGAAACGCTGGAGGAGCTCAGCAGGTCAGGCGGCCTGGACTGAGAAGGAAGGGGGAAGACTCCAGAATAAAAAGGTGAGGGAAGAGGAAGGATGATAGCTAGAGGGTGATAGGTGAAACCAAGTAGATGGGAAAGGTCAAGGGTTGGAGAAGAAGGAATCTGATAGGAGAGAAAGTTGATCATAGGAGAAAGGGAAGGATGTGGTGGTCCAGGGGGAAGTGATAGGTAGATGAGTAGAGGAAAAGGACTGAATGGGCAATAGAAGTACAGAGGAGTGGTGGGGGTGAAGAAATATTTTACCAGAAGGAGAAATTGATATTCATGCCATCAGGTTGAAACTACCCAGATGGGATACGAAGTGTTGCTCCTCCATCCTTTCAGTTCTTCATAGATGACATGCAGACTGGCATTTATAGCCCATCCCTAGTTGGTCTGGAACTGAGAGACTTCTGAGGCCATTTCAGATGACAGTTAGGAGTCAAATATACTGCTTTTCATATTGTCTATTTCTCTGAAGGTAAGCTTTTTGCAACTATTTTTTCATTTCATGGCTACTATTACATGTGTGTTCTTTTCTCCTCCAAATTCCAGTTGATATAATTAGCTGTATTTAAATTTGCTCAGATGGTGTGGAGTAAATTCATGTCTTTGGATCAGTAGTCAAGACTTCCAAATGATTAATCCATTAAGTATAGCACCTAGAGTCATAGAACACTACAGGACATAAATGGATCCTTTAGCCCATCTAGTTTGTGCCCAACCATTAATCTCCTTCATCCCACCAACCTACACCCGGACCATTGCCCTGCATACCCATCCTATCCAAATTTATTTTAAATGTTGAAATTGAACCCCCATCCAAGACTTGCACTGGCAGCTCGTTCTACACTCTCACCGCCCTCTGAGTGAAGAAGATCCCCCTCATGTTGCCCTTTCACTCTTCACCCATGACCTCTAATTCTAGTCTCACCCAGCCTCAGTGGTTAAAGCCTGCTTGCATTTACCCCATCTATACCCCTCATAATTTTGTATACTCTATCACATCTCCTCTCAATCTTTTTTCTGCTTTCTAGAGAATGAAGTCCTAACCAATATATCATTAAATTATTGTTGCCTTACTGATATAGTCCAAATCCAATGATGATGAGTGAGCAGATTTTTCCACTCCCTGTACCAACTATTTCTCACTGCCTTGCCCTATACAACTGTCCACATAGTGGTTCTCTTTAGTATGCAATCATGAAGATCTTCCTTGATCTTATTATCTGTACTGTTCAAAAACAAAAGATAAACCATTTCTAGAAGGGATCTTGTAAATTCTGCATACAATGATCACAGAATTCCAAAAGCTTTTATGCCATATTTTTGTCAGATCACAAATAATAGATTATGGGTTCGTAACTGTACCAATGTAGGTATACATATTGAATACTAAATATTAGTACTTTGTGTATTGGTAACCTTTTATCTAATCTTTAAAGAAAATAACAGACTGCTTAAAGATTAATAGTTTTCTCTTCCTACCACTTCCTAGAAACTGATTTTCTAACCAAAACCATGTTACTTCTCTGCAAAATAGAGACAGATATTTCTGCACATATAAAGAAGGAAATAAATCAAAGAACGAGTCATACTAGGCTGCTTTCATGTCTCTTAGAGACCAGCTTTAAAGTTGCCATGCAACCCATTAGCTACATGTCATGCATGCCGATGGAGACCAAAAAAGGAAGAGGAGTAAAAAGCACCTTTTCAGTGAAGCCAAGATGTCCAGTTGTGCACAGAGATTTGCAATTCTATCAAGTAAAATTATAGCGCTGATCTGATTTATGTAAAAGCTGAATTAATATGATTTAAGTATTTATTGATCAACAGCAGCCATTTCATTGATTTATGAATTTCATTACATCATTCTGCCTTCTCTACCAACATATATTTTTGCAGAAATGTGGTTTTATTTATCTTACAAGATCTCTATCTACTAGATGTGAAGAAATTGGTACTTTACTTCATACAATTTCTTCTTGATTCTCTGAAATTCAGTTTTGTGGCTCAGAAGCAATATTATTTGCTGAGCTGATAAGTTTCAATTCTATTCATCAACAAAGTACACTTCATTCACCTATTTAATTTCATTACCTTCCTCCAGACTCTTTAACAATATATAATGTCGCAAATTGAGAATGCAGACACTTCAATTTCTTCTTCATTCTCTAGAATTCATAGGGTGGTGTGAAGTTTGATCAAATGTTTCTTTAGAGTCTAAAAGCAATATTATTTGCAAAGCTGAAAAATGAATTCCATTACTAAGTATGTGGCACTAATAGGGCTAGTGAACATTTCCCAGTCGTCTTCATATTTTTGAATAGTTTTATTATTAATGGCAAGAAAGATTGAAAATAAATTATCTGATTTAATTTCTGGAACAATTTCTGTTTGCATGCACTCAGTGGCCACTTTATTGTGTATACCTGTATGTTAATGCAAATATCTAATCAGCCAATCATGTGGCAGCAACTAAATGCATAAAAGCATGCAGGCATGGTCAAGAGGTTCAGTTGTTGTTTGGACCAAACATCAGAATGGGGAAGAAATATGATCTAAGTGTCTTTGACCATGAAATGGTTGTTAGTGCCAGTTAGAATGTCAGAAACTGCAAATCTCTTGGGATTTTCACTCACAACATTCTCCAGAGTTTACAGAGAATGATGCAAAAAAACAAAAAAGGAGCATCCAGTGAGCAGCAGTTCTGTGGGTGAAAATAGTTTGTTAATGAAAGAGGTCAGACGAGAATGGCCAGACTGGTTCAAACTGACAGGGAGGCCACAGTAACTCAAATAACCACAACAGTGATGTGCAGAAGAATATCTCTGAATGCATAACATGTTGAACCTTGAAGTAAATGGACTGCAGCAACAGAATACAATGAACATATACTCAGTGGACATTTTAATAACTGAACGTATTTTGCTCAAGTATTGTCTGCAGGTTCCTTCAAATTACTTTTATGTACTTTTAAAGTTTCCTTTATTAAATGCAGCGTCTGCATTTTTTGCTTGTGTGTGATGCTTTGGATTTCCAGCATCTGTAGATTTTCTGGTGTTTGTGAACCAACAGGATGTGGTTTGCCTTGAGTAATCAAATTTTTACTTCAGTTTTCAGGGAACAAGAAATTGCTAAGAGTGAGACTTGTTTGGCGTGTTTAATTACAGCTGTGTTTAGTTGACCTTTGCTGGTGTGACAAGCTTCTGGTCTGGGCTAAGGTATCAAGCAACCAACCAGTAACACTTTAATTGCCATGACGAGTTTGAAATCCAGTTATCTTGGTTACCTGTATGTATGTTTCAGCAGCTGACAAAAAAAATGTAAGTGACAAATGTATACCAATAAAGCTTGAAAAGTGAGAAGAAAAATAAGCTGCTTTAAACTATACTATAGTGCAATTGTAAACAAAGTTTCATCTCAGTTTTGGCAGTGAGCATTGATACGAATTTAAAGCACCCTTGCTGAAACAGAAATCAGAACATTTTTCAGTCACTTAAATCTCATTTCAAATGGAAGATGTAGAACATTAGCAATTCCAAAGACAACGGGGGTTTTCTCCACAGATATTTTGCAATCAAGGAGGATGTATTCCTGCAGCAGCCAGTTCTCACTGTATATCCCAAAAGAGCATTTCTGCTCCTTCAGAGCCTGCAAAAAAAAACTTCTGTTGCTGCTTGATAGCTTTCCACTAAGTCAAAATGATATTTGGCTTGTGATGATATCCCTGAGAACCCACATGTATATATTGAAAGGATCCCCATTGGTTTTATGTAGGTGGCCTTGATGGCTACAGTGCAAATTGTGCAGATTGAAAGATGGAGGAGAAAAATGATACACTTGATTCTGCTTTGCTAAAGTTCCTTAAGGGATATTGAATAGAGATTATGGAGACAAATAAAAGAAAGTCTGTGGGAGTCCAACTGCACCTCATGGAATGTGAATATGCAAGATTTTCTTTTAGTGACTCCTTGCAACTTTCCATGTGGACTTTTAAACTTCTTTTTCACATAGATATCACAGACTGAAATAGCGGAGAGTTGAAAGAAATGAAACTGAACACAGCGGAACCCAGGGATTTGAAAGCGGAAGGCTTTTCTAAAATTTGCACAGTTTGTCTTCTTTCGTCCATTGTTCGTTTATGTATATCTTTCTTTAAATTCTATTGTATTTCTTTTTCTTTTCAATCAATGCCCGAAAGAAAATGAATCCCAATGTAGTATATAAGAACGAATGTGTACTTTGATAAAAAATTAG
Source organism: Mobula hypostoma (assembly GCF_963921235.1). Taxonomy (NCBI): domain Eukaryota; kingdom Metazoa; phylum Chordata; class Chondrichthyes; order Myliobatiformes; family Myliobatidae; genus Mobula; species Mobula hypostoma. The sequence continues at coordinate 48,355,570 of NC_086115.1, read as the reverse complement.
TTTCAATTTGGTTTTATTAGGTGTAAATTGACCAATTATTTTCATCCTTTTGCTGACAACCCATCCCAATGACCTCCTGTTTAACCAGAGCAAACGTCCCCACAGACTGCCACATCCTCCCTCAGCTACATCAAAGCCAGATCTTCAATAAGTGTGAGTGATAAGTGCAGCAGCAGGCAGACATCTCCCAGGGACAGGGCTGATTACTCGAGATCTAGCTTAAATAATTATACCATCACCATCTCCAACATCCTTGGTAGATGTCAAGAAGCAGAATAATCTGCCTCGTTTACAGACATGACATAAAGAAGCACTGAACAAACAACAACAGCACACAATGGGGGATGACCACGTCAGCTACTGCCCAGGTCTTAAAGAGTAGCCTCATGATAACCCAGTAAAGATCATGCACCTCAGTGAATTACACTCATTTGATCTCAATTAGTAAGGCCAGACACATAAATGTCATTGTCACTTTTATACTAAATTCTTATTTACCTCTGACCTGAAGTCAGCATGATTAGTGACCCAAGGAGCAATATGTAACTGGTCACAGGTGGCTGCGTGTGACATTACCAATCAATATGGGTGGCTGATCCACACCAGAATACATGCAAATTCAAAGTTCAAATTCAAAGTACATTTATTATCAATATATGTATACATTATACAACCTTGAGATTCATTTCCTTATAGGCAGCCACAAAACAAAGAAACCCCAAAAAACCCCATTTTAAAAAACAGACCATCAAACCTCAAAGCATAGAGAAACAAAAATGTGCAGCAATAAAAGTTAGCGAATAGCTTTGAGCACGGAAGTTTTACACAAAGTAGTGGGTCCACATTTGAACAAGAAGGGTCTAAGCTCAAAATATTGGCTGTCTATTCTTTTCCAAAGACACTGCCTGGCTTGCTGAGTTCATCCAGCATTTTGTGTGTGTTGTGATTAAATTTTCTGTGCAGAATGGGGAAATTGAGTGTGGTATTTTGATAGAGCAACATATGCATTTTTGTATGTTGCTTGGATTACCAGCATCTGCAGATTTTCTCTTGTTTGTGGTATTTTGATGGCCAGTGGCAATGGTGATGGAAGTTGCTGTGACTGTGCATCACATGGGGAGGGGATGTCAAGGGTAGTGGCTGTATATTGCGAGTGTGGGGTGGGGTGGGGGGATTATAGATGGGTAGAACACAGCCTGGCTGAGGGGATCATAGCTGAGGTGAGGGGGCTGCAGGGACTGGCATGTTATTGGGACATGTGCATCCAAGAAAGAAGATGAGCATTCGAATTACCTTGCACATTCCCTAACGTGGCTCTGCATTTTTAAGATCATGTTGTCCGAGGAGCCTTGACAATTGGTGCCCTGGGCCAACAGGGTTCAAGTAGTCAAGCATTTCTCAAACTGAACATCATTCTATGTAGCTTTGATATTGTTTTGTTTGGGAAATCATTGTCTAATTGCAGAGGACTGAAAAGAAGAAGTAAGTGATATCATTTCCGGGCACATATAATTTAAAGACCATGAGTATAATAATTGTATTTACCACATATTATCAGCAAAATAAAAAAAATATATGTTTTAACACTAAATTTAGCAGCCTGTGCCCAAACTCCCACTTATCTAATTTTCCTATGCATGCTGACCCACGTAGGTTCTTCGCTGATCTCAGTGATTAAAGCGTTGAGCAAGATTGAAATCAATGCGATTGAGAGCGGAAAGTGAGTGGGTGTTCAGCGCCTTCTGCCAGCATTTGACCAGTCTCCCTCTCCCTGTCACTCGCTGCTGCTGGACGAACGCGCAGGAGTCTTGGGTCTCAGACACGATTTGATTGGCATGATTTGTGGTTTGGACTCATTTTTAGAGAACGTACAGCTCATGTTATTTGTGCTTCTGGTTTCTGGTTACACCTTTTCTATTGCTATCTTGCGCCACGTTGGTCGGGGCACTTCAACTCTGACTGGCTCTGCGGCCTACAGTCAAAAAATGACACAGCGCTAAACTGAACTGAACTAAACTACTCTGAACATTCCTAGAGTGTGTCAAGGATTCAACATTTGCTATTTCATATTCTGTGTACTATTCACTTGTTTTTTGCTATTTGCATGATTTGTTCTTTTTTTTGCACATTTGATGTGTGATGCTTTTTTTGAATGGGTTGCATGGCTACCTGTAGGAAGACAATTCTCAGGGTTGTAGACTGCATACATAGTTTCATAATAAATGTCCTTTTGAACTTTCATACTATGTAGTAATCTGTTCCAATACCAAGAACTTCTTAGATATTTATGTTTCTCCAACTTTGCACTCTTGATTCTGTTAGTATCCAGGCATTGACCAGTAACTGTACAAGTTGGATATAGGATTAGATATTGAGAGGGTTCAGTGACAGTTGCCTAATCATCATCAAATTATTATTGATTTTGTTTGGTAGACTTAATGCATATTGGGAAATTGCTTTACATATTACAGCCACATATCAAAATCAGTAAAAAGAAGAGGTCCATTCATCTAAGTTATCATCAAACTTATATCATAGATATGTACCAACCCAATGTATAACTAAAAAGAATAAACAAATTTTTTTTGCTGTATTTCTCCAACAATTTTCATCCCTTATTTCTCTCAATTCTGTCAATATAGTATCAGGTATCCTATGGTACCTCACATCAACACAGTTTAACAAAGAGTATTGGCGGGTGATTCCACCGTGGTGGCTGGAGGTATGTGGAAAGGGCAAGGTGAGTGGAGTATATCACAGAATAACTTACTGTTTTCCACTGAGATTCACTGCATTGCAGTCACGAGCAATAATCCTGACTACATCTTTAAAGTGACAAAGTCAATTACAGTCTGTCAGAAACTTATCTTTCTATGCCAAAGTTCAAAGTTTAAAGTAAATTTATTATCAAGGTACATATATGCCACCATATACAACTCTGAGAATCATTCTATTGTGAGCTTATTCAGTAAACATAGTCATAGTCATACTTTATTGACCCCAGGGGGAAATTGGTTAAAACCCATAGAATAGTAACCATAACAGAATCGATCAAAGACTGCACCAACTTGGCCACTCAGCCAGAGTGCAAAAGACAACAAGCTTTGCAAATCCAAAAAGAAAGAAATAATTATCCCCTTTGGTTCAAGAGCCTGATGGTTGAGGGGTAGTATCTGTTGCTGAACCTGGTGGTGCAAGTCCTGTACGTTCTTCCTGATGGCAGCAGTGAGAAGAGAGCATGTCCTGGGTGGTGGGAACACAGACTGAAGACTTAATGCATATTGGGAAATTGAATTTGAATGTCTCAATGGCTCATTTAGCAAACTCATCCCACAGTGTATTTAGAAAAACTAATTGCATTAGGTGCATAGGGCTAAAGTAATTGTAAGAACATGATAAATATCAATTTAGTTGTGTAAAACACACCTGAAAAAAAGTACTTAATGGTCCAATTGAGTAATTTCCTAAAATGCATGAGGGTTCCCAAACAATTCAGCAAATGAAATAGCTCCTTTAGCTTATTTTCTTTAACTTGACAAACTGCTTATAATATTTAAAATACTATTGTCTTTCTTTTTATTCAATATTTCACATCCAAAAATTGTGTCTCAACTTCACATACGCCACATCTGTAATAGGAATTTCTCTTCTCTTATTGCTATCCAATTACACTTACAAGGTTTCAAGGATCTTACCCGCAGCGTGAGTACTTCTGACAAAGTTTTCTTATGCTTTGTAGTGAGCGCTGTATCAGTATCAGATACTGTCTCAATATCTTCCCCTTCATTTTCAGTAGAAGATCCTGTAAACTTTGCCGTCATACTGAGGGTGAATTTTTCTTGGCTTTGTTTCAAAGTGCTTTTCTTCTTTCCCCATAAATCAACATGACTGTTGGGAAATTTCATATCAGCTGTGAAGAAAATCTCACATTAATTCATGCAAGTACTGTCATGTCAAGTCAATATGTAGCAAACATAAAACAGTTTGAAATACAGCATTCTTGAGAAAATGCTGTGAAAGAGTGCACCTAAGTCACAGAAAGAAAATTCAATCCTCTGCTAAAAAGATAAATTTCGATAGTTCACTTAGAAATGGTACAATTTTTCTGGGAATTGATATGATGAGTTGACATGCAAAAATTAACCACAAGTACAGTGACATACTACCAAATGCCTGCTGGCTTCATTACATACTGAATTCCTCTTCCAACTCTCAGGGAATCATGGTTGTGCTGTTGGGGGAGAAGTTGGTGAATGTAGAGGGGAAAATTTACTGATATTTTCACAGAGCTAGATTGCTTAGGCAGGATTTGGTGTTTTTAGTCAGGGAATGAGGGAAATAGGAACTCTGTCTGGAAATCAGTCAGATTGAGAGGCTTGACTCCCAGTCAACAGGAAAAGCCTGGAAGAAGTTTGGTGGAGCCCAAACCTTCAGCATTCAGAGGTGCAATGCCTGAGCCCAGGAATGGGAATACCCAGTCTGGAGTTGGGGAGAAACTTGATTGATGCCGTATTTGCCAAACCGTCAAATAAAAGAAGTGTTAAATTGAATAGAGATTAGATTCTTATTGAAAACAATCACATGAATGGACAATGACCATGATTGATTTTCCAGAATCTTCAAAGATACTAAACTCACCCATCTAATTGGTTATTCTTTTCCTTATCTAGTTGTTACCAAGCAATAGTGTTTGTAATTTGCAGTTTGCAATTGGCTACAACCATTGGTAATTCTAATCATTATCCATTATAATAAAGAAGGCTTATTATTTGATCTCATACTTGCAGTACTTTGAGCAAAATATTTGCAGATCCTAGAATTCTAACTCAAAAACAGAAAAATCCTGGAACCACTCAGCAGATCAAGAATGATAGTGAAAGGAAAGAGTACAGGAAAAATGCGTGGTGGTGGAATCCCACTGAAGATGGCATAAATTGCAAATAATGCAAATGCCAGTGGAGTGGAGAGCAAGGACCAAAGAAAAAAACTTCATTCTTGTTCTGGCGGGGAAGTGAGTAGGTGAGAGCCGAAGCAGCCAAATGGCCTGATCCTACTTGTTCCAAGTGTGGGAGTCAGGGGGATGTCTTCAAGAGGATTGACAGCTTTATCTTCAGTTGTTTTCTAGAGTACAACTTGATTATTTTGTTCCAAGTGTGGGAGTCGGGGGGATGTCTTCGAGAGGATTGACAGCTTTATCTTCAGTTGTTTTCTAGAGTACAACTTGAGATTACATGTATACTTTGCCAAAGGGAGATAGCTGAATTTTCTGCTCCAGGTATTACCTCCCATGGTAAAAAGACTCCTACAATCCTTATTGTTTTACCACATTTTCTCCTCCATCCCACAGATTCTCCCTTTTGCATGGGATATTTGTTCTTAGTGTCTCTTGCTCTTTGATTCTTGTATCAAACTTGTTACTTTATACAATTTCCAAATGCTGTGGATTGAAATAATCCTCCAATTTCTTCAAAAGTTCAGGAAACACAGTATTGTTGGCTTTCTTTGAGGCTACCAGATTAGTTAGCATGTGATAATTCCACGAGCAAATCTTCAACCACTGAAGAGACTTTTTTTAGTCCTATCTAGTATTTTACATATGATCCTCTATTTCCAAAACATAATTTGCTTACAAGAATAGTTCTATTCTCTGCCTAAATGCTGTGGAATATTCAAATATTCACATGAACACTGCTGTACGTCCAAGAATTATAGTGTTAAACAGCATGGAAACAGGCCTCCTGGCCCAACGAGTCCAAGCTGACCATCTACTTAGAGGAATCATTCATAAACCCAGATTTTGAAATCCTGTCTGCAATTGTGCCATTACTATGTTTCAGCAATCAAGACTTCTTTGCACTGCGTTCAGGTTTCTTGTGTTTTGTTTTGCTTATCAGCAGTCCTTAACAACCGAAGTATTTTCACTGAGCAGGACACACAAGTTTCCAGACCCTCTGGGCTCCAGAAATCATTGAAACTTTGACATTTCAGCCACTGTCTCCTCTGCATCTGTGGGTTTTGCAGCTTTTGTGGCCTGGGATGACTATCCTTGATGCCCAGGAGATTCAAAGCATGATATTTTATTCCTCTGACCTTAGGCATTCTGTCTTCCACCTTAATATATTCTCTAATTATTGAGTTATACTGGGAAATCGTCGAAGTGTCACTGTGACTTATCAATGTGAATTGGTGGTCACTGCACTAATAAACTCCAGAAGAGACCGGGAGTTTAAACTACAGAGCAATACCCACAAAACGCCCGAGGAACTCGACAGTTCAGGCAGCATCTATGGAAGTGAATAAACAGTTGATGTTTTGGGCCAAGACCCTGCTTCATAAAGCCATAGAGAAGTACAGCACAGAAACAGGCTCTTTGGTCTATCTAGTCCATCCTGAAAACCGTTTAAATTACCCACTCCTAATGACCTGCAAAGGAAGAGGGAAGATGCCAGTGTAAGGTGGGTGGTGGGGAAGATGCACAAGCTAGAAGGTGATAGGAGAAGCCAGGTGGATGGGGGCGGGATGAAGTAAGAAGCTGGGAGGTGATAGGTGGGAAAGGTTTGACTAGAGAAGAAGGAATCTGATAGGAGAGAAGAATGGACCATGGGAGAAAGGGAAAATGGAGGGCACCAGGGGACGTGATAGCCTAGTGAGGAGAAGAGGTAAGAGGAGGCCAGATTGGGGAATTAAAGCAAAGAGACTTCCCTCCATAATTCACTTGTTCATTCGTCCTTCCATACTAATTTGCTCCTGGTACTTATCCCTGCAAGAGGGAAAAGAGCTACACTCGACCATTCTCTTCCTCCCTTGCCATCATTCAGGGCCCCAAGCAGTCCTTCCAGGTGAGGTGACACTTTGCCTGTGAATCTCTGGGGTCATCTACTGTATCCAGAGCTCCCAATGAGGCCTTGTCTACATTGCTGAGACCCAACATAGACTGGGGGAGCCCTTTGTCAAGCACCTTCATTCTATCGGCAAAAATCAGGATTTCCTGGTAGCCAATCATTTCAATTCCAATCTCCATTCCCGTTCCAACAAGTCAGTCCATGGCCTCCTCTTCTCTTCTGCCATGATGAGGAGACTCTCAGGTAGGAGGAGCTACACCTTATATTCCATCTAGGTAACCTGCAACTTGATGGCATGAACTTCAATTTTCTCCAATTTCTGGTAATTTTCCCCCTCCCCCTTCACACTTCTTCATTTTCCCACTCTCCCCAGCATCTTGTGTGTGTAGTTTGCGTTCTTATTTCTTCTCCTCACCTGCCTATCACCTCCACCAGGTGCCCCTCCACCTTCTCTTCCTCCAATGGTCTAATCTTCTGTCCTATCAGATTCCTTCTTCTCCAGCCCTTTACCCTTACCACCTATCCCCTCCTAGTTTCTTACTTCATACCCCTTCTCCCACCCACCAGGCTTCACCTATCACTTTCTACCTTGACCTCCTTCCTCACCCTCCACCCTTTTATTCTAGCATCTTCCCCCCTTCCTTTCCTGCCCTGATGAAGAGTCTCAGCTCGAAACATTAACCATTTATTCATTTCCTTCGATGCTGCCTGACCTGCTGAGACCCTCCACCATTTTGTGTGTGTTGCTCTGAATTTTCAATACCTGCAGAATCTCTTGTGCTTTAAAATACATGCTAACACTTTAGTTAAGACTAAAAATAATTACTGCATGTACTACATCACATGTACAATTACGTCATGATATCAAGTGACCTTATGGAATTGGATTGGTTTACTACCTGCCTAAATGCTGGGGAACATTCAAATGGCCAAATTCACACAAACATCATAATGATTCCATATAATACAGTATACAAGCAGGCCCCTTGTTCCAGTACAAGGCTGGATCCTCAGTACTACCCCCCCACTCAAGACTGTGCGGCTAGATTCTGCTCTAATTCCATCTCCGAGTTTGCAGATGATACCACTGCAGTGGACCCTGTCTCAAATAACAATGTGTCATAGTCCAGGAAGGAGACTGAGAGCCTAGTGACATGTTGTCATGACAACAGCATTTCCGTCAAAGTCTACAAAACAAAAGAGGCAGCAATCAACTTCACAGAGGGGGTGATGCACATGCTCTTGTATTTGTCAACGCTGCTGGAGCTGAGAGGGATAAGAGCTTCAAGTCTTTAGGAGTGAACATCACTCGTAGCCTGTTCTGGCCCAAACCTTGCTGATGTCATGACCAAGAAAGCTCATCAGCGTAACACACATAAAAGTTGCCGGGCTCACGAAGGGTCTCAGCCTGAAATGTCGACTGTACCTGTTCCTAGAGATGCTGCCTGGCCTGCTGCGTTCACCAGCAACTTTTATGTGGGTTGCTTGAAATTCCAGCATCTGCAGATTTCCCCGTGTTTGCGTTTTTAAGCTCATCAGCGTCACTATTTCCTCAGGAAATTAAAGAAATTTCACTGTCATCAATTTTTATGATGTATTATACAAAACATCGGATCCTGGGCCGGGGGGAGAGGCATCGTGGGTGGTTCATACTGTGCTTTGCAACTTGACCCCATAGTAACACTATTTCATTTGGCTGTACACATGAATATTCAAGAAAGGTTGAATGACAATTAAATGAATTGAATCATGCTTGGTAAGGAAACAGCTCTGTCCATGGCTACAAGAAACTGCAGAGAGTTGTGGTCAGCTCATCATGGAAACCAGCCTTGCCTGAATACACTTCTCACCGCCTCAGTAAAGGGTAATTAACGACTCCATCTACCTCAGCAATTCTACCCCTCTCCCCCAGTCAGAATGAGCATATAGTCTGGTGAAAGGGTCTGGGCCCGAAACGTCATCTGTACTCTTTTCCATAGATGCTGCCTGGCCTGCTGAGTTCCTCCAGCTTTTTGTGTGTGTTTCTTGAACAGACAAAAGCCTGAAAGCATGTACCACCAGGTATTATAGCACAAAGGAGAAGCAAGAACAGAAGCAACACAGATGAAATGCTGGAGCAATAACAGTTTATAGTGATACAGGTACAGTGATAGAGAAGGTGCCGTGCAGGTACACAATAATGTGCATGGTAGATTGCCCTTCAGTCTAGTGTTGCATGTTCTCATGCTTTTGTGTCTGCTGCTTGACAGATGGGTGGGTGGGGGCGACTTTGAATATGCCGGCTGCTTTTCTGAGGCAGCAACAAATGTAGGCCGAGTAAAGCACTTAGGTACCAGACATACACTCATAATTTGTTCATTTGTGGCAATTCCAACTGCTTCCATGCATATTTGGAATATTCTTTATGTGGCGGCCAAAGCTTGGTCCAAAATCAAAACAAAACCATTGGCATAGCATGTTATACTTGCATGACACGCCCACGGCTTCAATGATTGCCCCAAAGAGTCAAATCCCTATATCGATCCTTTATTAGCAATTAGCCTTATCCCAGCGGTCAGCAAAGATACGACCTCCGCAGCCCCCAGCTACAAGCCGCCACGTAATAAGCATAAATACATAATTTATTCCCTTTGCTTTTACCATGCCTCCACTCATGTGACTAGTTACTGTAATAAACAAGTAACACAGAATTGAAAGCAGTTAGAGAACAGATACATGGCTTCCACGCTCTGTATTGATGAAGTTAAAATCAAGAAATCACATTGACACACTAAGCAGTATTTGATAACACAAAGTATGAGTTAAAACTCACTCACTGAAGTCACCTCTGGGTTTCCAGCATATCATGAGACCATAACATCCCACCCTACCTTTACTGATCTCCCATCCATACCCCTATAACCCCAGTCAGAACACAGTGGGACAGTAAAATCCAGGATGCTGCATCACATTTTGGAGATCACAAGTAAGACTCCAATCTATTAAATTCTTGATGTTGACCAGGTTGCTGTGAGTAGCTGAGTAGTAGAGGCCCTAGAAGAGGGAAAATTAATCTGAGAATCATTGAATGTAGAGGTTCTGCACTGACGCTGTAATGGAAGTTATATAAATGTTAAAATCTACCTATAATCACCCTAGTGTATAAAGACATTTAAGTATACATACGGTATATTCAAACAGGGAAGTTTTGACCGCACTATAGGGCAGTACAGCAGCCAGGTGACAGTACAACATATTGTATCAATTTTTCAAAATCCTTTTTTTCATGCATTAAATGCTAATGTTCTCACATTTTATACGCAGTCATAAAATTTTGGCTACAACATTGATTGCAACTTGCATCTGGAAATGATGACTCACTGGTGCTGTTATTAAGAATTAATTGATTGAACATATGTGAACCCTATGATTCTGACAACATATGCAAACATATTTTCCCAATTATTTTAAAGATTAAATGAAAGTCAGTGATATCATCATAAACAAATGAAATATACGGCATCTCATAGATGGCTCTCTACAAATCATTGAATTTTTGAACACTGAACCCTTGTGCTGAACTGTGTGCTGATTTATTTCAACAGTTCAGTGTTTTCAGTTGTCCTTTAAAGGTCTTTCAGATTTAATGTGTGACATTAGCATTTGAATGTGCAGCATGTTTGTTTGGCATTCCTCTGCTTGCTGTTTTAATGGAGGCACTGACCCATTTTTCCTGATCTCCTCAATTAGAATACTGAATAGGTTAAAGCCGTTCAGCCACGTTAAATAATCACCTGCTGGTATCAGACGCAGCATGGTGTAACATTTTAGAATGATGAACCTAATGTTTCTCATCATGAGACTTTTGAGTGCTATGCAGGGGGAGACTTCAATTAGTGTCTGTGAACATTAATTCCAATATGCTCTGCCATTCAAATCCATAACTCAATTTTTTCTGGATTTAATTATTGAGATACAGCACAGAATAGCCCCTTCTGCCCCTTCGAGCCAAGCCACCCAGCAACTCCACCCCACCCCCCCCCAGGTTACTCCTAGCCTAATCATAGGCCAATGACCAATTAGCCTACCAACTGGTTTGGCTTTGGACTGTGGGAAGAAACCAGAGTGCATACGGTCACAGGAAGAATGTACAGACAGTGACAGGAATTGAATCTGGGTCCCCTGTATTATAAAGCGTTGTGCTAACTATCACGCTACCATGCTGCCCCCAGGGTCCACTGGCAGTTCACTACAGAGGCAACAGATCTATAGATGATGCAGTTAACATCGGTCTGAACTTCATTGTACAGCACCTCGTCTCCCCCGGTACAAATGCCAGGATTCTCTTTGTTGATTTCATTTCAGCCTTCAACACCATCAACCCTGAGCTTCTGTGGGGGAAATGCTCCAAATTTAACGTACCAAGTTCCATCCGCAGGTGGACCACAAACTTTCTCTATGACAGGAAGCAGTATGTGAGATTCAGCAAGCACAACCCCACATCCCGCACAGTCAACACAGGGGTTGTGTTTTTTCCTCTCTCCTATTTTCTCTACACACTGGTGGCTGAATCTCCAGTGATCCATTAGTTAGACTGATAAAGTTTGGGGATAACACCATTGTCATTGGACTAATTGCCCAAGGCAATAAATCCAAGTACCACCAGGAAGTAAACAAGCTAGTGTCCTGGTACAACATCTTCGAGCTGAATGCCCTCAAAACCGTGGTGAAGCATATCAACTCCAGGAGAAACATTTCTCCTCGCCACCCTCTCATCATCAACAACTCTACAGTTAGCACGGCTTCAACATTCAGATTCCTGGGCATCGTTGTTTTGTATGACCCCGTGCAGGAGAACCATATCTTCTTCCTTAACAAGAAGGCTCAGCAGAGGATGTATGTCTTGCAACATTTGGTAAAATTCCTTTTTCCCCAGAACATCCTGGTGCAGTTCTCTCCTGCCGTCATAGAGAGCATCTTCACATCAGCCATTACTGTCTGGCTTGGTAAAGAATCCCCTCACAATATGCAAAAACTACAGCAGGGCTTGATTGTGTCCAGGACAAACAAGTGGCAGAAAAAATTACTGAGGGCACTGCCCACCAAGCAAATTGCCTTTTCCAAAAGCCTCCTACTGGAAAGTGCTACAGGGCTATTACAACAAAAACCTCATGCTACTTTTAAAGTTTCTTTTCCCAGGCTGTTAATCTGAACAACAATTCCAGTAAGACCCCCTACCCACCTCTATCCGTTATCCCATTCACTGCACTACACTGTAAACACTTTGAACCACTTTTTATAAAGCTGTTTACACTGTAAATACATGCTGGTATTTATGTATTTATGCACATTTTATTCCCTATCCATACATTAACCTCTAAGTTTATTTTTATATCATTCTTTAGTCTTTATAATTGTTGAATATTGTTGTTTTCTGTTGCATGTCACACCAGCACACCACAGCAAATTCCTAATACAATGTAGAGTACTGTGCAAAAGTCTTAGGCACATATATATAGCTAGGGAGCCGAAGATGTTTGAACAGTACTGTGGTAACTTTATGTATCGCACTGTAATGCTGCTGCAAAAAAAACCCGACAAATTTCATGACGTATGTGAGTGATAATAAACCTGATTCTGATATGGGTCTCTATCGTGCGCTGAGAGTGGGAAGAGGGCAGGTAGGGGGGAATCCTGGTTGAGAAAAGGGGAAGTTGGGGGGGGGGTACAGGAAGCACCAGAGAGACATTCTGTAGTAATCAACAAACCAATTGTTTGGAATCAGATTACCTTTCCTGATGTCGCAGGGCTGGGTGTGTCTGCAACCGCGTCCCCCTCCCAACACTGGCACTCCTTCTCTGGTCCTATCCCACACCCCTCCTGGGGTGCTTCACCCTCGTCACTCTGAGCATCCTTTTCTCCTACCAAATTTACAAACTACACTCCATTCCACGTTAACAAATCCAAAACAGTGCAAAAATCTTAGGCGCCCTAGCAATACATATGTGCCCAAGACTTTTGCACGGTACTGTAAATGTATAGGGTGCATAAAGTTGATCCTTGATCCTCCAGTTCCGGTCACCTCATTATAGGGAAGATGTGAAAGCATTAGAGAGGGTGCAGAGGAGATTTACCAGAACGCTGCCTGGACTAGAGAGCATGTCTTATGAGAATAGATTGAGTGAGCTAGGGATTTTCTCTTCGGAGCAAAGGAGGTTGAGAAGTGACTAAGCATAGAAGTACAAGTTGGTAAGAGGCATAGATCGAGTGGACTGCCAGGGATTTTTCCCAGGACAAGAATGGTTAATAATGGCTATAGAGGGGACACACAAAGGTGATTGGAAGAAAGAATGAAGGGGAGGTGGGGGAATGTCAGAGTTAAGTGCTTTACACAGAGTGGAGGCTGCGTCGAACGTCCTTCCAGGTGTGGTGGTAAAGGCAGACACATTAGGGGCATTTAAGAAAGTCTTAGATAGGCACATGGATGATAGAAAAATAGAGGGTTATGTAGGAGCAAAGGGTTATGTTGAATTTAGTGTAGGCTAAAAGGCCAGCACAACATCGTGGGCCGAATGGCCTGTACAGAGCTGTAATGTTCTACATTCTATGTTTTATGTTCTATATTCATCCAATTCATGTCAGTTGTGAAGAATTGAGAATCAAGTAATTATTTTTTTTGTGGCATCTCATTAGCAACAAATCGGACAACCTGAAATTAATCTATCTAATCGTATTTTTTCTTTAACTAATTGTCTAAATATGTCTCTAAGTTATTCACAACATTGAGATGTATTTCATGTAACAATATTTTGCATTTAAGCAATTTTGTGAAAGAAAGTAGCAAAAATTATTTGTTTATATATTTTCAATAACATGAAGTATCCTACAGCTTCTTCACCAAACAATTACCAGAATATATTGATCATGTTGATCACATATTAAATGACCAAAAACGTGGACCAAAAATAAGTCCAAGGGTGCAACAATTGAGGAAAACAAAGACGTTTGACAAGGGGATTCCAGAATCTAAATCTTTGTTAGTGGCAAACATATAGTAGTGGAGTGAATAAAATCAAAGATTCTTAGGAGAAGGTATAGTAGCTGAAGTCCTTCAGCAAGGGCCCATCTAATATCTTATAAAATTGAGCATTAAACTATGTCTTTGCAGTTGAAGACTTTATTTCTAAAACCATGAATTTCTCTCTGGTTTGTAAACAGGCTGACCAATTTGACATCCCATAGCAAAAGATTTCTGTTCTCAAGCCCACTTTAAAACTATACCATGTTCTTCATAACTTATCTTTATTTACCTGACATTTCTTTAAGTTGCATCTGTTTTGTATCAAGGCATTCCTTCAGTCTATCTATATTCATTTGTGTATACGTCTACTTCTTTACTTTCAAGTTTTGTGTCATCTTCAAACATTGGATGTATTGCACCATCCAGATAATTAATAAATTTCATAAAGGTACTGTCATCTCCATAACAACCTCTCAGGGTTCAATTCAAATTTAAGTTACCTATTCAATTTTCTGATTCAAAATTCTGAAATAGTTTTCACCACTACGCAAAGGCTAACAAATTAAATTACAAAAAATTTGCTTGCACCGCTCTTCACACATTGCCCCACAGAGTTCAATACTTTTTCCACTTCTTTCCTGGACATAGGCTATATGAAATTCAATAAAGCATTTGAACATCTTGCTGTAATTATTCCAATTATATCCAGCTCTATCCTATTCATATACTTCCTCATTTCTCTTCTGAATGAAGTAACTTCATAACTAACTGCCAACTCCTCAAATCCTCTGGTGAGAATCATTACTTTCAATTGAGGCATGCTAAATCTTCTAGTGAAGGTAGACAATTTCAAATGCCACTCACAATTAGAACTCTAATTCACAATCATCTTGAGAGGAAATAATTTTTTCTAATATTATTGTTCCTGAACTCAATTATTTTAGCCAAATTGTAATACAGGGATAACAGGCAACTAGTCTAAATTATATAATTTACAATATGAATAATAGAACAAGACTCAATAAAATATTAAAGGATCAGAATCAAATGCCTGAAACCAGTGTCCTTAGTGCTAAAATTTTAAAATTTAGTTCACATTTGAAAATTTAATTCAACAGTTGGTACTCAACATTGATTTGTAAGATTAAGCATTTTCAAAATTGGTATCTACTTTTTATTAACTTTTTAGTATATTCATTCAAAGTTTGAGTTAATATTGTAAACGTGCGCAAAGAAATCACAATACAATCCCGCCGTAGATTGGGAGACCACTTTGTGGAGCACTTTTTCTCTATCCGCAAAAAGTGGAATTTCCTGATGGCCGACCATTTCAATTCCTATTTCCATCCCCATTCTAACATCTCAGCCCATGACCTCTTCTTCTGCCACAATATGGCCACTCACAGGTCGGAGGAGCAACAACTCATATCCTGCCTATATAGACTCCAGTCTGAGGGAATGAAAATCAATTCCTCCAACTTCTGATATTTTTCTCCTCCCCTTCGCTCTTCTTTATTTTCTCACTCTGTCCTTCACCTCTTCTCCTCATCTGCCTATCACCTCCCCCTGATGCGCCTCCTTCCCTTTCTCCCATGGTCCACTTTCTTCTCCTATCAGATTTCTTCTCCAGCTCTTAGCCCTTCCCACTTATTACCTCCCAGCTACTTACTTCAACCACCTCCCCCACCCACCTGGCTTCACCTATCATGACGAAGGGTCTCGGCCTGAAACGTCGACTGCGCCTCTTCCTATAGATGCTGCTTGGCCTGCTGCGTTCACCAGCAACTTTGATGTATGTTGCTTGAATTTCCAGTATCTGCAGAATTCCTGTTGTTCACCTATCATCTTCTAGCTTGTACCCCTTCCTCTACCCCCACCTACGTATTCTAGCGTCTTCCCCTTCCTTTCCAGGCCTGGTAAGGGTCTTGACTGGAAATGTTTATTCATTTCCATACGTGCTGTCTGACCTGCTGAGTTCCTCCAATTTTGCGTGTGATACAGTGGACAAGTGAAAATATCACACATGAAACAGAAAATACAAAATATACTGTACAGTTAATATATCAACATCTGGATATCTTGAATGTGGAAAATCTACAGTATCAAACTATTCTCCCTTTAGTTTCATCTGCAGCTCAAATGGAGAAATGTTTGGCTTTAAGTTAGAGGGTTGAGTTTTCAAAGTGCATGTCAGAGTGATATTCCAATGCAGATGGTTTTCCACACTGATGCAGCACTGTCTTTTGGATTAACTGTTAATGTAAGGTCTTATCTATTGGAGGAGATAGAAGATCATTTTCAAATTGTGTTTGCCCTGTACCTAAACCAGTATTGATCCCTCAGTCAAACTCTGCTGTTCGTAGGAACTTCTCCTCCACAAACTTTCTGCTTCATTTCCTATGATGCAACAAAATCTACACATCAGAAGTATCAGGCAACACACATCAAAATTGCTGGTGAACGCAGCAGGCCAGGCAGCATCTCTAGGAAGAGGTGCAGTCGACGTTTCGGGCCGAGACCCTTTGTCCGTCCTGACGAAGGGTCTCGGCCTGAAATGTCAACTGTACCTCTTCCTAGAGATGCTGCCTGGCCTGCTGTGTTCACCAGCAACTTTGATGTGTGTTGCTTGAATTTCCAGCATCTGCAGAATTCCTCGTGTTTGCGTTTTTAACATCAGAAGTATTGGTGCCATTGTCAATAAAGCATTTTTCTATAACCTCAAGAAATATATGATGTAAATGAATACAAATCTATATTTTAGTCTCTGTTCTAATATGGGGACAATGTATCTTTCCTACATTTTCAGCCCTTACTTCAGTCTTTCAGCAGTTGGAGTTTTCATTCTTTTATATCCAAAGAAACTACTTCATTTTCAACCATAAACTCTTCAATGGAAGTTTTGGTGCAGTTGTATTTGAAATTTACAAGGGTCAAGGTTAGGCCATTACAATCAAAGTAGAATTGGAACAACCAGCTCAAATAATCTGGGTAGTATATATGTCAGTGAATCATACTCAAAATCATATGTTTCTGTTCCCCACATCTTTGAAACGAGTTCAAGACCCAGTTAGAATCATAGAAACATAGAAAAGCTACAACACAATACAGGCCCATCAGCCCACAATGCTGTGCCAAACATGTACCTACTTTAGAAATTACCTCGGGTTACCCATTGCCCTCTATTTTTCTAAGCTCCACCTATCTATCCAGAAGTCTCTTAAAAGACCCTATTGTATCCACCTCCACCACCATCGCCGCAGCCCATTCCGTGCATTCACCACTCTCTGTGTAAAAAACTTACCCCTGACATCTCTGTACCTACTTCCAAGCACCTTAAAACTGTGTCCTCTCGTGCTAGCCATTTCAGCCTAGGGAGAAACACGATCAATGCCTCTCATCATCTTATACATTTCTATCAGGTCACCTCTCATCCTACATACTCCAAGGAGAAAAGGCCAAGTTCACTTAACCTATTCTCATAAGGCATACTCCCCAATCCAGGCAACATCCTTGTAAATCTCCTTTGCACCCTTTCTATAGTTTCTACATACTTTCTGTAGTGAGGTGACCAGAACTGAGCACAGTACTCCAAGTGGGATCTGACCAGGGTCCCATACAGCTGCAACATTACCTCTCGGCCCTTGAACTCAATCCCAAGGTTGATGAAAGCCAATACACCATATGCCTTCTTAACCACACAGTCAACCTGCTCAGCAGCTTTGAGTGCCTATGGACTCAGACTGTCATAAGGTGGTGACTGGGAACGGACCCAAGTGCAAGACACAGACACTGAAGTACTAGGGACAGGACTAGGATACAGGGTGAGGGTGAGGACATGGACACAAAAACCGGGAACCCAGAACAGGACTGGACAAGAGAGCTAGGAGCCCCAGCTTGGACTCCGAGCCAGAGACTGGACAAGGACCCAGAACCTGGGTCTTGCCTCTGGCTCGAACCTCAGAACTAGGCAAGGACGTGACTTGGCTGGCAGGCACGACGAGGCTGGAGTCTTCAGACTTTAGGCGAGGCTAGAGACCAGAGACCTGAGGTGAGGCTTCAGACCAGAGACCTGAGGTGAGGCTTGAGACTAGAGACCTGAGGTGAGGCATGAGGCTTGGGGTCTTAAAGCTTGGTTTGGGGCGAGGCTCGAAGCTTGGGGTCTTGAAGCTCCTCCTGGGCAGGGCGTGGCATTCCTGAGCAGGGTGCAGTTCTCCACCTGACGGAGGCGAGGGACAGGAAGGGACAGAACCAACTGCAGGGTAATGGCAATCTGGCCTGACTTACCCGACGGAGGCAAGGGACAGGAAGGGACAGGACCCATAGCAGAGTAACGGCAATCTGGCCTGGCTTACCCGACGGAGGCAAGGGACAGGAAGGGAGCTAGGTTCAGGGTGACTCCCAGAAAAGACTTCAGGCGAGATGAGGCGAGAGTTACCAGCAAGACAAGGCAAGGCTTCAGGCAATGCAAGGCGAGACAAGAACTTCAGGCGAGGCCAGAGATACCGGCAAGACAAGGCAAGGCTTCAGGCGAGGAAACAGAAGGCGGGGGAAGGGATACACGGAGTAAGGACAAGAACAATCCAGCAGCCGCACCCTGGTCTCTGGAGGTATTTATGCAGCCAGCCCCAACGAGCATCAGCTGTCTCAATTAGAGCTCAACAGGAACAGAAACAGGGTAGACAGGAAAACCTGGAGCAAGAGTCAATGGATCAGACCGTGAACTGGAATGCGGACTTCATGGACCGGACCATGACACAGACCCCAAGATCCTTCTGATCCTCCACACTGCCAAGAGTCTTACCATTAATGCTATATTCCGCCATTATATTTGACCTACCAAGATGAATCACCTCACACTTGTCTGGGTTGAACTCCATCTGCCACTTCTCAGCCCGGTTTTGCATCCTATCAATATCCCGCTGTAACCTCTGACAGCCCTCCACACTATCTACAATACCCCCAACCTTTGTGTCATCAGAAAATTTACTAACCCATCCCTCCACTTCCTCATCCAGATCATTTATAAAAATGTATAAAAATCATGAAGAGAAAGGGTCCCAGAACAGATCCCTGAGGCACACCACTGGTCACTGACCTCCAAGCAGAATATGACCCGTCTACAACTACTCTTTGCCTGTGTGTGAAAGCCAGTTCTGGATCCACTAAGCAATGTCCCCTTGGATCCCATGCCTCCTTACTTTCTGAATAAGCCTTGCATGGGGTACCTTATCAAATGCCTTGCTGAAATCCATATACGTACATCTACTGCTCTGCCCTCATCTATGTGTTTAGTTATATCCTCAAAAAATTCAATCAGGCTTGTAAGGCACGACCTGCCTTTGACAAAGCCATGCTGACTATTCCTAGTTATATTATGCCTCTCAAAATGTTTATAAACCCTGCCTCTCAGGATCTCCTCCATCAACTGACCAACCCTACCTGATGAGTTCCCCCTCATCAGGCTCCATCCACAAAACTAGCCATGGCCCTGGGGTCAATGTAGTAAGGATCCATCAACTGGGAAAGTTCTTCAAATTTCCTTAGGTACACAGCAATTATTAGGTAAAATCTGAAAGATTTTGCATTTACTAAGAAATTATCTTAAAAATTGGTCACAGTATAGTTTTTAAAGTCAGTTTTCATCTTTAGGATGTCAGGTTATTCACAGATGGGGAGTTGTACACACCTGCCAAAAAGGCATGATATGTTTACAGTATTAAAGCTGCACCTGGCTACCATTCTTATTTATGAGAAAAATAATATTTTTTGTTTAAACAGCAAGATCAACGAAGGTTCTGAAATTCAAGTGGATTGGGAACTCAAAGTGTTATGTGCTCAGACCAAAATCATGTGCATTTTGCATATAATTACCAAATTGCATCTGTTGCAGAACTTCTACCACTCCATATAGTTTTAGGAAAGCAATATACTTGTACATACCTGATTCCCTAATGAGGTCAGAGAATGGGCACTGTACTTCATGACGACATGGTTTACGCTTCTGTCCCAAAATAAAATCATTTGTTCCTTTATTCATATTTGAAAGAGAAATAAAGAGGTAAGTAGACCTTTTGGGTGAACTTAGTGTTTCTTTTCCACCCAAACATAAATGTCCATCATATTGGTATGCAGTCTTAGACACTTTCTGGACAGCTGATGGTTGTTGCAGACTGATATCTCTGGTTCTGGAGGATATATCTGGGATTTCCTTATCGAACATGATGTAAGAAGCTTCCTGTTTGGTGCTTCCGATGAATGAAATTAATTTAAACATGCCATCACCGCCATCTGCTGATGAGTTAGCAGAAGTGCAGCTTAGTCTTAAGGACAGAGATGATTTCTGTACCAATGCAGATCCATTGTCATTTGTAAGAGAGCAAAGATCAACCAAAAGAGATTTGTCTAAGTGGTAAGTACTGTTAAAATACAGTGGTGTGACAATGAAATGTACAAAGGAAACAACAGGATGAAAGAGCTGAGAAGAGAGATTGGTTTTGTCTTCATTGTTGCTTGGTACCATGGTATCATGTTGCTTGCTATTAATTTTTAAAGAGCTCACTCTATCTCCTGTTGAAAATAACATTGACTGAGACTGGGAACTCTCTTCTGTAAAAGTATATCTGTTACATGGAAACTCATTAATGTTATCTGTCAGAGAAAGAATGCACACAATATCTTCAGAACTCTTGAAATTTTTCAGGACGTTCATTGATCTCTGATGCTGAGTTGAATTATTCTTGTGCGAAGAAGCACTGAGAGTTGGCTTAGGAAGTTTATTAACTGGGCTCACCACTCTTCGGGCAGTAACTGTAATGGAAGAAAACCCATTCCTGGATTTATTCAAGGTTTTATTTTTGCTGCAAAGCACTGTGGACTCAGGAATACCTTCTACATTTGGCATTGTCAATGGTGTAGTGTGTCGTGTGTTTGGGTATTTTATTGATTCCTGAGAGCCTTCACCCTCAGAATCCTGGAAACAATCAGGCAAAACATCGCGATCTTTTTTTGCTTCCACTCTGATTATCACTGAGATTAAAGATGATGGATTATTTTCTCTTCCTTTGCTGAATGTTGCATGCTGCAGAAAAGTAAAAAAAATGAATTTATTTTCAGTATCATGATAAGAACAAGATAATTTTAGTACTTTCTTCTTTTTTCTGTACAGCGCACTAAGTTTCTTAAATATTTTCTAGCTTAAATCTTATTCATTGAAAGAAAATGGCTATTAGTGTTTTAGTGTTTCAATCCCATTAAAGAACACAATACCCATAAATTAAAACTGTAGAGGCTCTTTTTGTTCAGCTAGGTGGCATTCAATTACAAGGAATTACCCTTTCACATGTCAAACTACTTGGCTGTAATTTAATTGAATTATATATAATTTGAGGCATAATCTGTCCAATTATTAATGTTGCAACAGGGGAGAAATAGCAGAAAGATAGGGGGACCAGTGCATCCCGTAATCCTTTTAATTACCTTGTATCTGCTAATGCATCTAGTAATCCATATAATTGTGGAAGAAATTAAGTAACAGTGGAATACATCCAAAAGTGGCTAACAAGTATAAATATCAAGTCTTATGATTTGCATATCATGTACACTGCATTTGTTAAATCATTCTTACTTCATCAATTTTCCTTTATACATTTTAAGCACTCGTCTTTTAAAGGTAATGTGCTCTGATTTATAGTTGCAGGTATACAAAAAGTATGTTACTATTTTTCCTTGATCTCATTTGTGAGGAACTAGCTGAGAAATTCAGAGTGCCTGCCTTTCTTCTTCAGGCTTTTGCAATATTTCATCATGTAGAAAGCGACGATGAACTGAAGCAATTGTCCATTGTTTAAATTGTCTGCTATGTTTTGCCTAAGTAATCATGTTTATGATTATTCGGAATCTGGAGGAGAAAAGACGCTGCAGTTGTCAACCGAACAGAAGGGGAAAACAAATTCACGAGTTTTATTTTGATGATAACAAAATGGCAAGTTTGATACATGTTGCTTTTTGGTCAGAAGAAGATCACCAGTGCAGTTGAAAGATTGCTCCTGACCTGTCACCACATTTGGACTAATGATACTTTTACTGCAACATTAGCAATGCTATTTCCGCATTGCAGCACAGCTACTGCTTTTCATTTCAATTTGGCAAACCAAAGCAGCAGTATTTTGCATCAGACAAGAGAGACACATGCTGATCTCTGTAAGATGTTTGAGTAGGATGCAATTGACATTTAATTTTAAATGCTCCCAGAATATACCAAAATGTTTAGTGCTTTGTAACTAGATGGACCACTGCACTCAATCAGTCAAATATTGAGGTATACTTATCTCTGAGATGCAGGGTTGACAAAGGTTGATCCACTGTCTGATAAATATTCTTATTCTGTGCAGATTGTCATAATTTAAGAGTAACATTAAGTGTATGTAAGTGTTGACCACAATTTAAATGCATGATATAAAACTGGATAAAGATGGGCACAGTTCTGCAATGGGATATCAGTCAAAAGAACGTTAAAGCAAAATATCCTGCAATTATTTTAGTTGCTAATTATCTCATTATTTTATATATATTTTTCATTTTAGGTTACCCAATCAAAACTTCATAATGCATACAATATATACAAATTTGTAAGGTCAGAACACCGACTGGGATTGTCCTTGAAAAAACCCATTTGTGAGGAATATGAACACGGAAGTTTGGTAGACATTCACAGTGTGTTTTCTTCTCCAGATTCTTAATGATCAAACACTTGATTACTTGGGCAAAATGTGGCATATAATTTGTGAACAATGGACAATTGCTTCAGTTCACAGTGATTTTCGACATCAGTGCTGCATTTTCTTGTACTATGTTTCTGGTCTCAGCCATTCTGCTCAACTGTTTGCAGAGAGAGTGAGCCAGGAAGCCAGTAGGCTCACAGATTGTATTCAGGTGAGCCTTGCAGGGGTGTGAGTGTCTGTACAGATTGAGGAGTTGCTATCTTCACTTCTCTTCTGCTTCCACTAATCTTCAGGATGGATCCAGGAACTTTGTAGATTATACAGCCTGAAAGAGACTTGGCATTTGCCTCCACCCCAGCTTTTTGTCTCTGTTGACCTGGTGAAAAAACTGAGAAATGTTCTGTACTACTTTAGTTACGGTCCGCCTTTACCTGTTGCAGACGTAGGCTATAAATGATGAGGACATCCAGAAATTCTCTGAGAGTTTCGTAGCTGTTCAATCGTTTCACATTAAGTTTCTTCCCCTTTAACCTTTTTGGTCTTCTTGCAAACTAATATTAGCCAAATGCAGCCATGTGGAAAACCTTCAGCCAATTTGTTCACTTGTGGCCGAGTGTTGGCTCAGATCCAAACTATTCTTTTTGTTTTGATTCTGTATGTCCTAACTTGCTTTTCATTTTCATGAATGATCGATTGGACCTTTATATTCATGCCCAAAAGCCCACTTTTAGAGAGATTTAAATAATTTTGAGTAAGCTCTCAACCCAACCTTAAATAGCAAAAAATGAAACTGAGGTAGGAAATGGGCCTCATACAATAGAAAATATATTGCATGAATTTTAACAGTATAGTTACTGTTTTATGATATTTGATACAAGATTCGTAGTGCCTTCTAAGTTCTGGCATTAAATATTTTTAAAATCTGCTCTGCAATTTACTGAGTAATATTTTTAAATAATTAGTCCTAAAAAGGTTCCTAAGGTTGTCACAGCTGTGGTGGTAGTGGGGATAAGCTCCCACTACCTATAAAGTGCTCCAAATGGCATGCGTCTCTAACAGCCTCTGACAACCAAGTTCAATTCTTGGCCTTCATGTGTGGCTTAGCTGCTAGGCCTGGAGGAACTGTTTCTACTGACAACAGAAGGGGCAAAGGCGGACCACTGGCACCTCAAAACCAGTTGCTTCAGGCAGGTGGGCTTGTCAACCTTGAACAACAACCCGCCTAAGAGAAGGAAAACTCTGATTTTAAACCTCCACTGCCTTGCGGCCATACCCACCCATGGGAAAGGCTTCAGGAGTAAATCCCGAGGAAGAAATCCACAGCAGGGGTCCCTAAGGCAGTTTGATGTTGTTTACAACTTCACTCTGGCAACCTCTGCGACGACGCTGGTGCCAAGCTATATCAGTGCTTGCCCTTCGCTTGGACTACAGCTGGTTCTTCAAATCTTCCCGCCCAGGCCTGTGTCCTGGAGAGGACACAGTCCACCAGAGGCACAAACCCATCATCCCCTGAGATCAACAGCTGACTACTAGTCCTAAAGATCAGAATTCAGCAAAGTTTTGTAGACAAATCATAGTAAATTTATTTAGGCTATATTGCCTTTGGAGTCTTGGAAGAAATGGTCTAAATTTATAGTTGTCTATAGTGGTTGTATGCAGTTTTGACTAC
This sequence comes from Mobula hypostoma, assembly GCF_963921235.1. NCBI lineage: Eukaryota > Metazoa > Chordata > Chondrichthyes > Myliobatiformes > Myliobatidae > Mobula > Mobula hypostoma. The sequence continues at coordinate 48,331,339 of NC_086115.1, read as the reverse complement.
AATCCCCCATGTTAATGCAAAGTGATCTACACTTTACAGTTATGATCTATCTCTATCAACTTCAAGGAAGGGAAACCAGCAAAAAACCATAAAAAATACTGCTCAACTGTAATCAAACTCTTACATATACATGACATTTTATTATCTGTATTCAATTTGAATTTTAGTTAATTGCAAATAGGGGCACATGTGAAGTTAGCATTTAAGAAAATGTGATTAGCTGTAATTTGCTGGCTCATGCCAAACCTTTATAAAACACTGGCACAACTACAACTAAAGTAGTTGAGCCAGTACCGGACTCCAGTCTGGTACCATACACTAGAAAAGATATAATGGACTTTGTGGCAAAGTAGAAGAGATCCACACAGCATGGAAGTGTACTGGTTAGCACAACGCTTACAGTACCTGCAACTCAGGTTCAATTCCCACAGCTGTCTGTAAGGAGTTTGTATGTTCTCCCCGTGACCGTGTAGGTTTCCTCCAGGTGCTCTGGTTTCCTCCCACAGTCCAAAGGTGTACCATTTGATAGGTTAATTGCTCATTGCAAATTGTCCCATGACAAGGCTAGGGTTAAATCAGGGGTTGCTGGGCAGTGCGGTTTGAAGTGCCGGAAGAGCCTATTCAGCAGCGTATCTCAATAAATAAACAAACAAACAAATAAGATATACCAATTCCATGAATGATGGACTTTACTCTTGCTATCAGAATAAAGAAGCTAAATTTTTTTCTCCTTGGAATATGGGGCCTTGCAAGGTAAACTGGTAAGTTTACAGTGAAAAACTTTGTTCTGCAAGCCAACCATACAGATTACTTTATTACATTGAGGTAGCAGAAGGTAAAACAATAACAGAATATGGAATAGAGTATTACAGTTACAGACCAAGCCCTGTGCAGGCAAACAATAAGTTGCAAAATCATAACAACGTAGTCTGTGAGGTCAAAAGTTGATCTTATTGTACTAAGGAACTGCCCAATAGTCTTACAACAATGAGATAGAAGCTGTCTTTGTACCCAGTGGTATGTACTTTCAGGCTGTTGTATCTTCTGCATGATGGAAGGTGGGAGAAAAGAGAATGTCTGGGTGGGTGGGGTCTTTGATTATGCTGGGTACTTTAGAGAGCCAGCAAGAAGGGTAGACAGAGTCTATGGAGGGGAGTTTGGTTTCTGTGATGTGCTCAGCTGTGTCCTCAACTCCCTGCAGTTTCCTGTGGTCTCAGGCCGAGCATTTGCCAGACCAAGGCACAATGCATTTGGATAGGAAGCATCAATAAAAATTGGTGACAGTCAAAGAGGACATGCCAGATTTCTTTGGCATCTTGAGGAAGTAGAGACACTGGTGAAATTTTTTGGCTGATTCATCAACACGTTTGGACCAGGACGGGGGTATTGGTGATTTCACTCTTAGAAACATGAAGTTCTCAACCCTCTCAATTTCAGCACCATTGATGTTAACAGGAGCATGTGAACCATCCCAATACTGAAGTCAATGACCATCTCATTTCTTTTGTTGATATGGAGGGGAAGATTGTTGCCATGACGCCACATCACTAAGTTATCTATCTCCTTCTCGTACTCTGACACAATCTTATTTGAGATTCGGCCACTGCAGTAGTATTATCTGCAAACTTGTAGATGGAGTTAGTGTAGAATCTAGCCACAGCCATGAATGCATATGGAGTAAGTATGAGGCTGAATGTGCATCTTTATGGACACCAGTGTGTGGGATATCATGGCAGAGGTGTTACTAATATTCCTACTGACTGAGGTCTGCTAGTTAGGATGTCAAGGATCCAGTTGCAGAGGGAGGTGTTTGAGTCGCAAGTCTAGATTCTGGAGAGGAACTTAAAGTATTGAAGCTGGAACTGTAGGCAATAAACAATTGTTTAATGCTGGTGTCTTTACTATTCAAAAGCTCCAGAGGTGAGTATAGGTCCAGGGAGATGGCGTCAGGGAGGGAATCTGACAGAAACAAATTAAAGAAATGATAATTCAGACAGCGTAAGTAGAACAAAAATATTCCTGTAAGACCAGAAGATATAGGAACAGAATTAGGCCATTTGGCCCACCGAGCCTGCTTCGCTATTTCATTTTGGCTGATCCACTTAATCCCACTTGCAGAGTGGTTAATAATTAAAGGAGAGTCAAGGTAAATGGAAAAATAATTAAAAATGATACAAGGAAGAAATTTTTGAACAGCCTGGAGAGCACTGCCAGGGGAAGTTGTGGAGGCAGAAATCAATTCAAAAGGGACATGAAGAGTATCTGAAAGGATGACTGGGACCATAGAATTAACTGCTTTCTCTGTTATAATCATTGTCTGATTCCCTAAAGTTGGACAGTAATACTTCACTAAAATAACATCAGACATGTTATCGTCCTTGACATTGATCTGATCACCATATGAAAAATGAAATGAATTTACTTCAAGCCAAGTTCCAGGAACTGATCACTGCATTTAAAACAGATTAATATCTTTATACTACAGCGCTGCTGGAACTGATTGCTTAGTACAGAAATTCAACAGCAGGCTTACGCTTAAATAGTATTTAAGTAAGTAAGTAAATTTATAAAGCAAGTATTTTAAATTATTTTCACATCAAAAGATATAATAAGGCACTGATGTGTGATCTCAAGTCTAAGCTGATCCAATCAGGAAATTGGAATTGGATCAATTTGAATCACATTTCAAAACTGCTTTGGTGCCCCTTAACACCAAGTAATCAGTTCCTTTGAGTTTGAGAGTACCTTTATGGTCTATTAATCAGAGACCAAAAAAAAAGAGAAATATTGAACTGGAAGGATGAAACTTTACAGTTTTTTTTCCCAAAAAGCACAGGTGTGATTCATCATATATATGCATATTTATAATACATTCCATGCAGATGAAATTTGACCCTAAAATTAAAATGTGTAGAAGGCTTATTAAAAGAGACAAATAAATTGCTCTTCATGCAAGCAGGGGAAGCTGCAAGCAGAGACCAATGAGATATTCCTGCACATCCTTTCCACACTTCATTAGGAGGCTAGAAAACTCAAACAGACAATTTTACTAGATCAGAGGAGACAACCACTCTGGCAACCGCTGCAGGTTGCAATTCACTTCCAAAGCGCAAAACACAGAGGCGCAACTGGAAAAACACAAAAATGGTCTTCTGTGCGTCGGTGCTGAAATTTTCTTAAACCAACATGTGGATTAGAATTCTGTAATTTTCTTCTGTTATTTTTTCCAAATTAGATGCATTATATTATCACTATAGATTTCATTTCTGGCTCATAAGTAGACTTCTTATGGTATTTAGAGGCTGAGATGGCACTTCAAATTATTCAGTGCTTGCTATTCAGCAACCAAAGTAATCTGCTTTTTCCAATTACTTGTGGAAAATATGTTGTATATCCTTGTATTAAGGACTAGTATAATCCGAGTCCTTGCAAGCTTGCATAGGAATTCACACAGTAACTAATCTTCCTAGGCCCGGTCTATTTTATAGACTTCTGATCCAAACTCAGCTGTTCCTTCAGCTGAGGGATTCCTAACCTGAAGTTGGGAACCTCGTTAATGGTCAGGGTCAATAGCGTAAAAAAAGGCTGGGAACCCTGATCTAGCTCTATTTACTATTATCTGGTAGGGTAAGCAGCAGATCTACAAATGTACTTGTGTGGTCCTGTTGCCTAACCAAACAGCTATATTTTTAAAGCATTTTATTACTTTCTCACGGTCCTCAATCTATGTAATACATCTTATTTAACTAACATTTTCCCTTTTCCAACATACTATGACTCAGTCTGTCCATCAATCCATTCAATCGTCACTTTTTATTCATCTTCCAACACTTAATTGAGATTGGAACCCCCAGCAGTCCAATATTAATTATTAAAACTGTTCTGCATGTAGAAAAATTGAGTCATTGTGTCACAGACATGGAAACGATTCCTTTGGTCTATAAGTCCTCACTGGCCATCAAGCACCAATTTTTACATAATCCTGCCTTAACCTATTTTTATTCTCCGTGTATTCCCATCACTTTTTCCCCAGACTCTACCATTCGTGTACACACTAGGAATATTTCCACAGTGGCCAATTAACCTACCAGTGAGGGAGGAAACCAAAGCCCCTGGAGGAAACCCACGCAGTCATAGGGAGAATGTCTAAATCCCACCAGAGAGCTCTGGAGCTCAGGATTGAATTCTAGTTGTTACTCTGTGCTGCCCTTTACTTGAGGCTACCAAAATTCATATGTTATAAGAACATTAGGAATTGGATCAGGAATGGACTAGCTGGCCTGTTGCGCCTGTTCTGCTATTCAATAAGCTCCTGGCTGATATGGCTGGGGACCCAGTCCCACCTTAGTAACAACCAGAATGTCATTGACACCGCTGAGCATATCATGGAAAACCAGCCTCCTTCATTTCACACTGTCTATATTCCTCCCTGCCTCAGTAAAGCAGGCAGCATAATCAAAGATCTTGCCCACCCTGGACATTCTCTCTTCACCCCCACCTCCAATTGGGTCAAAGATACAACAGTGTCAAAGTACATGCCAAAAATCTGAAGGACAGCTTCTATTCCACTGTTACAGTATAAAACTATTGAATGTTTCTCTAGTTCAATGAGATGTTCGTTGACATAACAATCTAACTCATTGTGATCTTGTGCCTTATTGTCTACATGCACTGCATTTTCACCGTACTGTAACACTTTATTCTGCACTCAGTTATTGTTTTACCTTGTACTGCCTCGATTCATTAATGTAATGATTGAACTGTGAGAACGGCTTGCACTAAAAAATTTTCACCGTTCCTCAGTACATATGACAAAAATAAAGCAGTTACCAATTTACCAAGTGTACTAATTTAGATGTTTGTACATGAGCCACTCTCATTCTTCTGTATTCCAGCAAATATAGTCATAGGCAACTCAGTTTCTCAATTTCAGACGCACATGACTCACTGCAGATAAAAGGACTAATCATTAGTCTTAGAACACTTTTATTAATGTTATGGAGCACAGGCAATAATCATTGTTATCTAGCTTTTGCATAGTGATTCATGTACTTAAGATGTAGCAGCTTGAATTATCTTGGAATAGCATACTCCTAAGCTGTGATGGCATTAAGGAAGAAATGTATATGAATTTAACAGTATTAATGAATTTCCCAATTATTTTTTGACAAAGAATGGCAAATCTATTGAAATCTGGGCAAATATTGGAGAAATAGAACTTTGCCCATTAATTCCTGTATATGTATGACTAAAAATGTGTATCATCAAGTCACAAATTATTGCCTTATCAAATGGAACGGACAGACAGCTCAAGTTATATTATGTAAGAGAGTGAAAAGATTAGTTAGATAAGGAATATAACATAGAGGAATATGGGATCAGAATAAAACATTCTTAAACATTAAAAATATAATGATTAAAAATCCAAGATAACAAAAATCTACATTGCAAACTTGCCACAATATTTGATGTTATTAGTTTTTTGTAAATCTTTACCTCAGATGTAGGTGCTCTGGAATGAGGATATGTCATAAAAATACAATGCTCCAAATTATTCTTAGCTTCTTCAGATAAACCTGAAATAAAGATATTTAGAATATTACAAGTTTTATTTGGTATCGATTTAACAGCCTAATTTTTAAAAAAAAACTATTAACAAGTAATAGTATAAATATACCACACAAGTAAATGTTCTGATACTGCACAGAAAAATGAAGAAAGAAATGTGGGAATGCATATTTTCGTGCTGAAATTACGTTTGTCTTCCAAGACTTGATTTACTAAACTAACATGTTCACAGCACTCATGTAAATTTGAGCACAAACCATTGAGTGATGAAGGAGAAAGGTTGCTTATGCAGTGAACTGTAAGACTGCCAAAATGGTTTTGACATCGTCATAATGACTCACTAAAAAACATCTGAAGGGTCATAGGTTCTTCTTATAAATAATTTAATATTGTGTTTGTATTCATGGATGGACAGGCTATTTCGCAGATGTTAACAGAGTAACCCGAGTCCTTACTGTTTAAGGCTACGAAAGAATCAAACATAAAAGTAGTGACCCTAGATACTGTGAAGTAACATCCTGCTATCTGGATGGTGCAGCATGTAATATATGGGGGCAGCATATTAATGTACTGGTGCATCATCTGCATCACTGATTTTCTGTGTATTGAGTTACAAGGCTCAGTCAATATTCCAAAGATGGAATGGGAGACAAACAGAGGGGTTCACTCGTGTTCCTTTTTCACTCACTCCTTAAAAAAACCTCCAAAACAACAAAAAAATATATATTCTAGCTTGCTTGGGGTTTAAGTTTCTAAAACTCCACAATATGCAGGTTTCTTGATAACAAGTCACCATATAAAATTTCAAAGCCTGATGATTTCTGAGAATATAACTTTATTATTTCATGTTTTATTTTACTCCATTGTCATTGTGATTCACTTCAAGAAAGAAAAATAATCTGACTAGTGTAAATAGCACTCATAACAAAAGATAGTTTACAAAAAAGAAATTCCAAAACTGACTGCTTTCAGAATGATCAGTTGATTGCTGTGTTAATATGAGTTATAGATCTATTTTGTTCATAACAAAATAGCAACATTTTTATTTCACTCAACATAAACGTATAAAAAAGGTTAAACTACATTATTGCGTATTAAGAACAAAAATACTTGAATGCAGGGACTTTGAATGTTCTCAATCTCTGTATGAAGCATCTGTTTAAAGTGTTTTCAAAATCTGTTCTCGCCAGTTTCATAAACAGATCTACAAACTATCTTTCAGGAGCTCCAGGCAAGAAATCTTTCTCTTCACATCATTATGTCATTGAAGATAATGTTGACTTCAGGTGGTAACATAAAATGTGTGATCTTAGCTCTGCCACTCAATTAAGCACCTGGAAAACGTTGCTTCCATTGATTTCACTAGAAGGGAGGGCTGATGGGAGGAAAGCTGAAAGAAAGAACTGTTTAAATGAGCAGGTCAAACTGATATTGTACATTTGACAAAGTTCGCAGTCAATATTAGCCACTTACATTCTTCCATACGATATTCATAAGGGCTAGCCATATACTTGTAATGATGTATTTTTTATATGAAGACTAAGAAACAGTTGCATTTCTCAGTTTCAGGATAAAGTATATAGGCAAGGAATTACATTTGAGGTAGCTACTGTACTTTGAAAAAGTCTTAGGCACATATATACATATAGCTGGGGTGCCTAAGACTTTTACACAGTTCTGCTGGCAGTAAAGGATGTTGGGAATGGCGAGGGTGTAGTGTTGCGAGAGGGGTGTGACAGAGGGGGAGTGCCGGGGTGGGGAGTGGTGTGGATGTAGACACACCCAGCCCTGAGACACCAGGCAAGGCCGTTTGATTCCAATCAATTGGTTTAATGATCTTTGCAAAGATCAATCTTTGCAAAGATCTTCCTGCACTTTCCCCTCTCCCTTTCCCTTTTTCCAACCATGATTCCCCTCTCTCTGACCCCTGTGTGTGTGTGTGTGTGTGTGTGTGTGTGTGTGTGTGTTTGCCTATGTACTTTGTACAGTACTGTAAGGAAAGAGTAGAACTCTTGAAGGACCAAAGGAGGAATCTGAGTGCGGAGCCTGGTGACATGAGTGAGGTCCCAAATGAATACTTCCCACCTGTATTCACCAAGCGGAACAATGTGACAGACTGCAAGTTCAGGGATGGCTACATGGATTATCAGGTCAGTGTTAAGAGGGAGGAAGTATGAAATATCTTGGCATGCATAAAGACTGATAAGTCCCAAGGGCTAGATGAGATCTATACCACTTTGCTAAGGAAATCTAAGCAGGAGATAGCTGGCAGACATTTTTGCATTTTTATTAGCCATAGGTGAGGTACCACAAAATTGGAGCAGAACTCAAGGATTTCTTTCCTTAAGAAGTGCAGCCGGGATAAGAACAGCAATTACAAGTCAATGAGCCTAATGCCAGTGCAAGGAAAATTATTGAAGAAATCCTGCTCGTACTCAGCCAGGCCTTGTGCAGAGAAATCCTGCCTCGTACATTTATTTATTTACTTACATAGAGCATAGAACAGTACAGCACAGTACAGGCCCTTCAGCCCATAGTGTTGTGCCGACCCTTAAACCCTGCCTCCCATATAATCCCCCACATTAAATTCCTCCATATACCTGTCTAGTATTCTCTTAAAGTTCACTAGTGTATCTGCCTACACCACTGACTCAGGCAGTGCATTCCACGCACCAGCCACTCTCTGAGTAAAAAACCTTCCTTTAATATCCCCCTTGAACTTCTCACCCCTTACCTTAAAGCCATGTCCTCTTTTATTGAGCAGTGGTGCCCTGGGGAAGGGGCGCTGGCTGTCCACTCTATCTATTCCTCTTAATATTTTGTATACCTCTATCATGGAAATACAGCTCGGAAAAGGCCCCTTTCAGGCCTTCAAGCTGTGCTGCCCAGAAATCCCCTGATATAATCTCAGCCTAATCATGGGAACAATTTACAATGACCAATTAACCTACCAACTGGTACGTTTTTTGGACTGTGGGAGGAAACCCGAGCACCCAGAGGAAACTCACACAGTCACGGGGAGAAAATACAAACTCCTTACAAGCAGCAGCAGGAATTGAACCCAGGTTATCTGTACCTTAAAGCATTGTGCCAGCCATTAGGCTACCATGCTGCTCACCCATTAAAAATTTGAGTTTTTTAATGAGGTAACTCAGAAGACTGATGAAGCCAAGTTGGTTAGACATGACTATCTGAACTATACTAAGACATTTGATAAGATTACACATGGTAGATTGATCCAGAAATTTAAGACACATGGGATCCAAGAAGAGCTGACTAATTTGATCTAAAATTGGATTGGTGTAAGGAGACAGAGAGTGGTGAAGAAGGGATATTTTTCTGATTGGAAGTCCATGATCAGTTGTGTACCATATAATTCAGTGCTAGGATAAATTATTGCTGGTGATATATGTATATTAACAACTAGGATGTGAATGTATACAACATCTGAATAACAAAATTTATTACACGCTTCTGGCGCCAATATGGCATGCCCACAACTCACCAACCCTAACCATGCCTCTTTTGAATGTGGGAGGAAACCCACCCAGTCACGGGGAAAATACACAAACATTTTGCAGCATGAATTGAACACCGATCGGTGATCACTGGCTTGTAAAGCAACATGGTAATCACTACCGTATCATGTCGCTCAAGCGTACAATCTTCCTGATTTCAGGGTACTCCTAACTAAGACAACACCATCAATGTGTAGAGTAATGATAGTGTGGAAATGATAGAGGTAATTATTATCTGGCTGCATGACAAGAAAGAGAGGCCAAAGAGCTGGGCTGCCACTGTAATCGAGGCTTGCAGAGGGTTTTCTATATCCCACTACAGATTTGTTTTCTCTACCCCTTCACCCCCATCATTCTCCACTCTAATTATAAATAATGATCATATGTTCATGTTATAATTACAACTCCCTTCTAACATTATCAAAACCTCTAAGGGCCTCACCACCCAGTTTGAAAACCTACATAATAGAGTCGAGAGAGAGAGTGCCATTTCCTGAGTAATGTTGCAAATTGCCATGGGAAAGAGGCACACAAGGAATTATGTGCAAATTGAAATTCTACTCAAGTACAAAAACAGCTAAGAATACATATATTTCACAGCACTGGTTTTCACATTTTTAAATTACAATACAAACACAATAATTGTTCATAGTTGTTTTAATATCCATTGAACAAACATAGTATTACATCCATAGCAGTTCATTTCTAGGTATGTTTGACTCAGCATTGGAGTACTAATTGGCTCATTTTATCTTCTGCAAGAAATACAGTAGTACAGTCATATCAAAGTAGTTTATGTTCAGTCTGTATAAATAAATCTGAAACAACATTTATTAGTGCCCTGTGTGTAAATATAAGTTGCAGCAGTGAATGACTTGTATATTAAAGAATTTCCAGCACTTTCTTTTACTGTGGTGGAAACATGATTGATTCAGGATGTTTTGGTCATCTATCTCATTCCTTCATCCGCTGTACTACAACTGATGTAGGGCCAAGATAACAGGCCTCCCTCTGCAGCCTGACTTATTTACACTAACATACGAAGAAAAATACTGCATTTATGCAGAAGATGTACAGAGATAATAAAAATAGAACAATTGAATAACAGAGTACAATGCTACATTTATCAAATAATGTATGTTTGTCATTAACTGCTCTCTACACAGTTTTACTGCATGACAATAATAATTGCTGGTGCATCCTAAGAATGGGATACAGTGTTACATAATTCCAATTTACATGGCGTTTTCCATATATATGACAGGATGAAATGTAATTCATATATACTATTATATTTTAAGGATAATATTTGCTTCAACTGTTTGAAATACCGTAGTGTTGGGTTATGGACTGCAGTATTTGATGGACTCGAGATTAAGGTCTCTTTAGGGGCTTTTGCTATTGCTTGCATGGTAAGGGGGTGCCTTTGCTGGTGCAAGTAGGGGGAGAGGAGAATCAATGCTTCTGCTGCTGCTTGAGTGTGGGAGGGGGGAAGGGGGCTTCGGAATTCTTATGTCTCTGTCATTCATTTGTTTTTTTTTGTTTCATGGATGTCCGCAAAGAGCCAAAATTTCAGGTTGTATACTGTATACATTCTCTGATATTAAATTGAACCACTTGAACTATTGGCATGATTTGTGATCATGACAACGAGAAAAATGTGATACCGTGAATTAGATTAGCAAATTTCTCTACGCAGTGGTCTCCATCCACCGGGCCGCAAAGCATGTGCTATGGGGCCATGAGGAAACGATACGAGTCAGCTGCACCTTTCCTCATTCCCTGTCACGCACTGTTGAACTTGAACATAGGGTTGCCAACTGTCCCGTATTTGCTGGGTCATCCGGTATATTGGGCTAAATTGGTTTGTCCCATACGGGATTGCCCTTGTCCTGTATTTCCCCCGCTAAGGTACAGCGTTCCTATGAAACCTTTCATGCCGATTTGGCATGATGCGAAGAAGCAATTACCATTAATTTATGTGGGAAAAATTTTGAGCGTTCCCAGACCCAAAAAATAATCTACCAAATCATACCAAATAACACACAAAACCGAAAATAACACTAACATATAGTAAAAGCAGGAATTATATGATAAATACACAGCCTATATAAAGAAGAAATAATGTATGTACAGTATAGTTGGGAAGATTAAGCCAAAACCGATTTGTTGGGAAAAAAATCGGCACATACGCGCATGCACACACAAGTGCCCACGCAAGGCTTCGTGGTCATGGTAGTCCTTCTTGGGGTAAACACAAGTGTCCCAGGATTTGACGGCTACTTTTGTCCCTTATTTGGGAGTGAGAGAGTTGGCAACCCTAACTGTAAAAGACATGTTGAGGTGATTTTCACCCTACTTCAACAACCCCACCCGCCCTGTCGGCCAGTCCGCAAGAATATTGTCAATATTAAACCAGTCCGCGGTGCGAAAAAGGTTGGGGACCCCTGCTCTACAGTCTAAAGTCAGGAGATTAATATATTCAGGACAAAGGCTGTACCATCAGGTGCTTTTAAAATACTGTCCAAGAAATGTGTAGTTTGTTCAAAGATGGTGCAGGTTGGATGTGATACAGAAAACGATCAAGCTACAGAGCATTTTAATACAAAAAAAACTTTGAAAATGGACAACAAAATACAAATTGCTACAGATGACAACAAATTACTGGGGAGGCAAGGTAGTTTAGCGGTTACCATAACACTATTACAGTGCCAATGACCCAGGTTCAACTCTGGCACTCTCTGTAAGGAGTTTGAACATTCTCCCCATGACCATGTGAATTCCCTCCAGGTACTTTGGCTTCCTCCCGCAATCCAAAGATGTACAGTTTAGTAGGTTAATTGGTCACGTGGATGTAACTAGGTGCTACGGCCCCATTAGATCCTGTTACTGTGCTGTATCTCATAAGAACATAAGAACATAAGAAATAGGAGCAGGAGTAGGCCATCTGGCCCATCGAGCCTGCCCAGCCATTCAATAAGATCATGGCTAATCTGTCCATAAACTCAGCTCCATCTACCTGCCTTTTCCCCATAACCCTTAATTCCCTTACTATGTAAAAACCTATCTAACTATATTTAGTGAAGAAGCCTCAACTGCTTCCCTGGGCAGAGAATTCCACAGATTCACCACTCTCTGGGAAAAACAGTTTCTCCTCATCTCCGTCCTAAATCTTCTCCCCTGAATCTTGAGGCAATGTCCCCTACTTCTAGTTCTCAAAATAAAAGTAAATACTCCTCTGAACCTAAAGGTCCACTGAATTGGAACCAACATCATAACGACGCAGAGAGCTTAGAGCAATATTTTGGAGCCTAGATACATTGTGGAATGATGCCCTAATCTGAGAAAAAGTTAGAATCAATGGAATGTGAGGAACATAATGGATCCATAAGACCAGAGCTTCAAAGGCTGACATTCTTGACTGAAACCCTGTGGACAGCAGGAAGTCTTTAGAGTGTTAGGAGATGATTCACTTGTTTCTGGACATCCAGACTTTGATCTGTTCTTGCTATCATAATATGTATGAGGCTGTTCTAATTGAGTTTCTGGCAAGCATTGCAGAGGAGGAACTCAGCATGATATCAAATCAATGTTTGACAGCAATAACAATGACAATGAATGCCAGGCTTTGGCAGTCTAACGCCTTTCTCGGAGATTGTCGGTGCTTGGTACTAGTGTGCCGTAGATGTTACTTGTTGGTGATCAGAGCAGGTATGAAGTTAGCTAGCTCCTAATGAAAGCAGGAGTTGACTGTTTCATTTTCTGCAAAGTTGCAGGTGAAATACACAGTGAATTTCCACACCTCTGGCCTTATAATCATTGGCAGTTTATTTGATGAAGCAACTGAAGATAGTTGGCCTATTACACTGCCCTGAAGAACTCCTGAAGTAAACCCTTACGGATACGATACTGATCTCCAAAAAACACAACCATCTTCCTTTGAAGTGTGTGTGTTTTCCTCTTTGATGCTCATTGACCCATTGAGTTCTGTTTTGCTGGGGCTCTTGATGTTGCTCTCAGTCAAAATTTATCTTGATATCAACTGCTATCACTCTCACCTCACCTCTGGAATCCAGTCTTTTAAACCATGCCTGGGCCAATGCTACAATAAGGTTTTCAGCTGACAAACAAATTCAAACAAAATAGTCCACTACACATTTGCTTAACACAATGTGAACTATTCATTACTGTAAGAAACATAAAACTATACCATTAATAGGAAAGAAACAAAATAAATGATAAATCAGGAAGTTTATTCATAATAGAGGGATAAAGACAAGAAATGTCAAGAAAAGGTGAAAAGTACTCAGCACAAGGAGAAAAATAGTAAATATCAAATATTTTAATGGGAATTTCCTCTATTGTAACAAAATTCAGTTTTCACATAGTTTAGTAATCTTTTCAATCATTGCAAAAATACTAATTAATTTATCTTCACAGATGTAATAAATCTGAGAAGATTATCCCATGCAAATCATCTTGGATTGAAATTATAATCTGTTAAAGTAATTAGTTGTCTCTTAAGTGGGATCGTGCTAGTAAATGTAAGGTACTTGACTCAAATTGATTTACTGATGTATTCATAGTCATATCCTCGTTTGATACAGTACAGCTACAATATCCACTGAATGGACTGGATGGCGTCATTCGGCAGAGCCAGCAGCATTTTCATTTGATTAACTCACCATGGTGCACAGACGTGGCAGTTCTGTCAGAATCCTATTCCTTCAATCAGAGCATCAAGTGTCGTCTGATCTGTATTCCGAAGGAGTTCTCCACCAGCATCCTGGTTGCAGTGGACATTCCACGACTGGCAAAAATCAAACTGGCATTGGGGAGGCTGAATACCATGATCAAAAGTCTCAAGGCAGCACACCTTGATGGCTTCCCAATTATCACAGGGCTGATCTTCAAAGCCAGCTTGAAGAAGTCTCTGACAAACTACCAGTAGCATATCAAATGCAAAACCAGAGAAGCCAACACCGTCAAGCACTGTTACACCTCCAACCAAAATGCTTACTGTGCCACACCACACCCAAACTTGGCC